>NC_045983.1:15481639-15842264 GCF_010909765.2 Amblyraja radiata
GTGCGGCCAAGAAGAACCTCTGTTGGCATTCAAGGGTGGAAAATATGTGTCAATGGCACCCATCCCAGACAGCCTGGGAAAGGAAGATGGAAGCCAGCAGGGAAAACAACTGGAGGATCAGGTACTGCACACCAGAGGGGTTTTTTTTATTCCATTTCCTGAAATTCCACTGCTGCTACGAGATCCACATGCTGTTTTCTATTTCACTTTTTAATGGATGATTTAATGGAGCTAACCTCGGCAAGGTCAAGGTTCAGGAGTAGGATAAAGTTTATAGCTGTGGCACTGATTTCACAGGGGGCCTTGCTTGGAGCACTGATACAGGAAGAGACAAACTCATTGGTTTGTGTGGAAAATTGAACAGCAGCCCACATCCTGATATGATTAGGGATTTTGCTGGTGTTCCTGCTTTTTCATATACTCCCTTAAAGCTGCATTGTCTCCAGCTCTGTTCACTAAATGCTCGTTTCACTTTGAATCAGTCTGTTTCGTGAATGCACATGTATCCCTCACGTTGATCGGACAATGATAGTTTGAAACATCTGTTTCTTGCTATAACCATGACTGAATACGTAACCAAATTCCCACTGATTCTGGGTCTCTCCTTTTGATGACATCCTTGGTTGATCAACTGCAATGTTGTTTAATTTTAATCACCAATTATCTTATTAAATTGCTTGTCACCAACCCATCACCTCCACCTCCACTATCACCTCACCACTAACTCCACTTGTGGATATACCAAGATTGAAAAATTGTCAAATATTGAATGTGGTCATTTGAGGAAATGTAGAAGCGGGGGGGGGGGGGGGGGGGGGGGGTCATCAGCTTAGCCATTGGCTCCTCTTACCCAACTACATCTGTCAACCTTCATCCTGAAACCTCCATTTTGACCTCAGCAACAGCATTCTTTTTTGTCCTCTTTCCTTTGTTTACCATGTGGATTCCAGTGACATTTGTAACTGCTGAACTGCAACAAAAAAAAAACACTAGTCTGAAATGGTGAACAATTTTAATGTGTTTGCAAATAAGATGCATGTTTCAAACCTTTGTGGTTCTGGATTTGTGTCTTCCCTCTGCACAGCTCCCCAACCCATCCTCAGTCCCCACCCCTACACAGTCCTCATGGAGAAAGCTCTCTGTGCTATTGAATGATCAGCTGTTTGGCATTCTTGAGAAATTACACTTTCCTCCTATCCTTTTGGAGCAGTCCATAGAATAGTAGGTTGTTCTCACTATCCACGTCATTGGAAGAGAAGCCAGCTTTTAAGGTCCCTCACGATGTCAAGACATGGAGGGGCCTTGAAAGGAACATATCAAGTTCCTTTAAAATTGCCTCAGCAAGAATCAGCATCTCAAAGATAAAATGAGAAGGTGCCAGATCCTGCAGTTTGATGACCAGTTGGCAAATAAGAGACTGGAATGTACACGTTACCAAGGGAGCATTCTTTCATTTACTGGCGTGCCAGCAAATTCTCAACATCTGATTCAAATCCTGAGGATTTTACAATTTTGAAAAAAAAACAATTTAGCTAAGATGCCACAGTTTGCAGTTGGCACAAAGGTGCAGTGCTATCTGGATTCTGCCACAGCTATTCCTTGGCTAATGGCTCGTAGATCCATGGGGCATAAGGTTTCAAACATCATTCTCACGTGAGGTACTGATGTCCCTGTGCAGCCAGAAAGTGGTGCAAGGAATAATTGTCCCAACAATATGGCGATTTAGTGTGCAAAAAGTCATTTACTCTTGGTGTTGTGTTGTGATTATGATAAAGCAGGAACACCTAGCCCTCTGCAAAGGGTCTAATCCATGTAGTGGGGGTACCACGCCCCATATTTTTAACGCATCTCTTTGGAACAGACCACACAAATTCACCTGATGTACCTATTTTCTCCTATTGCGTAGGGATGATGTCTATAGAACACAAATTGGTTGAGTAATTCAGTGGGTCAGGCAGCATCTCTGGATCTCTGGAGGACATGGATATGCAACGCTTTAGGTTGGGACCCTTCTTCAGAATGGATAGTAGTGGGAAGAGAAAGCTGAAACATCTCTCACACCCCCTACAATTCAATTCAACCTGAGGTAATGCCTGACCCGCTAAGTTACTCCAGCAAATTGTTGTCTACCCAAGATTCCAACATCTGCAGTTCGTTGTGTCTCGATGAGACTCTATAATTTGCCTCAACTTGCCAATTTTTTTATTTTTTTTATTTCTCTTTTGAAAGTGCTTCCTTTTGCTGAATGCTTATTCCAGAGGCAATGTCTAACCCTTCTCCCCTTGGCAGTGAGCACTTGTAGGCTCTTAACTAAGGAGGATGTCACAGCAGAGCCTTACTTTGACCTCGCCAATGGTCTGCTGACATGGACTCCCTGCAGGAGCCAATGGATACCAGTCAATTGTAGCCTGCTTAGTGCACTCTCCACCAGCCTGGTCCACTCGCCACCATAAACCCTCCACATTCTGTCCCATGCCATGATAGCAGCATTTCCTGTTGCATGGTCTGCACTGTCTAGCACCAATTCATGTGAAAGAGTACACTCAGTCAATGGATCGGTAACCAGGCTTTATACCATCTGAATTCAATATTAACAGATTATAAACATGGCTTTGGGCAGACACCAGCAAGTCTGCTGTTCGGTAAGCCCTCAAGTTAATCAGTAGTGACAAATAATTTAAATTCTGTCTGGTAATGACTCCCTCATAGTGATCACTGATGTTAGATGTCCTGACTATCTAACCCAATAGTTCCCAACTTTCTAATGAAAGCCTCATGGTTTATACCCTTCCCCTGCCCCATAAACCCCTAATGACATCATAGTCCACTCCTTTTAAGGAGTTGGTGCTGTCCAAGGGATTCCCAGGAATTACAAGCAGTCCAAAGACCGGCTGGCACTTAGAATGGCGTGCCTTTATTTATTGGATGGACTTTTGAACCAAATTACCTCAAAATTATTGAAGCTTCATGGACCTGCTGTAATCTTTGAACCCCCATCTCCTAGCCCAGCTGTCAGTAACACTTGTGGTTGCAGGACTGGCCAAGCCACTAACACCTAAAAGTACAATTAATATTCCATGAGTTGCTGTTCTCAAACTTGCATGTTGTGATGTGCACTGGGAGCCAGAGGCCTGCCTTCCTGGCCAGCATAGAGCACAGACTCTACCAGCGCTTTGAATTCTCCTGAGTGAATCGCTTTCAGCTGTGCAGTTGTGTGAAGCATTAGCAAAACTGTTTTTTTCCACTTACGAAGTGAAGGGTGTGACGACCAAGAGCTGGCTTTTCATACAGGCCAGATAGACTGCAGAATCAGGTGAGATACTTGGAAACGCTTCTTCAAGCCTTTGGTGCCAATTAGTGGTAGGGTCACAATGGAGCAGCGGTTACCTCCTTCCTTAGTCTTCCATTTGTATCTTTGGTTAGTGGCCCAATCATGAAGCTTTGCCTCTGTAGGCACAGGTGGGCTGTGTTGGGGCAGGACTGTACTTGAACCCTGCTAGACAGCATGATGCGGGGCTTATGGAAGTTATCCAGTGGGACAGGCACGTTCGAATATCAGTCAGTATAAAAATCTAACTTTGGAAACCTTGGACTGGAGTCCACTAGAGCTACCAGACCGGCTTGGTAATCCATGTTTATCTAGATTTCTGGCAGCCTCTGTCCTTATCAAGGCATTATTAATCACTAAGGCACGAATATGACATAGCTCAAGTCTGTGTTCCTGAACTTTTGTTTAATGTATGGGGCTGAATATTGAAGATGGCAGCGCCTTGCTGTATCTTGTTAGTAGCATTCTCATTTTTCACTGTTCCTCACTTCAGTTCTGTTGCCAACCATTTATGCACAGGAAGAAGATGTCATCATTGAAGAATACGAGGGACAGGACACTGAGCCTGAAGGCAGCGGAGGGGAAGATGATATAAAGGAGCTGAGGGCAAAAAAGCAAGCACTGACTAAAAAATTTGCCGAGCAGCAACGCAGACAGGAAAAGATCCAGGTACCAAGGCTCTTCACTGGGGGAAAACTTTCCATCTTTTTTTCCTTTCATTTCTGTCAGCCTTGAATTGAAGCCAGAAGCATCTGTCTAGCCATATGCTTCAAACTCTTGTGCTATGCAGGCTTGGTTATAAAATAGGCAAACCAAAGACCCTTTTGGGAAAATGCACATGTGTGCCCTCGAGGCTTTGGCTTTGCTCCTGAACAGACTCAAGTTATTTTTCCAAACTCAGCTTAACCTTTTAAAAGTAAGATAAATGTTTTAAAAAGTTAATATCAACAGGGTCTGATGTTTTTTACTCGATTTATTCATTCAGAAAAAGCATGTTTTCAGACAGCTTCTTCCAAAGATTAATTTGTTTAAATCAGTTTCATGCATCTTTATAATGAGCTCTCTGCCTCAGATCCAGCAGCTCATATTAAAATCATTAAAATCGATCACTGATTTAGTTAACCTGTGGACCAACTAGAACTAATTTCTTATTTTTGACAGGACTAATTCCTGCTTCAATTCCATTAACTCGTTTGGTGCTGAAACATTCATCCTATTACCGTACAAACAACCTCACTGCCATGTTTCCTTTACATAATTCATTTTGGACATATCTTCAACATCAAGCTGTGGAGCCTTGTAGGTCTTGGAAAGAGTGCCACAGTATGTTGAGCAGTATCATGTGGAACACTTTGTTTTTTGTCTTAACCACCTGTTTTACCTGGACAGCAGGGAATCTTACAAATTCAGTCGTCCAGCAATCCATTCTTTCAAGTCCCGGTTATACATTTCTCAGTAGGACAATTTGCAGGCATTACTACTTTATTTAGAATGTGACTTCAATACAAGGGTGTGTGATTATTGACAAAGGAAACCACAAACTAAGTGTAACTACTTCACACTTTGGAATTAATTTTTATAACAGGATGTTGCCAGCACAGTGAATGAGAAGTTTGTCAAACTATCAAAAAGCAACCGGGCAGGTTTGTAATTCAACAGAAGAAGGTGTGCGGGGCTAAGGGAGATGACATGCTGGCAGGGCTGGGATACGATCCAAATTGAACCCTGAGTGGGGTGCGCTGATGGAGCTTGCCATTTGCACCTCATGTTATTCTCAAACGGAGGTCTGAGTCAGCACCTCCCGGCGGTGGGCTGTTTCCAGGGCCAAAGCTTTCCTGCTCCTGGATTGTGTTCTATCAGGCAGTCCATTACTTGAGCTCACTCAATTGTGGGCTCATTCATTCAATCACATGCTCATATTACACAGCAACAATGAATACATAGAAACATAGAAAATAGGTGCAGAAGGAGGCCATTTGGCCCTTTGAGCCTGCCCCACCATTCATTGTGATCATGGCTGATCATCCCCAATCATTACTCCGTACCTGCCTTCTCCCCATATCCCTTGATTCCGCTAGCCCCTAGAGCTCTATCTAACTCTCTTTTAAATTCAACCAGCGAATTGGCCTCTACTGCCTTCTGTGGCAGAGAATTCCACAAATTCACAACTCTCCAGGTGAAAAAGTTTGTTTCTCATCTCAATTTTAAATGGCCTCCCCTTTATTCTTAGACTGTGGCCCCTGGTTCTGGACGCCCCCAACATTGTGAACATTTTTCCTGCATCTAGCTTGTCCAGTCCTTTTATAATTTTATACCTTTCTATAAGATATCCTCTCATCCTTCTAAATTCCAGTAAATACAAGCCCAGTCTTTCCAATCTTTCCTCATACAGCAGTCCCGCCACACTAGATCCAGAGTTCAAATGGCGCTATGTAAATGCAGTCTTTCTTTGCCTGCTGTTCCACTGAAGCCTCAGTGTCCGTGTCGATAGCATTGGACTGACAGTTCCTGGTGCTTACCCTTCTCTACAGCTTCAATATACTCTGTTGAATGCATTAAATACATGTCATTCACAGCATTTCTGAAGTTGTTGCTGGTACCTTGTTGGATTTTCACAATGTTCAGCTCTGATATTCAGATTATGAGGAGAATGTTGCAGCACAGTAATTCCCTATAACTATTGGAAACGCATTTCTGTTTCTTTCACCTTGCTAAGATCCTTCATGATTTTTATCAGATCTCCTCACAACTTTGTCAGTGCAAGGAGAATCTCTGCTGCTTTTCCAATGCATCTGCTGACCCGAAGCCCCCATTCCTCGGCCCAGTATACACAATTACCTCTGAACACAAATGCATCTGTTTCCTGCAAAACTGGACAGCACAATTGGAACTGATCTATACAATCATTCCCTAGTACCTTTATAACTAATTGGCCCTTATGGATCCTTTCCCAAGTGCCTTGCCTTCTCTTCTCATCTACCAATGGGATCCCATTCTACTCGCACCTTCTGGTCTCAAGAATACTAGCTTCCCCATCTGTCCTTCGGGAATTCCAGCTTTCCTTTCCGGCCTTCCAGAATTTCAGCTTTCAGTTATCCTGGTCTTTGGAGATTCCAGGCTCCTGACCTCCTGCTGCCTCCTCCTCCTGCCCTCATTGACTCCAGGCTTGGATTCTGGCCTTGACATCCCTCTCAGGCCTCAGAGACAAGTATTGAACGCTTGTGTTAGAACCAAATGGGAATAATTGACATCTCTCTGACGTGGGATTACTTGCTTGACCCCATGTGCTAGATAATTTTGTGCAGATGGTCACTATTTGAATGAATTGCTCAAGCAGCCAGATACACAGCATGGATCTGTCACTTGGCAATTCAGGATTCCCCATGCAACAGACTCAAAAGATGCATCGGCGTATCCTGGTAATCAGTGATGATTATGATTAAAGCAACAAGTTAATCTCTTTAGTGCTGAGAACGTAAACATGGTTCATTTGCCAATTAAGACTCAAGGCATTAATTCCTACTTAATATTGCTGCCAAAATCCTGGGTGTTTTTAATGTGGTCTCCTCTGTTCCTATTTTTCCTGACCTGGTAGACTAGGAATTTGGTCCAAATATCTGGCACATATGTGGGAAACTGTCTCTATCAGTCCCAGTGACCATTATAACAACACTGCATCAAGCCAAAGTATGAGGTGAATGGAAAGAGATAGTTTAAAAAAAATTGGGAATAATCCTAAATCTGAAATGGTTGCAGGTTATTCAGCAGACAAAGAAATACTATTTGATTATCATAATATCAGAACTAAGATGAACTAAAGTTTGAAGGTGTAAGCCCCAACGGATGGTGTCCTGTAGGTTTCTGGAAACATCAAGTGATGAGCAGACTTCTGTGCTATTCCTAACTCCGTTTGCCAAAGATTTGCCTTTATAAAAACATAGAAAATAGGTGCAGGAGTAGGCCATTCGGCCCTTCGAGCCAGCATTGCCATTCAATATGATCATGGCTGATCATCCAAACTCAGGACCCCGTTCTGGCTTTTCCCCCACATCCCTTGATTCCCTTAGCCCTAAGAGCTAAATCT
The DNA here is from genome assembly GCF_010909765.2 of Amblyraja radiata. NCBI lineage: Eukaryota > Metazoa > Chordata > Chondrichthyes > Rajiformes > Rajidae > Amblyraja > Amblyraja radiata. The sequence continues at coordinate 15,489,052 of NC_045983.1, forward strand.
AACTCTCTCTTGAAAACATCCAGTGAATTGGCCTCCACTGCCTTCTGTGACAGAGAAGTCCACATATTCACAACTCTCTGGGTGAAAATGTTTTTCCTCATCTCAGTCCTAAATGGCTTACTCCTTATTCTTAAACTGTGACCCCTAGTTCTTGACTCCCCCAACATTGGGAAAAATTTTCCTGCATCTGGCCACAGTACCCATTGGCTGCTGTCCACGTCCTAGTTTCCATTCGATCAACCTTGCTTTACACTCTCTTCCTGGCCTACTTCTCCCTTGGAACGCATTTATCCTCCTTGCATTTCTTTTTTTCTTTCTGGCAGCATTTCCCTAAATTATCCAGCTGAGCTTTCCTGCCCTTGTTGCCAGAACAGCCTTCAGATCCTCATTGATGGGCCCGCGTTGAATATGTCTTGCCTTAGGAATGCTCACGCTCCCTAATCCTGACCACCAAACCTTTCTCTACCAGCTATCTCCCCTCTACTCCAGTCTGAAGAAGGGTCGCAACCTGAAACATCATCTATCTATTCCCGCAAAGGAAGATGCCTGGCCTGCTGAAATTCTCCAGTATTGTTTTTTGCTCTTTTCATTCCTTTATTTCTACCCTGCTGCTATCAGCTGCCAACACCTCCCCCAGGCATTATTGGTTGCCCGCAACCTAGCTACTGGGGCATCCATCACTCTCTACATGGGGTGCTTTCTTGTGGAGGAGCCCATTGATATGTTACAAACAGAAACCTACCTTGTGGCTATGAGCTACAGTCTCACATCTTTGTCTCCTCATTGGGATGCCTGTTTTGCTATGAGTCTTTTTCAAACATTCTCATAGCTAAGTCTCACTGTCTGTTGATGAGTGTATTTCTTCACTCTTTCTCACCATAACCATCCTCATCATTCTGCCTGCCTCATTACCGAAACCACCTGCCTCAACCTATACATCGTGATTCTCTTCCATTCTTAACGTTCCTATTTAGCTTAGTTTAGTTTAATTTTAGTTTGGTTTAAAAATACAGCGCAGAAACAGGCCATTCAGCCCACCAAGTCCACGCCGACCAGCGATCCCCACACACTAACACTATCCTACACACACTAGGGACAATTTACAATTTTACTAAGCCAATTAACCTACTTACCCGTACATCTTTGGAGTATGGGAGAAAACCAGAGATCCCAGAGAAAATCCACGCAGGTCGTGCGAAGAGAGTACAAGCACCTGTAGTCAGGATTGAACCTGGGTCTTTGGCGCTGTAAGGAAGCAACTCCACCATTGCACCACCCTGCCACTCTGTTCATCCTTAGCTTCACCTCTGCTTCCACAACTACTCCTTCTGTCTTCAAGCTTGCATGACCCATTCAGCTTTTACCTGTACTTGAACATAAAGTCACCTGTGCCTACTAGTATTCTTCACATCCTCTCTCAGTCCCAGCTTCCCATCCTCTGTGGCCAATATGCCCCTGCTGAATAGGTCCCTGACTGCAGTTTTTCTCTCTGGATTGAGTTTGCTCAAGGTGACAGTACAACAATTCAAGATTGGCTCTATGATAGACTGAAGAAGGGTCTCGACCCGAAACGTCGCCTATTCCTTCTCTCCATAGATGCCGTCTCACCCGCTGAGTTTCTCCAGCATTTTTTGTCTACCTTCGATTTTTCCAGCATCTGCAGTTCTTTCTTAAACAACGATTGAACCTTAGTCAGTTCTCCAGAGCAGATTGGATAATCTGAACCACCTGGAAAGATTGACTCAGAATGCTGATGATCATTGATGAGACCTAATGGTACAGACCTTCTGTGGGAAGCCAGTCAAACTCCTACAAACTGTGCAGTTACTGCATCTGTATTAGCTATTGCCAAGAAATACCAAAGCTCTGTGGATTTGTGCTAATGTGGTTTGTCCCTGTGTATATGATGTGTTGCATTCTATATTGGGCAAAGTGGAACTCTCCTTGTGTGAAGTTCACGGTAATTTAGTTCAGATGTTAATAAATATGGGGAATGGTTTCTGTGAATCAGACATCCAGCTGACTACAAAAAGATTAATCTATCATATGAGCTGGCATGATTTGGCAACTTCTACTGTTCCCTAATCATTCTGCTTCCATCAGCAATGTAAACCCCTTCGTAATGTGTGCAGTTTTTTGCACACTCTAAATTAATGTATAATTTTGCCCAGTGAGTTGACCTTTGTTCCATCTGAGCACCCTGATGCTGGACTAAGCCACTAAGCCATTATAGTAGTGGCTAACAGTGGAAAGTGAAGTGGAGGGGTGACGGAACCTGCGTATGCTGGGTGGGATTTGAAGATGCCCTTGGGACAGTAGGACTGCTCTGGATTTGGGTGCATCGTTAAATGATCAATATTCATCATTACCTCTGAGTGTTTTGGGCACCCTCCTCTTGAACATCCTTGTTCTGATCAGAAATGATGCATTGAAGTGTTGACAGTAGAATCTGTGTGCAAAAAAAGGACCACCTTCATACAATCTTTATGGTGGTGAACATTAAAGCACAAAGTTGAAATAGCGATTCAGTGGATTTAAGCCCTGAGTACTTCACTCTGGTGTGAAGGAACCCAGTGGCTTAACTGAACCGTCACCAGGGGTTAAAGCAGTGATTCTTGGAATACCCTGTTTCCTATCCAACTGAACATAGAACAGTATGGCACAGGAACTGGCCCTTCGGCCCACAATGTCTGTGCTGAAAATTATGTCAAATAATTACCCATTCAAGATTCTTACTTTTAGCCATTGACGGCCTTAACATCTGCTTTCTGAAAATTCAGACACATGCCTGACAACCCCCTAACCCCCTATTCCACCTTTCTCCTCAAATTCAACCTTAAATGTTATCAGTTTCACTCTCTGAAGATGCTACCTCACCAGCTGTTTCCAGCATTTTCCGTTTTCATTTCAAATTTCCAGTACTGTAGTTTTTGTTTATTTTCATCTACTCCAAAATGTTGGTCTTATTCGCTATCTCCTGAAACACTGCCTTGAAAGGGTTTGAAGTTTGTCCATTCATTTTAACTTTATTGAAGATTGGAATCATCCAGGTCATTCTGAACTGGCTGACTGGGCAGGATCAGGTACAGCCTCAGCTTTACCTGTATTGCTCTACATCATCACCTGTTAACCTGGCTGTCTGTCGATAGAGCCTTGCTCCTGATCTCATTGGTTTGAATTAAAGTTGATCACCATGTCTTTTCCATTTTATATGGCTTGTATCTTCTCCCCATCATCCAGGCTACTTGCACCTGTAAGCAGCTAACTCAGGTCTCAGTTAATGGCACAGAAAAATGGATGTGGCGAGACTGAAGACAGAACCCAGTGTTTCTGATCACCTGCCCATCTTAATGGCTCCCAACAAGAACTGGAAGCACAGCATTCCCCAACATAACCCCACCCCCTCCATCTGCAGCCTTTTAATTCTTGCGCAGAATCTGTAGAGATTTGCTTCAACCCTGGCCTGTTCCAGCACTACTCTTTCTAAGCCACATGCTATCTCAGTCTTTGCTCAATTTGATAATGACAGGTGTGATTTCAGCTTTCCCCGTGGCCATTAAGAACTCTACATTTATAACAACTTGAATCATATAAAATCGCTCCAAAACATGTGACTCTTGTACACTGTCTCGGTGTACTATTCCTATGCACTTGTACTTAACTAAGATTGTGCTTATGTGTAGTAAGACTTTTACTGAGCTGTATCCAGAAAGGGAATTTCACTGTACCTTGGTACATGTGACAATAAAATACCATTGAATGATTGAAGCAGTAAACACCATTACTAGCACTAATCAGCACAAAAAGCAAAAATATTGTGTAACAGTCCGCTCTCGGCGTGGGGTCCTCGTACAGTTTAATTCATGCATTTAAATGTTTTCCTGTGGTGATTTTCGTCGCTTTGCTTGATGTTTTGGACCACGATGTTTAACACATATGATGCAGATCGAGGAGGAACTTTTTTCTTCATAGCATATATGCTGTGGAATGATAATGGATGCAAATGTAATGGCAGCTTTCAAAAGGGAATAGGATAAATACAGCTAGGGAAGAGGAGGGGGGGGACTAAATGGACAGCTCTTTAAAAGAGTGAGAACCAAATGGCCTTCTGAGTTATATAATTCCATGAGCAAGGGAGAGTGCAAAATAATTTAGAACAAGAAGTACAATTGCCACTGGCAATAAAGTGTGATGTGAAACAAGTGATTTTATTACAAAATAAGCACAACTATCGTATCCTGTGGCAAATTCTTTTATGACTAGACAATTGGGTGACAGACTTGTCAACACCCTGTCAGGTTTTGGCTGTTCAGGGCTAGTGAAGTATTGCCGAGACTGATTTTATACATTGTGTAATGGTTGTGTTCCCTCAGCATCTGATTCTCAATTCAGTTGTACATTCATTGAAAACTATTCAGAGGCCTTGGAAGCCAATTTAAAATAGAGCTAAGTGTGTGACTGAAAGTCTATGAAATGAAACACATGTTCCACAAAGCTAGCTGGTTCAACTTCTGTGTTAAGGATGAGTCATCAGGTGTTTTCGCTCTTATTCAGTAGTTTGGAATAATGTCGCACTGGAGGAGGTCATTGAGCTTGCACCAGCATTGTGCAGGAGCAGTCCCATGCTACATTCTCTAGCTCCTTCCCAAAACTCTGCAACAATTTCATCTTGAAAAGCAGAGTGTCATCTCCTGCCATTGAGTCAGGCGTTAGCTCATGACCACTCGCAGCATGAACAATATCTTGGTTTGAGTATGGATGGTAGTTTACATGTTTGATGGTTTGCAAAGTTATTACATAAATTACATAAATGCTGGTACTGAGCTGTTTATAATCTTTGATGTGAAATTCATGCAGATTACTATGTTTAGAAAAAATATATACATGGAAACCAATCTCTGATATTTGGGAACCTTCGATTTACAGCAGTTTGGTCCTGGTGCTTTCCTGGGTCGGCACAAGTTGAGCAGTTTTGAAAGACTTTTATTGGTCTTTGAAACCTATTTAAATTTGTTTCCATTCGACATCTTGGATTTCCATTTGATTCCATCATCCAGCTTCAAGATTTGTATCACGAGTTGGTGATGGAAACAAGGTTGAGATGCTGGAAACAGTGGAGAGGTCTATGACTGTCAGGGATCCTTATCCTTCCTGAATAAAATGTTACATTGCCAGCAGCTGTGCTGCAAATCAGAGAGAAAGACATGGTTAGTGGGAAGAGGCCTGAAGAATGTACTGGCCAAATACCATTTCTGCTTTTCTGCATTGGTTCCTTAATCACAGGGAAGGAACACCTTCACCAAAAGGATAGAGCAGTTTTAGAAGGTGACTCACCACCACCTTCTCAAGGGGCATTTAAGGGCCAATGCCCATATATGAATATGTGAAAGAGGGGGTGTAAACTGCATGTGGAAGGAACCCTCTGTGATTCACTGATTGGCTGTGATCAATCAGCACCCATTAAGAATAAGATGAAATGATGATGATGCCAGATGGTATGTGTTGTGGCATCCAGAACTGGGCAGCACAGTGTTCCAATCTGACCTCGGCTGCTGTTCACTAGGAGTTTACATGTTCTCCCTGTAACCGCATAGGTACTCTGGTTTCTCCCAAGTCCCTGAGATGTTTGCGCAGGTGAATTGATTAATGTGAATTGCCCCTTGTGTGTGTAGGTGGTGAGGAAAATCAAAAAATGAGCAAGTGAAATAGAACAAGTTGCAGGGAAATATGCTGATTTGATCTGAGAGCTAGCATGAACTTGGGGGGGGGGGGCAGAATGGCCTCCCATGTCATGATAAAATTTGCAGGTTTTATATTTTTAACAATATAGATGGAGCACGTTCAACCCATCAGGTCTATGCCAGCTCTCGGAACTATCCCAACACAATGACCTTGTATGAGCTTTACACAGCAAAGTTTCCCTTGTTGTCAGAAACTCTGTTAAGTATATGGTATCAAATGCACCTTGTCTTACTGTACGTGTCCTTTTCTTCACAAAGAAACCGCAACACCATGTCCTACACCAACACCAATCCTTTCCACATTTCAAAATCAAGCTGTTAATAGATCGTGTTCCCATTTAGGACCAATCGGTGCTGCGATAAAATTTCAGTGCTCAGTTTGGGGTTTTAGGTATGAAACAGGGTGCATCTTGATCATGATTCCGCTCCCTGGACATAGGGTAGTTTCATCCAACTGTTACCAGAGGTTTAGATGCTTATTCATCATCTTTGGACATGGGAAGGTTAAAGCAAAGCAGGACAGAGGGGTTCTGCTAGCTGGGCACTAAGTGGTTCCTGAATTTATATAAAGGGATACAATCCAGCCATCACTGTCCACTCAGTATGCAGCATTGATTTTAAAGAGATTACCAAACATTGTGAGAGATATGTTCTGAGAACCAGAGACAAAAAATAAGGTTTTAAACCAGAAATATACGTCATGGGGCTTTGTATTAAACTCCTGGAGTACAGAGACTTGGTGGACATCTTGACTTGACTCAACGTCACTGGCTCCTAATCCTGGAGTTCCCCGCCCAAAGCAGTGAGGGAACACCTGCACTAGAAGGATAGAGTAGCTTTAGAAGGTGACTCACCACCACCTTCTCAAGGAGTATTCTTGGACCAACACCCATAAATGAATACATGAAAGCGAGGGTGTAAGCTGCATGTAGAACAATGGCTACGTGTTAGAGAACACATATTTATAAATTACAGAGAGGAAGTTAGGATCTGAAAATGTGGGAAGTAAGAGTCTGAAGGATTGAAGGTATTTAAGTTCCATCAGTGAGGATGTGAGAAGAAATATTCCTGGGAAACTTTTAAGGAGAGTAGTGAAGAAATAAAACCTGAACATGATGGCACACACAGGATTGATATTGTACAGTTTACAGAGCCTTTCATCATTTTATTTGATTATTTGGCCGAGATATGGTGTTATTTAACCAGATTGGATTTGTTCTTTTGGTACTTGAGCAATTTTCCACTTTGCTGACTGGTGCCAGTGCTTTATCCCTACTGGAGCAACTTGTCCCAAAGTGGGACACTGATCTGGAGTAGTACAGCTGGAATGTCATCTGATCCTTTTTTTTTAATCTACCCAGTATCTTCAGCCTTATCACATGGAGGTCTGAAGGCTTGCTACTTCAGCCTGGTCCTTGTAGCAACTTGAGGGTGACATGTTCTGGGAAGCACAGCCCCCAGAGACCTTTTTAAGTTGTCCAATATCAACCATTCCTACTTTCAGTGCCAGGACTGGAGAGTGGTTCTCAGTGAGCACTTCAAATCTGTCTTCTATCAAGACTCACTCCACCAGGGGAGTAGATGGTCTGAATTCACCACTTGCATCAATCAGGAGTTCTGCCCATTGGTACACTGAAGGGAGTTGCAGGCTGCACATTGGGCAGTGATGCATCGGGCCAGAGCAAGGGCAGGGCTGGATGGTAGGGATGTTTATCATTCTTTCAGAATGTAGATTTTAAATAAACACCTTTCACCATTAATAAGCAGGACAATGAACAGTTCTCAACAAACATGTTGTCATAAATACGCAACACGCTGAAGAGAATAGGTTTTGTTTAGTTTAGAAACAAGGAATTGCAGGTGCTGATTTGCAACAAAAAAAGATATAAAGTGCTGGAGTAACTCAGCGGGTCAGGCAGCATCTCTGGAGAATGGGAGTAGGTGACGTTTTGGGTCAGAACCCTTCTCCAGGCTGTTTGTGGGGGGAAGAAAGCTGGAAGAGAGGAAAGGCAGAACAAAGCCTGGCAAATAATAGTCATATACAGATGATGGAGGGGAGGATGATAGGCAGATTTAGTGTAGTTTAGAAATACATCACGGAAGCAGTCTCTCTGGGCCATCGACCATCGATTACCCATTCACACTAGTTCTATGTTATCCCACTTTCACATTCACTCCCTACACATTGGGGGCAATTTTATTAATAGAGCCCAATTAACCTACAAACCCGCCGTCTTTGAGGAAGGAATGTGGGAGGAAACCGGATCACCCAGAGGAAATGCACCTGAGGTCAAGATCGAACCGGTCTCTGGAGCTGTGAGGCAGCAGTTCAGCCAGCTGCGTGTGCTTCCCAGATCTAAGATGCTGGAAATCCACAATAAAATCTGAAAATGCTGGACCACATCTGTGGGAGGTGAGACTGAGGCAAAGTTTCAGGTTGAAGACCCTTCATTAGAGATTTTGTTTTTCTTCCCTAAAATGAAGCCTAACCCTCTGAGTATTTCAAGCATTTTCTGCTTTTATTGTAGATTTCTAGCATCCGTGGGGAGAATTTGGGCTGTGCATATAGTGTCAGCTAAAATGGAGTCACCTACATTCTGTGTGTAGCAATAGCAACAAACCTCAACCCGTGTCCGTGCAAGAAGTTACAACAGTTATTTAGGCGTCTTCAGTCAATGTGCGAAGTTCAGGTGACAGCATTAAGTTGTTTTTCGACTGGGAAAGTTATTTATAATTAAATTCCTTTTTGTTTTGTGGTCTTTTGCTAAAAATAAATAAAGCAAAGGAAGAGACGGCTGAATCTAGGATTAGATGGGAAATGCACACCAGTTCAACGAGTTTGAATTGAATTAGGGGGTCACGTCCAGTTAAGGATGTGAGTAAGCCAATCCCTGAATAAAAGCACAGAGGATGGGGCAGGGAGGCCATGCTCAGAATAATGGGTGGTAGTTGCAAGCTCCCCCCTTTTCCTCATCAGTGTTTCCTTTCCAATGGCAATTGTGACCTGCATCTGGCCTGGAGGCGTACATCGATAGGATCAAAAACAGGTGGTCACAGCTCCAGTGAGAGGAGAGAGAGAGGAAGAAAGTTTCAAGTTTAGCTGACACCCTCCATAACCTCTGGAGGGTTTCTGTGTGGGCATTCTGCCAGTAAAGCTTTATGAAGCACAGAGCAACCCCAAGAGGAGCTTCCACAGACTCTTCATATACAAACACAAATAAATCTCCCCGGCTTGTGAACCCTGCAGCTCCGTATAAATCAGTTGAAAGCTGGAGTTCACTTCCACCAGCCGCTGTGTGCGACTTGGCACACCTTCCCCTTGGCCTTGCTGTGTGCATCCTGTGTCCTGCGCACCACACGGTGCAGACTGCTAATGGGACGTGACAAACTGCACAACAGTCTCTTGGCTGCCAGACTGCGATGGGGTGAAGCTGAGAAAATGGGTGGGCAGCAACTCAGAAGTCCGACTGCTTTGTGACATTTCCACTGCTGCCTTTGACGTTTCACCCTTTCCTTGCTGGAGATCGTGTCCGTCCTGTCTCCATAAAAGTGACTGCAGCGTCAGAAACCTTCCCAGCTCTAACTCCAGTTTGTCCTCCAGTGCAACACAAAGGTTTCAGACGACAATGGTGAAACATTAAACAGATATTAAGTATAAGAGTCAGGAAGTCATTTTGCAGCTTTGTAAAACTGTGGTTACGCCTCATCTGGAGTATCTGGTCGCCCCATTACAGGGCGGATGTGGAAGGTTTGGAGAAGGTGCAGAAGAGGTTTACCAGAACGCCGCCTGGATTAGAGGGTATTAGCTATTAGGAGAGGTTGAACAAGCTTGGATTGTTTTCTCTGGAGCATCGGAGATAGAATGGAGACCTGATAGAAATATATTAAATTATGAGAAGTATGACTATGGTCGACAGACAGAATATCTTTTACCCAGGGTCGAAATGTCAAAGACTAGAGGGCATAACATTAAGATCAGAGGCTGAAAGTTTGAAGAAGATGTGCGAGGCAGGCTTTTTACATAGAGTGGTGGGTGCCTGGAGCGCCCTGCCAGGTGTAGTGATGTACCGGTGGAGCTGTTTCCCTTCACTTAAATGGACCAATTTCAAAATAGAAAGTTGACACATTTGACAGGGTTGATCTGACCTTACAGTGAGATGGTCATTCTCTGTATTTGGTATGCAGAGAACCCATCAAGAGAAAAGTCAGCATTCAACAAACATGGGGCATCACCCACTATCCACCACTGGCTGCAAAATAGCACAGAGAGCATCCAATGAAAATGAGTACAGCTCTAACAAGGGTTCAGGAAACTTCTCCTAAAAGATAATTAAATAAACAGCCACACTGCAATGGCCGCATCTTTAAATAACCCATTACCCTGACAGTGCCTTCAATTCCACCTAGATCAAACAATGGCTAAAATTTTGGATGTTCCCCTCCATTCCTTAGCTTTAACTATTCAAACCATGTACAACTCTACAGGTTGATGGTTTATGCTTCAATTAACACTGCCCAGAGGTTTTTAACTGAGTTGCAGACGGATACCCTTGTTGCAACTCCACCTCCTAACAGGAGATCTAATGAAGATCCAATGAATCACAACTAACATATTTATTAATTGTGAGGAACAGTCATTGATCAGATTTAATTAACTTTGCTCCGTTGAAGATCAACGATTTAAGAAAAATTTAGCGTGAAAGTTATAAAGATGAATTAGTAGCAGGAGCACGTCACTTTATCATTATAACTGATCTGATTGTAACTTCAACTTGGCATCCTGTCTACACCTTAAAATATTCAAAGGCACTACTTTGATCCCGTTTTGAAGTAGAAAGTAGAAAAATATCTCAGCCGCCACTTCATCTTTGTCCTCAAATGGGAGACCTCTTATTGTTAAACAGCGACCAATGTTCTAGATACTCACACAAGAGGAAACATCCTCTCCACATCCACCCGCTCAAAACCCCACAGAATCCTCTACTAATCAAGTCCCCTCTCAGCCTTCTAAACTCCAGCAGATACAAGTCTGGCCTGTCCAATCTTTGCTTATAACACAGCCTGCCCCGTCATATATTAATTCAGTTAACATTTTCTGAATGTTTCTAACATGTTAACATTCACCCTTACACAAGGAGACCAACACCTAACAGTACTCCAAAATTTTAGCCATTGTTTGATCTAGGTGGAATTGAAGGCACTGTCAGGGTAATGGGTTATTTAAAGATGCGGCCATTGTAGTGTGGCTGTCTATTTAATTATCTTTTAGGAGAAGTTTTCTGAACCCCTGTCAGGGCTGTACTCATTTTCATTGGATGCTCTCTGTGCTATTTTGCAGCCGGTGGTGGATAGTGGGTGATGCCCCATGTTTGTTGAACGATGACTTTTCTCTTGATGGGTTCTCTTCCTACCAAATACAGAGAATGACCATCTCACTGTAAGGTCAGATCAACCCTGTCAAATGTGTCAACTTTCTATTTTGAAATTGGTCCATTTAAGTGAAGGGAAACAGCTCCACAGGTACATCGATTGAGCACAGCGACCAGTGTAAATCGGCACAAACAACAATCTGTAGCCGCAACATCCCACAGTGAATGAGAGGGGAATGACCATTTAAATGAATGATCAAGCCGAACGAGGAAAATAATAGAATGGTGTTGCATGACATTCAGCTGATCAAAACCATCTCTCAGACCATTTTGGTGTAATTATGGTCTCTTGATCGCCTCTCCCCACCACCTTATTCCAGTGTTCCCCTTTTATAACAACTAATTTCCTTTAACAATGATTTATAGATTCTGCCTTCTTGTTGGCAGTCCTGCACTCTATGTCTGGAAACTACATGTTCCCAGCACAGATCATTCCTGTCGTTCTGATATTGACTGCATTTTTGGGAGAGATTTACATATTCTGACCACCCTCTGTGTGATGAACGTTTAACATTGCGGCTCTCCAGTTCTTGATTTGGTGCCATCTCACCAACCAGTGGAAAAGATCACTCATCCCTTCTTCTAACATTGTCTTGTCACCTCTACGCAGTTCAATTGCAAAGGCATGCGGCATTTTTTCCCTATCCTGCAAATCTCATCAGCTTTATCTTCCACATCTAACTAAAATGTGCTGCCAAAATTTGTGTCCAATTGTGTAAGTTGCAGAATTCTGTACTCTTCAACTTGTGTCATGAGATCTTTCTCTCCCTTCGTTGGACATGATTGAAAGTCCTGTCCAAAGACCAAATGTCACTCATGGAAAGTAAGACTAATTTAACCATACAGCACCTTTCACGGGGTTTGTTTTAAATTAGATTGCAGCATCTGGGGAACTATTGAACAGAGGAGTGGTATTTGATTCCCCCAGGAAGGAAATGTTTGAGGTGTAGTTTGTGACATGTTTAGCAGTCTTACTTGCAGTTTTTAATATGGAACACAAAAACACACATACAGTAATCCAGGAGAATGTAGATTGTCCAAATGTAGGAGAGAATTGCAGATTCAAGTTCCAATCCATGTGATGCAACAGGCAGTAACAATTGAGGAAACTCTATTCAAATATTCTTCAATTATTGCTGTAAATCATTTTTTTAACCCGGCTTTTAAGCTCTGTCCATTTAATGTGCAATTCTTAAAATGTTGAATTCACAGTGCAGTTGAGGTGGAAGTAAGCAAACCGTTGAATATGGAAGCAGAGCAGAGTGCTCACGACGCAGACACACCAGCAGGGCCAAGTGTTAGAACTACCTCTGTGGACTGATGGGGGGACCTACACTAAATCTTTGATCATACACATACAATTGCACCAAGCCAGCCCTTTTCCTGATTCCCGCTGCTTTCATGAGGGCACATGACAGCCTTGTCTGAATAGCTGGAGCTACCTCTGGCATCCTGAGCATAGGGCTCCGCCATAAAGCCTTTCTGGAAGAGACCCCTGGCAAAAACTGGCCAATTCCAGCAAGAATTTTTGCAGAGCGATCAGGAGAAGGGAAGTGCTGGATGCTGCTGCTCTTTAGTGCAAGGATGCAGCTTAATGCAGTGCCACTGCACTGGACCCAGCTGTTTTGTCAACAAGACCAAGAGATATCTCCTGTGTGTATGAGGATCTCATGGACCTTGTGTAACTGTGGCCCTCTCTCATGTGCCACTGTTACAGAGGAGGAAGAGCAGTGAGGAAGAAGGCTTGTGATGCATTATTTCTGTACGTACCTTTAAGTACTATTTGTAATCCAGTATAACTCAAACGTCACTGTGAACAGATTGCCCTGAGCCTTTTCTGGTGTCACTCTGGAGAACTGGAAGAGGAGAGATTTGGGGATAATTTACAGAGTCTGTGATGTTCTGGTACTGTGATGGGGCACGGTGCTGCCTGGGAACTGAGCACCTAAATAAAAGAAGGTTACTTGGAACTCCAGCCGTGTCTGTGGAAGTCTCCACCTGCAGTGGAGAAGCACAGTTACACAGGAACACAAGAAAATGGGAGCAAGAGAAGGCAACTCGGTCCCTCAAGCCTGCCCAACCATTCAATATGCTCACACCTCAACTCCTCTTCTGTGACAATTCCCCCAAACCCTCAATTCTTCAAACTTTTGCATATTTGTCAATCTCCTATTTAAATGTTGATGTTGACCTGGGCTCCACCATATCCTGGGACTGGGATTTCCGGAGATTCATTAGCCTCTGCAAGAAGAAATTGTTTTAAACAACCGGCCCCTTATTTTGTAGCTATGTGCCCTTTTTGATTTGGCTTGACATCAAAATACCCGTAGGATCTTATATGTTTGAAAACCCCTCATTCTTCTAAACTCCAAGGAATATTATATAGGGTTTCATGAGAGGGTAGACTTGTAGCTTATAGTCTCAGATCATTCTCCTAAGACTCAAATATACAGTGTTCCCAAAATAAAAGTCAGCTCTACGTAGTTGTTTTCCCACATTTATGCAGAAGCTTTCACCTCCCCCTCGCGCCCCCTCCGCACCCCACGCCAGCTGCAAAGGGTCTGGATTGCACGTTGCTGCACTTCTCGGCAGTGCCTCTCCACAAGAGGCTGGCAGGAAGTATAAACTGAGTGATGCTAGCCAGATGTGTGTCCCCTGCCCCCAGTCCCGACATGGACCCCCTTCCTTCAACGTGGCACTCCATCTAGTGGCCTGCCTCGGAATTGACAGATTGCCCCAAATCGGGACAAGTGACATTTGGACTCCCAGGTATCCTTTTCATCCTCCAAGTATCAAGCTCCCCTGACTGGGAGCTTCCTGTGCTCTGTGGTTACACAATTATTGTGTGGGCAGCGAAAACACAATTCATCCCAGCTGCTTCAAACTCTGGTAAAACATTAGGTTTTGTTTCCAATGTTCTCCCCACATCTTCTGGGGTACAGTTCCCTGGTGAAAGTCCCTATGCGTGCCAACTCTGTGGAAGTACCAAGTCACCCCAGGCTACAGTTTCTGGTGGTGCCGACTCTCCCAAGGATACAGTCCCTGAAGGTACTAATTTGCTTGGGGTACAGTCCCTAAAGGTGCTAGTCTTTCAGGGGTATATCCCTGAAAGTGCCGACGTTCCCCGGAGTACAATCCCAATTGTGGTAGAGGTTTCAAAGCATTAATGCTTACTATGAGGGACGAGGCTGCAGGTTCGGCGGGACATGACTGTGTCTTACATGAGAGGCAACTCCATCATTTCCATCTGAAGTCAATAGCAACAACTTTTATTTTTCTGAATTAGAATTGCATTTCTATATCACCTTTCGTGCCCCTAAAATAATGCTTCAATGCAAATTGCTGCCAATAAAGTGCTTTTGAAATATATTCACTGTTGTAATGCAGGCCAGTGCCACAACCAGCAGAATAGAAAATATTTTTACGGGACAACTTGAAATAACAGTGCTTGAATCTTTTGCATCCAAGTGTGAGAGCAGATGGAGCCTTGCTGTAAAGTCAGCTTCTCTCTCGGGTCACACACCCACTTTTGCATACATAATGCCTCTCTATGGTCGTAAAATGTCTTTCGGAACATCACCAACACGTTTACAGTTGTATAAGGCAAGGACATATGAAGATAGGTGATGAGAAGTTTTGTCAAAAACTTAGATTTAGAGGTAAAGACGGTATAAGAGGGCTATTGAGAGAATGCAGATCATGGAAAGTTGCAGAACTAGGGAAGCTTACTTAAATAGGGAGGTTCTTCTGATGGTAATATTTAAAAACAGCCTCCCAGATATGTTAACTTTACCCGTTCCCTAAAGGGCCTGTCCCACTTGGGCGTCATTTGCGCGTAACGCAGGTGGTGCGCGAAGATTTTGTGAATCCCAAAATCCTGGGGCGCCACGAGCGCGAACACGCGTCACTGCCTACGCCACCACGTCTCACCACGCACCATGCGCGCGTGACGCGTAAATGATGTCGCGTCGTGCGTCGTGATGCATAAATGACGCACAAGTGGGACAGGCCCTTAAGATCTTTACAGTAGTGTAGCTGCTCTAGATATTTAATTGTGCCTTTGTATTAAATGTCAGAATATTTGTGGTGCTAAATCTGATTATGGTTTTGACAGATTAGCCCATAAATCAAGAGGCAAAAAATTGAAGTGAATTAAGGCTGTGTTGCCGGAGAATTTTGTATCTTTATGTTAGAAGTTAATCCTGTGCAACTGCCTCAGTCATGGTTTATGAGCATGCAAGAGACACTGGAAGCCCAGAGTCATTGATACAGAATTAATTGACATCAGTTTTAAAACTGTCATGTCCCAAAAACAGGAATGAAATTCACATGGATATGTGACGTTTCGCGTCAGGAGCCTTCTTCAGACTGAATTCTTTAACGTTGCCTGACTCACTGAGTTACTCAAGCACTTTGTGTCTTTTTGTAAACCAGCATCTGCAGTGCATTGTGTCTCAGTGAAACTCACACCTTATGGACATGTTGGTTGAGGATGAATGTTGACTCGGCCATGAGGGGAACTTTGCTGCTCCGCCTTGAATAATCTTCCGTGTCTAGCCTGGGACTGGATGAAGCTTCAGTTTATCATCTTATCTGGAAGCTAGTACCTATGTCAGTGCAGAATTCCTCAGATCACGCTAACATTGACACAAATTAGCAATGTTGAAGCAGACTGGTTGAGATGAAAGGTCTAATGCTGGTCCTGTGACACTAAGCCACTGACCAGGAAACCTGAGTGGCATGTTGGTAAGTTAAACCAGGGCAGGACATGTTGTGGAACAGAGGGGCCTAGGGGTACACTTTCCTTGAAAATGGCGACTCACGTGGTCAGGGTAGTGAAGAAGGCGCTTGGCATGCTTGCTTTCATCAGTCATGGCATTAAGTTCACAGATGCCTTGTTGCAACTGGTCAAATCATTGGTGAGACCACACTTGGAGTTTTGTGTGCAGTTCTGATCAGCCATCTATGGGAAGGATGGCATTAGCCGGAAAGGGTACCAAAAAGGTTCATGAGGATGTTACTTGGACAAGAGAAATTGAGTTATAAGGAGAGGCTGGATAGGTTATTTTTTCACTGGAGTGGAGGGGGTGACCTTACAGAAGTATATAAAACCATTAGGGGCATAGATGAGGTGAATGGTCACAATCTTTTTCCCAGGTTGGGGGAATCTAAAACTAGAGGACATAGATTTAAGATGAAAGAGGAAAGATTTATAAGGCATTTGAGGGGCAGGTTATTCACTCAGAGTGGTGGGTATATGGAACAAGCTTCCAGAGGACGTTGTAGAGGTGGATATAGTTGCAACGGTTAAAATACTTTTGGATACGTTTGTGGATAGGAAAGATTTTGAAGAAATGTGGGTCAAGTAGAGGCAAATAGGTCTAGTTCAGGAAGGCACCTTGGTCGGCATGGATGAGTTGGACCGAAGGGCTTGTTTCTGCACTGTATAACTGGATGATTCTTTGACAATCTCTTGCAATAGGGGTTCTAAAAAAAGTGGACAACTTCAAAAGACCTTCACATACATTGAATAGTAATTTGTAGGAAGATTTGACAAACATCATGGATGCCAACATGGTTCAGGCAGGAGCAGAAAGCCAAGGCTGACAGCAGCCCAGATTGTAAAAGATGAAATAAGGGTGAGCTGGCAGCCCTGCAGATCCACTGCTTTTCACATGGAGAGCCAAATGGCATATTAAAGGACTCCTGGCATTTAAACAGTCAAGTATTTCTGTTGAAGAGTGGCTTAATAGTTCCATGATAAAGAGTGCCAAGTTATAAAGAAATAAGTTGACTGAAAGCACCCATTCCAAATTAATCGTCTTTCCACAAAATGGATGACAAAAATTATAGAAGCCGCACTAATCTGACATCACTGCTTGCAGTCACAAGATTACTTTAATGACTCCAAGTTAAAGACACCAATTGTACTTAGAGATGTTATTTTGATGGTACGGATGGTTTCTAATTAGGATGTTTGGGCAGTCAATGCCCTGAGTGAGATGCCAGCCAAAGGTTCAATGCTTATGATAATGTATTTTGCTGTTTTCCAACAGTTTCCAACAATTCCAAAGGAGCCGACATTCTGCTCGGGGTATAGCCCCTGAGGGTGCTGACACTCCCCCGGTCTACAGTCCCAGAGAACAGTCCCTTTTCTTAATACAATTAATATCAATTGCTCTCTTCTTTAATGTTTATCCTCCTTCTGCAATCATTCATATTGTGAGCATAATCAGATAATTTATATTTACTATATAAGTTCCCGATGTATTTGCAACGCCATAAGATCTTGCTGCACAGAGCCACGAATATCATGGAATCTTTGAGACTCGGCCATTAAAGAAACCATTCGGCCCACCGTGTCCACACCAATCAATGGGCACCTGTCTGTACTAATCCCATCTTCCAGCCCTTGGTCCGTAGTCTTCAATGCTTAAGCAACTCGGGTGATCATCTGGAGTCCTCTTAAATGCTGTTAGTGACTCTGCTTCCACCACTCTCCCAACCAATGTATCCCAGATACTCACCATACTGGATAAAAAAGGTCTCCTGTAGATCCCTTCTGAATCGCTTCCCTCGTCGCCGAGACTGCTCTTTTGTTATTCAGCTCTGAGAAGAAGAAAGGAAAATTGCATAGAACATGTAACTTTTGATTAAGTATTGTTTGAATTGTCACCTGTGTTGGAAATTTGTGATCCCAGTTTGTGACAAACTGGGAAGCAAGGTTTTTGGGAAGGAAGTGCACACCTGGAATTTCAATAAATAATTATAAAAGGAAATAGAAAACCTGAATTTGTGGCATCTCCAGTTGAACCTTTACAGTAGAACAAATGGACACAAGTTCGCAAGAGGTGATTTAGACAGTTTGTCACCGCAATGAACATAGGGTGCATACTGTAAATCAGAGAGCCCATGCCTGAGGATTAGTTGAAGTTGTGATGGAGAGCTGTGTGCGTCTCGTGATGATTATATAATTTGCTGGGCTGTGCAGCATGTCTGTTCAATTTTGTGAGGTAAGTCTTCAGCAGTCAAACGGTTTCCATCCATTCAGCTGACGGGGCAGTTGCTGGCACTGAGGGATGACTGATTATCCCTGCAGCTGTTATGCCTCTGGATATTTGCTCTTTGTTCACAGATTATTACCAAAACCTCTGGTTCAATCTAAATCGTAAAAATTTCCTGCTTCGCTTGTCTGAAAATCACACGCAGGGGTAATGGAGTAAAACATCCATGTGCAGGGCAAGCAGTGCTCAGGGCAATTACGCAGCAGAGTTGACAGGCCTCTGCTTGCAGGGATTCTCTGTAGGAAAGAGAGCGCGTCACTGCAGGGAGCAGACATGTCCTCGGACAGAGCACTCCATGGGATCCCAACTCCGGGTCTAGGATTGAGAGAGGATTCATGGTCTGAATCCAGGACCAAAGGAATTCTTGCTTGGGCACAGAGTAACAGATTGGTGCCATAAACCCAGTGCATAATTTTAAATGGTTGTTTCGAGATACTGAACTGAACAACTCAAGATATTAATGGAGCCAACCTCATGTAACAGGACACTAAGTTTTTACACTCCCTTGATAATTGCATGTAATAATCTCATCAATAATCCCTGGCAGTGATGCCTTATCAATACCGTTAATCCCACCATTGACGATCTATACATTCCCAATTGGTTCTTCCAAACCCTACACTTTGTCTCAGAAAATCTGCAGGTCAGTTTTTTAGAAGAAAGATTATTCCAATGTGATCCTTATTTTTTATTTCTTTCCCTCACAGGCTCTATTAGAAGATCAGACTTTGAAGAGACAGATCGAGATTGAGATAACACCTGTCTTTCTTGTGCCAGACACCAATGGATTTATTGATCACCTCCCCGGTCTGGTCAAACTGCTGGAGACCAGACTGTACATCATCGTGGTCCCACTTATTGGTAAACATATTCTTTACTACCCTCTAGTCCGAGCTGTGTGTTGTCTGTGTGTGGTCTGGCAGTAACACTGAGTGCAGTAAATTGATGAGATGCCTTTCGCTGAGTGGTTGCACCAGGTTACATCTGGTGTTTTCTTTTTAAGGGTCTCCTTTAAAGTGCGTGTCACAGTAAACTACTAGGAATGCGAGAGAGAGCCTTCAGAAACAAAACGAACTCTAGTCCCCGGTCATTGTTGATAATATCACTCCCCAGTGATGTGAGAGTTCAGCACAGCAAAAATAAATCCAGATTAGCACCGGGTGGAAGTGCATCACAAAACATCTGAGATTATGTCACCAACCACAGGAACGAACTTCAACAATTTGTGCCATCAGCCAACCCCAGAGTTGTGAAATATCCCATAATTTAGAGTAAGCACAATTTGTTTTTCTAACTCTTAACTAACTCAGCCTAATTAGTCAGTCTAAATAGGCATATGGATATGGATGTAGGCAGAGAAAATTAGTCATAAAGTCATAAGATTAAGCCATACAGCCCCTCAAATCTACTCTGCCATTCAATCTTGGCTGATCTATCTCTCCTTCCTAACCCCATTCTCCTGCCTTCTCCCCATAACTAATCAAGATTACTAATCATTAGTTTAACTTGGCATCAGGTTAAGCACAGACATTGTGGACTGAAGGGTCTGTCCCTGGCACGTGCCATGAGTAATTACTCAGGCGGCTTTTAAAAAATCTTAAGCCGCGCATGCGCAGATTGTTCTCCTCTCCGTAAACTGTCAGTCGACTTTTATAAAGTCTTCAAAAGCCATATCACTTAATAAAGTACCGTATTTCCCGGCAATGACGACGCACCTGCGTCAAAAACGCACCCTAATTTTGAGTTGCTACATTTTGAAAGAAGGCTGGCGGGACATAGAATTTTTCATGCTCAAAAAAATAAAAATAAAAATAAAGAAAGTAACAATTCAATTTGCCCAAGGCTTCCAAATCTCCTTCATTCTGAATTACTGAAAAGGTGGGGGGTGGAGGGTGACGGCAGGTGGAGAGATGGGAGGAAAAGCGGGAGCACACCGGGAAAAATTGAATCAGTTGTGATCTTATTGAATGACAATACTAGTTCAAGGGACCAATTGGAGGGAGAGTTCCTTTCACAGTGTGTGGGGAGTCTGGCCAGGGGTAAAGTTGCGGGGAGGGCAGGAGCGTTGAGAAGGAGGGGGTCGGGGATCATGCCAGTAACTCACTCACTCACCGCTGCCGCGACGTTCCGGCGCGGAGCCACCGCATGAGCGAGATCGGCAGGTGAGAGGAACTCTTCCCCCCCCCCCCACCAGCGGCGCTGTCCTTTTACAGCCGCTTCCCATCAGCTGCCAGCAATGAGGGATTGACTTGGCTATACCTCACTACAGCAACATCGTTCTTGATGTTGCTGTACTGTGGGATAGCCAAGTCTATCTTTTTTGGCTAACAACCTGACCTTCGGCCTCCAAGACGCCTTATTTTTGGGTAAAAAATAACGTCTTCATTGCCAGGAAATACGGTATTTCAAAACATTTAGCTCAAAGATATTTACTTACCACATTATTTGTACACGGACTCCATTCTTCTCTCTGTTTCTTAAGATACTCTTAAGATAATGGCAATCCATGTTTGAAAAACCCGCCAAGAAACTTGCGCTGCCCATGCGCAGTAGGATGCTGCGCATGTGCAGTACGCAGTCCACGGTGCAAAGGCACAATTTCTTCCGCCTTCAGCTCCCCTTGTCGTGAAGGCTTGACGCAGTGTCGACTGCACGTGAGCTGCACAGACTTTCGCATGTTTCAAGTACTGCGGATGAAAGGCACAGGAGTATTATGCCTACCTAAGAGATCGATCTCTTAAGTAGGCATAATTCTCCTGTGTCTTTATTATTTATATTTAATAATTACCATTTTATAATTTTAATCATGTGCCTGGTCTGTCCATATGGTGTACTGTTCTTTGTTCTCTGTTCAGCCTCTCTATGCCCTAGTCTTCGTTCTATACTTTCCAGAATTGGTGTTATGGCATGCCTTTATGTCAGGATGTTAAAAATGAGTTTTTATGGTGGGTTTGCACACACTGAGAGGCTGCTGGGTCTGTAGAATAAATGTGAGGACTCAAAGTTATTCCTATATGTAGATTATGTGTTGTAATTCATAGACTAGAACATAGGAAATGGAGCATAGACCGGTACAGCACAGAAACAGGCCTTTCAGCCCATCGTGGTTGTGCCAACCATGATACAATCAAAACAATTCCCATCTGCCTGTATGAGATCTGTATCCTCCCATTCCCTGCCTCTTCACATGTACATGTAAATGTCTTAAATATTCCCATCTGTGTCTAATTCCTCCCCTGGCTGTGTGTTCTGGGCATTTTCTGTAAACAATAAATTGCCTCACAAATCTCCTTTGAACTCTCCTCATCGTAAAGCTATCCCCTTGACATTTCCACCCAAGGAAAAAGACTCTGAATATCTACCTTATCTCTGCACTTCGTTATTTTATCATTTTCAATCAGTTGCTCCTCAGCTTCCAACATTTCAGAGAAAACAATCCAAGTTTGGACAAACTCTCCTCACAACTCACACCCTCCAACCCAGGCATTTCATCTGGCTCTTCAAGGTGCTCTGCCATTCAATAGGATCATGTTTGATCTGACCTTGGCCTCACCTTCCCAGCCCGTCCCATAACTTGGTTCTCTATCCCAAACATCTATCTATTCCAGCCTTGAACAACACTTAATGGATGCCTCTGTGACTCTGTAGAAAAGAGAATTCCAAAGATTCAATGATTTAGTGATACTTCATTGTCTAGGTACAGCAAAATTCTATGTTTTTGAATACAATCGGTAAAAATCAGACAGCAGACGTCACCTTAGCAGTACACATTTCTGGCGCTGACAAAGTGTAAAAGGTTCTTAGTAGAATCCCTGTTTGTTCTTGGCGACCCTCCCCCCACCGGGCCCCTCTTTGCTTCCGGCAGCCCCCCCACCGGCCAGTCGCACGGCTCCACGGCACATCCCGGGACGACCAGCAACTGACGTCCGATCCTTGCCCTGTTCAACTTTGTTCCCCGGGTCGCCTCCCGCAGCCGACCTTGAGGGCACAGTAGGCCAGACCCTCAGATCCCTCTCCTCTCCTACCAGCCTCTCTCCCGTCGCATCCATCGTCATCGTCAGATTCATCCAAATATCGATCTGTTTATTTCCTTCTACAGGGGATGTCGGACCGGCAGTTGTTTTTTATCCACCATGTTTATTTCCCTTTGCAGTCCCAATTCATTCCTTCACAACTAACCTTTCTATATCACTTGGTACACAAAAAGCTGGAGAAACTCAGCGGGTGCAGCAGCATCTATGGAGCAAAGGAAAAAGGCAAAGTTTCGGGCCGAAACGTTGCCTTTTTCCTTCGCTCCATAGATGCTGCTGCACCCGCTGAGTTTCTCCAGCTTTTTTGTGTACCTTCAATTTTACAGCATCTGCAGTTCCTTCTTAAACACTTTCTATATCACTTGTCTGAAGAAGGGTCTCGACCCGAAAAATCGCCTATTTCCTTCGCTCCATAGATGCTGCCTCACCCGCTGAGTTTCTCCAGCATTTTTATCTAGTTTCTATATTACTTTGTTTAATTAGCTAACCTGGATGTAATGCATGTGATCCCATCACCAAAGTCATTAATACTGCCAAGGCCCCCACAGTATTCTCTGTGATACCCCACCAGGTCCAGCTCATGTATCCCTACTTTATTTGCTTCCAATTAACTAACTCTTCACGTGCTAATATATTACCTTCAACGTTGCAAGCGCTTATCTGTGCATTAAATATCTAGTTCTTTATCAAATGTCTGCTAGAAATCATAATGTACTACAGTGTCCCTCAACTCTCTTGGGAGCTGCATCCTCCATAGAACTTGAACAAATCTGCAAAGCATAATTTTCCTTCATAAATCCCCGTTGATTCTACCTAATTCTGTTTTGTTTTCCGTTATCCTATCACTCCTATAATACTGAGGGAGTACAGCAGCAACTGTGGAGGGAATGGATAGGCAACGTTTCAGGTCAGGACACTTCTTCAGACTTGAGTCTGAAGAGGAATCCCTACCGGAAACGTTGCTTACCCATTCCCCCCAGGGATGCAGCCTGACCTGCTGAGTTACTCCAGCACTTTGTGCTTTGCTCAGGATTTCAGCATCTGCTGTTCCTTGTTTGTCCACAAGTATTAAGCTAACTGGCCAATAGTTGCCTGCTTTTTCACACTCCTTTTTGAATTGTGGTGTTACATCTGTGGTTTTCTAATCCATTGGGAACTTTCCACAATTGGAAGATCACAACAAATGCATCCACTTTCTCTGTAGCCACTTTCTTTCAAATTCAAGCTTTAGGCTATTAAGTTCAGGTGATGGTCGCTCTTCAGTCCCATAAATATGCCTGGTCTTTTTTTTCTGATGGTGACTATTTTAAATTCATTTTCCCCATTATCTCTGACAATTTTTGCAATACTTTTATTGTCGTCTACCAAGAACACGGATGAAAAATATTTGTATAATGTCTCGCAATTTTCTTATTTCCCATAATTAATTCCCCTCCCTCAGCTTCTAAGGGACCAGCATTTACTTTTGCTGTGCCTCCTTTCTATTTGTAGATCTTGCAATCCGTCTTCACATTCTTTGTTAGTTTATTCTCATATTCTATTTTCTCCGTTACATTAAACATAACCAAACTTTGCTGATTTCCACATTTCTCTCAATTCTTCATAACAGTTCTCTACTTTTATTTTTAATCTAATACCATCCTTGCTTGCTTAGAGTAGCCACAGATGACTTCCTTTCCCTTTGAATCTTTGTTTCGCAGTGATAATTGTCTCTGTTAAGATAGAAACATAGAAAATAGTTGCAGGAGTAGGCCATTCGTCCCTTCGAGCCTGCACCGCCATTCAATATGATCATGGCTGATCATCCAACTCAGTATCCTGTAACTGCCTTCTCTCCATACCCCCTGATCCCTTTAGCCACAAGGGCCACATCTAACTCCCTCTTAAATATAGCTAATGAACTGGCCTCAACTACCTTCTGTGGCAGAGAATTCCAGAGATTCACCACTCTGTGTGAAAAATGTTTTTCTCATCTCGGTCCTAAAAGATTTCCCCTTTATCCTTAAACTGTGACCTCCTTGTCCTGGACTTCCCCAACATCGGGAACAATCTTCCTGCATCTAGCCTGTCCAACCCCTTAAGAATTTTGTACGTTTCTATAAGATCCCCCCTCAATATTCTAAATTCTAGTGAGTACAAGCCGAGTCTATTCAGTCTTTCTTCATATGAAAGTCCTGACATCCCAGGAATCAGTCTGGTGAACCTTCTCTGTACTCCCTCTATGGCAAGAATGTCATTCCTCAGATTTGGAGACCAAAACTGTACGCAATACTCCAGGTGTGGTCTCACCAAGACCCTGTACAACTGCAGTAGAACCTCCCTGCTCCTATACTCAAATCCTTTTGCTATGAATGCTAACATACCATTCGCTTTCTTCACTGCCTGCTGCACCTGCATGCCTACTTTCAATGACTGATGTACCATGACACCCAGGTCTCGTTGCATCTCCCCTTTTCCTAATCGGCCACCAATCAGATAATAGTCTACTTTCCTGTTTTTGCCACCAAAGTGGATAACCTCACATTTATCCACATTATACTGCATCTGCCATGCATTTGCCCTGAAATATTTATTTAAACATCTACTTATCTACTGCAAAGAACAAATTACTGGAGGAACTTGTAGTTTCGCTCCATAGTTGCTGCCTCACCCGCTGAGTTTCTCCAACATTTTTGTCTAACTTCGATTTTCCAGCATCTGCAGTTCCTTCTTAAACAAAATACTGGAGGAACTCAGTGGGTCAATCAGCATCTGTGGAGGGAATGGACAGACGACACTTCGGGTCAGGACCTTTCTTCAGACTGATTGCGTAGAGGAGCAAAAGCAGGAAAAGACGTGGGAGTCAGTCAAGACTTGACAGGTAGTAGGTAGATACAGGTGTGTTGGAGGTGGGGAGAGGTGACTGGTAGGTGATGGAGTAAGTGACAAAGGCTAGGGGCAAAAGGAGGCAAAAGGTTATCAGATATGGAGAGAAGAGGAGGAGTGAAATGTAAACCTGGAGGGAGGGAGATGGGTGAAAGGGAAAAGAGGGGGGAATAAAAAGGAAATATGGAATTTAGAAATGGGAAGGATGGGAGATGGCCATGCAGAGGAGGGAGAAGAAGCAGGGTGACTTTTAGACTTTAGAAATGCAGCGTGGAAACAGGCCTATCGGCCTACCGAGTCTGCGTCGACCAGTAATCACCCCAATCACTAGCACTATCCTACACACTGGGGACAATTTAAAATGTTACCACAGACAATTAACCTACAATCCTGTACGTCCTTGGAGTGTGGGAGGATTCCAGAGCACCTGGAGAAATCCGAAGTGATCACAGGGAGAATGTGCAAACTCTATAAAGACAGCACCTGTAGTCAGGATTGAACCCAGATCTGTGGCACTGTAGGGCAGCAACTTTACCACTGAGTCACTGTGTCGCCCCAAGGACGGTTATCTGGGCGGGGTGAAACGGAGGGAGAAATGTGTTTGCTCTGGGGTGGGGGGAAGAATGGGGAGTAAGGAGATATTTCTTGAAATTGGAGAATTCGATGTTTGGGTCTGAAGAAGGATCTTGACCTGAAACGTCACCTATCCGTGTTCTTCAGAGATGCTATTAAACCCACTGAGTAACTCAAAAACGTTGTGTCTTTCAATGTTCATACCGTTGGGTTGTAAGCTATCCCAGTGAAATGTAAAGTGCTGTTCCTCACTTCAGTGAACTTATCATTCAGAGCAGTATAAATATGTTTTCTTTGGTTTAATGCCTTAGTTTCAGATGCAATTTTATCATCTCAAACATGTGAAATTCCACTGTATGAAACTTCTGTCCCCAAGATCGCTATAAAATCAATAATTAATCGTCTTTCCTTATACATGAGCTGATCTAAAATCATCAGTTGGGTTCTTGAGATTTGGTTGCAGGAAATGATCTTGAATGCATCCCATAAGCTCATCTTCAAGGTTACCTTTAGCAATTTAATTTACCTAATCTATGTGAAGATTAAATTTGCGATAAATATTGCATTACATTTGATACAAATCCCTTTTATTTCTTGTTTGGTACTTTGCCCAATGGCCAGAGTTAAGGGGGCCAGATCTATTGCAGACATTCATTTATTATATTTGTCAGTTCCTTTCTTTGTCCAAAAATCATCTCCTGATCTTGTAAACCAGCCTCATTTCTTATGTGTCATCCTTCATTTACTGTGAAAGGGGAAGTTAGCCTCCCACTGACATTCTGGAGCGTGTGAAATGGAGTAGTTAAGTTGCTTCTGGGGTTCTATAGTGGGTGAAAGGAGCAGTTAACTGTCCTGTGGAGTTCTGCAGTGGCTGGTTGATGGAGGTGGTAGTCATCCTTTGGGGTGCTGGGGTCTATGACTGAGGTAATAGCCCCTCTGTGTCAAACAGGTTAGGGGACATTTTAAATGAGGGAGGCGTCACTCTTCATAACTTTGATTGCAGATGACACCTGGATTGCTGGGGTTGCAGACTGTGAGAAAATCTGTCAAAGTAGACAACGGGAAAGAGATCAGCTACTTACACAGTACATGGGCAGAGACATGGTAGATGGGGCTTAATTTGAGCAACTGTGATTTGTTGCATTTTGGAAGGTTGAATGCAAGCGGAAAAATTACAATTAATGACAAGACCCTTAACAGCATTGATGTACAGAGGGATCTGAAGTTCCAAGTGCATAACTCCCTGAAAGTGCCAACACAATAGATCAAGTGGTAAAGGTGCATTGAAAACTTGCCTTCATTGGTCAGGGCATTGAATATAAGAGTCAGGAAGTCCTGATGCAGCTTTATTGCACTTAGGTTAGGCTGCATTTGGAGTATTGTGTGGAGTTCTGGTAACCCCAATACAGGAAAGACGTGGAGTCTTTGGACAGAGTACAGAGGAGGTTTACCAGAATGACCCCTGGCCTGGGAGGTATTAGCTACAGGGAGAGGTTGGACAGACTTGGTTTGTTTTCTCTGAAATTCCAGGTTGAGGGGAAACCTGATGGATGTATATACAATTATGAGGAGCATGAGTAGACAATCAGAACCTTTTTCCCAGGATGGGAATGTCAAATACTAGAGGCTATAGCTTTAAGGTGAGATGGGACAATGTTTAGAGGAGATGTGCTGGACCAGTTCTTCACGCAGTGGGTGGTGAGTGCCTGGAATGCCCTGTTGTGGGTGAGGTAGACATGATAATGTCATTTAAGAGACTTTTGGATAGGCACAGGGATATGCAGGTTGTGCAGTCAAATAAGATTTAGTCTTCGCATCATGTCTGGCAAAGATATTGTGAGCTCAAGTGTCTATTCCTGTGCAGTACTGTTCTCTTTTCCAATTGTGGAATTTTTGTCCATTAACTAGTTCCATTGATCTGATGAAGACACATGAAACTGCAGATGCTGGAACCTTCATCAAAATCCAAAGTGCTGGTGAGAGTCAACGGGTTAGGCAGCATCTGTGGACAGAATGGCCAGACAACATTTTGGGTCGGGACCATTCTATGGATTATTTCGGTCTGAAGAATGACCCTGACCCGAAACATCATCAATCTATTCCCTCCACAGATGCTGCTTGGTCTATGGAGTTCTTCCAGCACTTTGTATTTTACGTTGATCTGATATGTTGTCCGGTTGTCGTCCAGAGCTATGGAGGGTGACGGAAATGCTCCAAGTCTTTGCATCTCAGCCTTTAGGGACAGCAACAGTCCAAGGGGTTCTTTTTTAATCCAGTTGGATGTTCAGGAGCACTGTTCTACTCTGTTTTCAAGAGAGAGTTAGATTTAGCTCTTGGGGCTAAGGAAATCAAGGGGGAAAATGGGGGAAAAGCCAGAACAGGGTACTGATTTTAGATGATCAGCCATGATCATATTGAATGGTGTTGCTGGCTTGAAGGGGTGAATGGCCTACTCCTGCACCTATTTTCTCTGCTTCTATGTCCAGCTTACACACCGTAGTCATGGTTGGGATGTGGGGAAAGGCAGTAAGGACTGGTGGGTGGAGAGCAATGTGGATTCCCTTGTAACAGTAGGTGCTTCAAAGGGAAATATGCCTCTCTCCCTTTGCTAATAATACTTGGCTTACAAATGAAATGTCTTAAGTTTTTCCCCCGTTTCCCTGCCTCTTTCTGGTTTAGATGGTGGATCAAAGCATTTTGTAGTGGGCACTGGCTCTATGTTTCTAACACCCATATGTTACATGAAGTTAAACAGTGCCCTGTTTGAAATGGTTCTTGAGGTGAATCGTGTAAACCAATCCTGATGTTGTATGTGTTTACATTGAGTCTGAATGGGCTAATGTCCCCAGGACTCATTGCAGTTCCAGGGTAATGGCAGCAACCACTGTGTGCTTGTGCCAAAACAATCAAGTCCTGACCACAAAATTCAGCTCTAAATTTATGTTCTAAGGGTGCACAAAGCAGCCTGTGTGGTCTGAGCAATAGCTTGCCACTGGTGCAGCACCACAGTAAGCGGTGCCATTCACAAAGATTTGGCACGCCACATGTGAGTCTCAGAATGGAATATTTTTAATTAAAGCTAAGTGGAGTTGGTTTGAATGCAGCCTTGCTCCAGAAAGTCATGCTAATAGAGTGATCATGCTCTTAGAGGAAGGCATTTGGACGGCTGTTAGTTTTTTTTTGTAGGTCATTAAGCCCGAGCTGAACGGGGGCAGGATAAAGGGCATGGGCTTGTCTATGTTGTGTGATTGGGGGGATGCGGGCAGGGCTTGATTGGCCATGTGTATTGGTAGAGTGGGCTCCAGGAGTAAACAAGGAATGTGGGGAGTCAGATGGGGAGATTAACATCTCGGAGTAAGGAAAGGGGAATTAAGGACGTGCCATTAACAGCTCTGAGGGTGAGGGGTGGCGAGGACCTACTGTACTGCTGTTATAATTGCTTTACCAATTTTGCTGCTTGCTTTTCCTCTGACCCTCCTCCAGTGACTATAAGTGAGTTCGGTATTCCGAAAAACGCAAGGAATCATGGGATTTGTTAAAGGTCACAAGCAATAAACACTGTCGGCAGCCGTACCGTGGCATGGACACAGACCTGCGCCTCATCTGCAGCCAGGACTGAACCCGGGTCTCCGGCACCGCAATCGCTGCCGAAACATCACTGGACCATCCCCGTCCCCTCCCGAGTGACCCCGTCAGGCGTGAGCGGCACCCCCAGGCCCACAGCCAGCGCGGAGAAGCAGCGCTAAATCCAGCTCAACTCTGCCTGTCTCGCCGGGTTAACCTACAGCCCTGCCTAGACTGACGGGACACCAGCCCAGAGCCGTGGAGTTAGCGCTGCTTCTCTGCGCTGGCTGTAAGCCTGGGCAGTCGTTACCGTAAATCCAGGCAGGGCTGGTAGACCCAGGATCTATCCTGGCTGCAGATGAGGCGCAGGTCTGTGTCCATGCCGCGGCACGGCTGCCGAGAGTGTTTATCGCTTGTGACCTATGGGCATGCGCAGTCGGAATACAGAACTCGCTTATTTATCTCTCTGTCTATGTTGATAGATTACTATTTCATAGCTTTTTATTCTCTGTTATCACAAGTGTCAACCAAATTCATAGAAACAAGGAACTCTTCAGGAGTCAGGTGTGGATTTGTCAATGACCACTGTGCGCAGAAGACTTAATGAACAGAAATACAAAGGCACTCATACCCCTGTAGCCCATTAGTTATCTGCTCAGCTTTAATTCACGTGATTCGTTCCGATGATCCGAGCTGCAGCAATGATCAGCATGCTGCGGAGTTGTTCCTGACTACGTTAGGTTATAGTCCTGCCCACGGCATCATTTAATCCAGCTTGGCAAAGCCACTGGTCAGTGAACTGAATTACTAGCGACGCAGGTTCAGATGGTGGTGGTTCAGACTCACCACAAGCAGAAGCTCTGCCAGTAACTGTCAGTGTAAAACCAACATAGGCACTGGTGAACCATCTCTTCAGTGTGGTGGGGGTTAACCCACTCTTCTTACAAAATCAACAACAGAACAGTTGAATTAAAATGTTGTCATCTGGTTCCAGGCTGCATTCCAGCCTCTGCAATTCCCACCAATCCCGAAAGGCCTGCAGACACCACGTGATGCTTTTCAAGGAACATTTTGGCATGGCCATATCTGCAGAAGAGGAGCAGACAGTCAGCTCAGACAGACCTCTTCACAGCCCACTGCTTGGACCTGTGAATCGCCACTTTGGTCAGACTCAGGAGCAATCCAATGAGGAGCATCATGACTGATTCGCCCTTCCCTCTCCCTCCTCCAGTCACCACACTGGGTGTACATAGATTAGGAAAGCAGGATGGTAAATTAGTTATTAGCTGCTTAAATTTGTCCTTGGGTGCATGGGCTCAATTTGATAGGAACATGTTGCAGCCTTATAGAAATTTGGTTTCATGTTGCAATTTTATAGAACATTGGTTAGGCCACGTTTGGAGTATAGTGTGAAGTTTTGGTTACTTCCAAACAGAAAGGGATGCTTTGGGGAAAATGCATCCAAGAATGTTGCCTGGATTAGAGAGTATTACGTAAAAGAAGAGGTTTGGATTGTTTTCACTGGAGCTTCGGAAGCTGATAGAAGTTTATAAAATTATGAGAGGCATAGATATGGTGGACAATCAGAACCAATTTCATAGGGTAGAAATGTCAAAAGCTAGCATAGATTTAAGATGAGATGGATAAAGTTTAAAGGAGCTATGCAGGGCAAGTTTGCTTACAGTGTGCCTAGAACAGTTTACCGGGGTGGTAGTTGAGGCAGATAAGATTGTAGCTTTTTAAAGTCTTGTAGATAGGCACATTGATATGCAAGGAATAGAGAGATATGGATCACCTGCAGGCAGAAGTGATTAGTGGAAGTAAGCATCAGGTTCAACACTGCCATTGTGGGCTGAAGAGACTGTTCCTGTGCTGCACTGTTCTAATCTCCTATGTTCTTAAAATGGAGAGAACAGATTGTAGATAAAGGTAAGGGGGCAATGGGTTAACTCAGTGTGCCGGCATAGACTTGATGGGCTGAAATAGCTTGTGTTTCTATATGAAAATATGGGAGAATTGATTTCACAGCCCACAGTTGGGAAAGTGAGGGGTGGTCTGCACCAGCTGCCTGTCTGGCCTCAAATGCAAGTCCCACAAGTGTAAAGGTCAGCAAGGCACCTACCACCTTTCTTATCTCCTGAGATGTGTTTTGAATCTGGGCATCAAAGAGTGTTCAGGCCCTGCCATCCACTTACCTCTTTGAAAGAGGACGGCCTTTAGTCCATCTGTCTGGCCTGATTCAAAAGCAGGCCCCAGAGATGAAGGGCCCCATCTAACCAACTGCACCACCCAGTCCCAGTGAGGAACATTTCTTGTGAGCAGTGTGTAGAGTGTGGCAGGTGGGGTTTCCTGAAAGAGCAGCTGTTGGATATCACAGTGATCCTGAATAAACTGGAGACATTCTGAGTCTTCACTCCCCTTCACAATGTCAACTCCCATGGTTAATTTGGAAGCAGAGCACCATTGAAAAGGGCAACAGAAGCTCTTATTTTGCGTTTGTGTAATCTACAAAACATTGAGATTGCTTAAAGCAGTTGCTGGTGTTCAAAAGCATCAACAAGCCTTGGAATGTTGAAGGGCCCAGGGAGACAAGCAACCAAGCAGAGGCAGCAAGGATGGGTAGTTAATTTGCTGCCCTTGAATGAGATGTAATCTAATGTGGGGATATCATCTCTGTCGTAATATACAACTGGTTTTGATTCTTTTTAGATAGTTGGGTGCTTTGGGTTCCACTGGGGAATAATTCTACATGTGTTTTTTCTTGCCTGTTAACTGTTTGATCTTGAACTTTTGGTTAACAGTGTTGTTTCCTTTTTAGAACTTGTTCAACATCCCCTGAGCATTTTTCAGTGAAAACAAAATCATATGTTTGTCAGTGCACTTGGGTTGGTGTACAAGAGGTGATGAGAGAGCGATGTACGCAAACAGCCCCAAAGCACTGGCACAGCAGCCCCATTAATGAGTATGGCACAGAGCTTCACTCAAAATTACCTTCTTCCTATATATTCTTTTGAACTTTCAGTGCAGAATTTGTTGAGAGTGCTGTTGCCAGGATTTTACTTGTTGCACGCCAGAAATTCTTGAAACGAGTTCAGTGCTGTCAATTTATGTTAAGCATGATCTCAGTTTGTCTTTAAAATGCTCAATAGTATCAGAAATCTATCTTGATTCATTAATTGTTTTCAGGGACAAGCCATTTTTAAACTATGAACTTCCTTCACCAAGAGCATGAAACCCAATACAGGAACCGTGTGAAAGCTTCAAAGCATGGTTGTTGCTTGTCTGATTTATTGTTTAGGAACCGATACACTAGAGAGAAATTTTCACTTAATCCTGGATGTCCAAACTATGATCCATCAGCCTTATTTACTCTTGTATTTCTTACTAACTGGTTTTTCCGTGTTTGAATTTTACGTCGGTGAAGCTTAGGAGAGCAGTGCTGGTAGCTCCATCGACTCAATACTGAAAGTGTATGTCGGAACATGGCCTTAACGCAGTGCATGTTTAACCAATTTAGTTCCACAATAAAGTCCTAGCTAGTGGAGGCAAAATGCTGGATAATATCATACTTATATTTGTCAAGAGTGTTTAATTATCATACGTAGACAATAGACAATAGGTGCAGGAGTAGGCCATTTGGCCCTTCAAGCCAGCACCGCCATTCAATGTGATCATGGCTGATCATCCCCAATCAATACCCCGTTCCTGCCTTCTCCCCATATCCCCTGACTCCACTATTTTTAAGAGCTCTATCTAGCTCTCTCTTGAAAGCATCCAGAGAACCTGCCTCCACCGCCCTCTCAGGCAGAGAATTCCACAGACTCACCACTCTCTGTGAGAAAAAGTGTTTCCTTGTCTCCGTTCTAAATGGCTTACTCCTTATTCTTAAACTGTGATCCCTGGTTCTAGACTCCCCCAACATTGGGAACATGTTTCCTGCCTCTAGCATGTCCAAGCCCTTAACAATCTTATATGTTTCAATAAGAATCCCTCTCATCCTTCTAAACTCCAGAGTGTACAAGCCCAGCTGCTCCATTCTCTCAGCATATGACAGTCCCGCCATCCCGGGAATTAACCTTGTAAACCTACGCTGCAATCCCTCAATAGCAAGAATGTCCTTCCTCAAATTAGGGGAGCAAAACTGCACACAATACTCCAGGTGCGGTCTCACTAGGGCTCTGTACAACTGCAGAAGGACCTCTTTGTTCCTACAATGTACCAACGTACCAACAATGGAACAATGAAATTCTTATTTGATGCCACATTACAGGCCCGTAAACACAATACACATAGATAACGTACAAAAAATTAAATTAATCATCCCAAAAACCTCATAGCCAGACAGAGCATAATTTAATAATAATAATATATCTTTTATTGTCATTGCACGTCAGTGCAACGAGATTTAGTGTGCAGCTCCACTGATGTACAAGAAAGGTAAATAAATACAATACATAAATAAGCAAGCTGAATTGATTGACGTGACCATCTGAGGGAGACTGTCCAAAGGGGGTGGGTGGGGGGGCACTCATTAGGGCCGGTTCAGAGCCGCTATAGCTCTTGGGATAAAACTGTTCCTGAGTCTAGAGGTTCGGGCGTAGAAGGCCTTGTAATGTCTGCCGGAGGGAAGTAGTTGAAACAGACCATGGCAGGGGTGTGATGAGTCCTTATGGATGCTGAGGGCCTTCCTGAGGCACCGCGTGTGGTAGATGCCCTCCAAGGCTGGTAGCTCTGTCCCGATGATCCGCTGCGCTCTGTTGACGACGCGCTGAAGAGCTCTCCTCTCCGCCTCCGTGCAGCTGAGATACCACACAGAGATGCCATACGTTAGTATGCTCTCTGTGGTGCAGCGGTAGAACGTTGTCAGCAGCTGTTGGGGCAGACCAGTCTTTTTTTAACATTTATAGTGTAGGTTAGTGTTGTGTAGTGTTCAAGAACCTGATGTTTGTCAACAAGCTCTTCTTGAATCTGGTGGTGATGGTTTTCAGGTTCCTATACCTTTTTCCCGATGGTAGGAGCAAAATGAGATTGTGGCCAGGGTGATGTGGGTCTTTTGTGATACTGGCTACCTATTAAGACATTTTAAAACACTAGGAAGCAATTAAGGACAATTAAATACATTAAAATCCACTCATGTTAAGAAAGATTTACTTTTTTCTTACCCTTGTATCCACGGTGTTTCCTTGCAATTGAAATGAAAGGGCCTGGTAAATCTGCACCAGATGAATGGGATGATTTTGGTTGATTCTGGGTTTGAGGGCCTGTAATTTTTGTGGCCAAAGATAGAGAGGTAAGAAAAAGATAGAAAATTAATGCAAGAGGCAACTGGAACTTAAGGGTCACCCTTGTGGTCTGAACAAAGATGTTCTGCAAAGTGGTCTGCGTTTGGTTTTTCCAAAGTAAAGGAGACCACATTGAGAGATGCAGAATAGCGCAGGTGCCTGTGTTCTGCATCTCACAGTTCCGCCTTGTATATTTTTTATTCCTCTTCAGTCGTTGTTCATCTTCTTCTGTTCACACAGCTTTGGATCAGCAGATACAATTAACAAACATTCATTGTCATTTTATGGATGTCAACGACAGCAGATGTGCACGCCTCACCCTGTTGCAAACATTTCCATTGTTCTCTCCAACCCATCTCTAAAACGTCAGACATTGTTGTTTTCTTAGCCTGTTGTGATGAAAAGTCATTGATCTGGAATTTTAACTGTTACTGTCTCTCCATTGATACTGATTGACCTCTTGAGCATCCTCAGCATTTATTGGAAGTTTTCAGTGTGCCTCAGTAATTACTACCATAACATACCACTAAACTGAATTTGTAACAACAGTTCAGTCAGCTTGTTCCCAGTATGTCATACGTTTGTGTTAAGAACAAATAGTCAGACCCACATGCTAGCATGCACTGCTGTATTTATCTCACATTTTTTGATGATTTAATTTACCTCTCTTGATTTCCCTTCATCTTTACTACCTATTGCAGTTTTTATTTTTGCTCTTTTCCTTTTCATTTGGGAAAGAATGATTTGTGCCTTTTTTTCATTTGTGTGAAGCCCCTCTATCCACCCTATCCACCCACCCTATCCACCCTATTTATCATTTCTATTTGTATAGCCAGTGGTCCCTATCCCAGTGTAGTTCCCTGCGTAGGAAAGAACTGCAGATGCTGGTATATACCGAAGATATACACAAAATGAGTAACTCAGCGGGACATACAGCATCTCTGGATAGAAATGGGCAACGTTTCAGTCTGAAGAAGGGTCTCGACCTGAAACGTCACCCATTCCTTCTATCCAGAGATGCTGCCTGTCCCGCTGAGTTACTCATTTTATGTCTATAGTTCTATGTACAGTACGGGCACCTGTCTCATGAGTTGTAGAATTAATGGAAACCAGCATGGATGCTTATTAACAGCTTCCTTTTCATGATTAAAGGAGACAATTTATAGTGGAAGCAAATCTTGAATTAGTTGAAAGTAAGATAAGATGTTATAATAAAAGGAAACAATTGCCTTCTCTAAAGGATAGCAGAATGCCTGATTGAAAATTCAGGAGGCTCTCAAATTTTATTTCATAGAATTTTCTTGCACACACAAAACACAGGAACAGTTCATCTCATCCGTGCAGGTGTTTTTACATTCCAAGAGTTGCCTCATCTCTGACTTTCAAAGGTTTTTCTCTTCCCTTCTTCCTTCTCACCCTGGTGGACCTGTTCCTTTTGAAATCCTCTAAGTTGAACCAAGCTCCATGTCCCATTTTTCACTATTGGATTCTGTGTTTGTCCGGCAGTTGTGGTTTCTCTGGCCGTCCCCCACATCTGCCCTGTTAGAAGATCTCTATCAGGTTGCTTGTCATTCATCTCTTCAGCCGGAATAATCCCCACTGCTTGGTCTTCCCTGAAACCTCTAGTCACACTTTGATAAAATCCTCTCAAACGTGTCTTGTCTTTTTCCTGTGTATCTCTCACCTTTTTTTTAAATCAGAAGACCAGTATTGTGCATTGTTATCTGACTAGGTGAAATATTGATATACTTATCATAATTTCAGTCCATTTGAATTTCATGTTCGATATCCCAATACCTTGTCCATATTTCAGTCCACCAGCTGACCTGCAGTAATGATTTTATTGATCCGTTCACTGTACCATGTTTTTTTTTCACGAATTTCCTGTCAAAATCCATCAACATAATCAATACTGTGCGGTTCAATTTCCTAAAAGTGAGCTAAAGCCTCTTCACGTGTGCTGCATTCTTCCTCAATGTTGGCTTCATCACCTGCCTCTTGCTCAAATTCCCAACCATGGGTTGCAAAATTGATTATCTAGCTTTCAAGTCTAAATCATTCACTTGGACTGCGAAAATAATCTCCCTGGAACATCACTTTCTAATTTACAGCAATTTGAATAACTACCTGTCAATTTAGTTTTAACTAATTCTCTATCCTTTCACTTGTAAAACCATATTTAGCGGTAGGCTGTATATTGGAGTGGTACATTTGCTCGAACGGTCAGTGTTTTCCTTAATCGCTTAAGGCTCCTGTGGGCTATCTCTGTGTGATTCCATTGGATATTGCACTAACTGTGATATGTGCAAGCCACAAAAATTGGAAATTTGAGTCCCAGGAGAAATGTTTAATGTATTCTATATCAGGTTGGTATTTGTTTTTGGAAAAGCTGACTGGAAGGAATAAATGCTTCATCTTAACTCCCTCCCACCCTCCTTCAAGTAACCTACCCCAGTACTTCCACCAGTCCTTTCAGAAAACTGCCAGTATTTCTGAGAGTTGCTGTTCTAGTTTTCTCTCTTTATCGAGTTATTATTTTAGCTGGTTTTATTTCAAGAGAGGACTAGGTGATTACTCCTCAACAGCTGAACTGTTTTTCTTTTGAATTAAAATCCAAGAATACTATATATTTTAAACTCTCTTTCCACTTTCAGGGACACCCCTGAAGATGGAATCTGATTCTCATTTTATGTCTGATTCTTGGTCGGTTATCAAAGTGCCTTGGAGAACCTAAGTGAACATGTGGTGTCCGCTCAATGAGGCTGCTGGACTTTGACCAATAAAGAGTACTTCAAAGTGTGATAGAATACCTGTTTAGTGTTCCATTTTGATCTGGCTCTAATCTGACATTGACAAAGGCCAGTCTAATTCCCTGCAAACAATGTGCCATTTTTGTAAAGTACTGCCCTTGCCATAAATCTTCAGATCATACTTTTAACAAATTGTTCACCTGTTTCAGATTAGTGCAGACAGCTAAATGGATTCAATCAAGGCACTGCAACAGGTGCCTGCCTCCCCGTCTGCCTCACTTCAGTACAAACCCAAATCAAATTGATGGGAGAGTTTTAAACATTTTCCCTCATGGTACATCGACAATTAATGTTCAAATTATATGATATCACAGAATCTGGAGAGTTAAATTGTTCCCTCGAGGAGTGTACTGATCCAAGCTGCAGTCACTTTGTTTGCCATCCGGAATATCCATTAATATTATACGATACGTTATTCAGCGAGGATCAATCGAGACATACAGCACAGAAACAGGCTCCTCGGCCCACCTTATCCGTACTAATCTTCACCCATACCAATCCCATTTCCCAGTCCTGGAGAATATGTAATGTTTTTATTTTAAATTATAACAGGTTTTGAGAAAGTACGTTGGGAGAAATCACCTCCACTGGCAGAGGATTGGAAACATGAGGGAAGAACTAGAGAAAAGATGGGAGTTGACAGAAAATGTTCTATATTTAGGGCCTTGAGCCTTGCCCACCACCCAGTAAATTGGTGAAAGATGCTCAAAACCTGTTATAATTTTAAACTCAAACATTAACTATTCTCTCAATCACCTCAACTCAAAGGAAGATGATCTGAGCTCTTCCAATCATCCAAAGAACAGAAGTCTGCAGTTCCTGGCACAGGACTAGGAAGAGGCTATTCAGCCCCTCAAATTTGTTCTGTCGTTTAATAAGATGATGGCTCATCCATGGTTAGGAAGGGTTTAGGGGTATACATGTTAAACACAGGCAAATGGAACTAGCTTAGATGGGCCCCGAGTTGGGCTGAAGGGCCTGTTTCTGCGCTGTATGACTCTGGTCCGTAGCCTTCCATGCCTTAATCCATATGCTTCTTACATTTTATTAATATTTTTTCCTCCAGCTCCTTCTCTGGCTGTGCGATATTTTCCACATTATATCCCATCGGTCATGTCCGACCTTTTACATTTAATCTGCCTCTACCGCTACGAAGCATCT
Source organism: Amblyraja radiata (assembly GCF_010909765.2). Lineage (NCBI taxonomy): Eukaryota > Metazoa > Chordata > Chondrichthyes > Rajiformes > Rajidae > Amblyraja > Amblyraja radiata. The sequence continues at coordinate 15,527,572 of NC_045983.1, forward strand.
CCACATCTTCCCCAGGCCCCCCATTACCACCTAGCTTTATATCATTGACAACCTGGGATATGTTACACTTCACTTATCTTTTTTTTTAAATATAAAAGAGGAGGAGCAATTTAAAAGGCTTGTTATTGTTATAGAAAATATATAGAAGGTCAAAGTAATGAACCTAAAGTTGAAAAGTCCATTGGACCAAACTGTCCTTGGGTTCTTAAGGGATGGTTACAAAGACAGTAGATGCATTGGCTGTGAACATCAAATATCCGCTATTTTCGGGAAGGTCAAATTGGAGAACACAAATGCTACACCACTGTTTAGGCAGGGAGGGAGCAAGAAAACAAGAAAGCACAAGCAAGTTATCCTGCTTTGGAGGGAACTGCTGGAAGTGATAATTAGACACTTGGAAGATTATAATAAGATTAGGCAAAGTCAACAAGGTTTTACGAAAGTGAAATTGTTTTACAAATGTATCAAATTCTTTGAAGAACTCGCAGGATAGATAGAAATAAGTTGATGTTAAGTATGTTGATTTCCAAATAATGTGCAAGTAGAAAGTGACAGCACAGATGAGGGCTTGAAGTATTGAGGGAATATATCAGCCTAGAGAGAGCACTAAAACGGAAATTAAAGATAATTGGGTTATTTTTAGTTTGGCGAGTTGTAACAAGTGGGGTGCCACAGCAATCAGTGCCAGTAGCAACATCACATGCTGCCTCTGCCTGACTAATTGCAGTCTTTTAATATAATTATATTTTTGATGACCAACTGTGTATGTGTGTTGGGAAGTGGGTAAATACTTTGGATTGCTAAAGAGGATGATTGGCATCAGTTGGAACATTCCCAGAATATCGTGGAAATAAGGATTCCGGGAGAAAAGCTGGGAATTTCTATAAGCTAACTTTTGCAAGCTGTGAAAGTCCTCTTTTGGTAGGTGTCAGTTCTAGTTTTGTTTCTGCAGACCACGCTATAATTCCAGGTAATAGCCATTTTGGAGGAAGTGTCACAAGTAATAGAGGTGTGCATGATGCATTGCCCCTTATCTATAGCACAGTTTTTATTGACGCACTATTACGTGTAGCTGTTGTTTTTCCATATCCGGAGGGAACTGTGGCCGTCGTGTTGGTTGCCTGGGGTCTCTAGTCTAGGTGGGGCTTCACAGCAAACATATTCTGTCAGTATTTCATTGTTACAGCGGGATTTCCTGCATGAAGTAAATAGTGTGTTGGGCCTGACCACTTGGGGTCGTGGTTCTTCTCAAGAAGGCGCAACAATGCCACTTTTTTGTATTGGTGCCTTTCAGATGTTGCTCCACTTTCTAAGCTTTCTTCTCTGCTTTGAAATCAATTTCACTCAGGTTTTCACCATGATGATGTGGGAATGATATAAGCAACGAGATGCCTGACAAGAGTATGTGGATTGACTGCAGACTGGATGGGCAAACTCTCTGTCGTCTTTGACTGGCAGTTGGTGCTGGTTAACCTTGTGTCCTGATAATCCACTTGTGTTGTACTGACTCCGGGAGATGCAGTAAAAGGATTCAAAAACACAGCAGTCAATTCAGAATCTGAAAGAAAGTGAACGTGTTGTGGTCTGGTGTAGGACCTTTGAAAGTTCTGATAGTGTCTCATCTGTCAACGGGCAGTGCTTTGCTCCTTCACTCACGGATTCACCGGCAGATTGTTTTTTTGAACCTCAGTGGGTTTGGCATTGCAATGATTAATTCATTCAACGGGCTAGGCTGGCAGGATCAGCAAGAGCTTCCGTACCCAAGCAACATCTTGCTGCAGTCCTGTGGCTGAAGTTCAGAAATACTTTGGTGAATTCAGCAGTGTCACTTCACTGGGTACTACACTTCTGCATACACTTGTGTCGGGTAGTTTATAACTATATATATTCTGGGAAGATTTCACTGTGTCTGTGTAGTCTCACACTAGAAATGTTAATATAGTGAAATTTTGGATTATTTCCTGCCCTTTCAAATACTGGATGTAGAATTGACAGACTATCTGTGCTGTTTAATGTTTCAGTGATTAATGAGTTGGATGGTCTGGCTAAAGGCCAAGACACAGACTACCACGGTGCAAACCATGCCAAATTGGTGCAGGAGAGAGCCAAGAAAGCCATTCACTTCCTGGAACAAAGGTTTGAATCTCGGGACTCGTGCCTGAGGGCTCTAACCAGCAGAGGTAACGAGCTGGAGTCAATTGCGTTCAGGAGCGAAGACACGACAGGACAACAGGTAACTGACACAACCCTCCCCCCCACCACCTTCTCTCTTGTCACCAACTTGTAGCCTGGTGCTCCACACCAACTTGACCCACTCAAGGAGTTGAGCATTTCAGGGAAGCCAAAGCTTCAGTGCATCACTGAGAGAACAATGTATGACCATAAGATAGAGGCATCGATCCAGCTTCATGTACTGCTTGTTCTGATGGGTGTAAAATATGCCATTGGTGCTCTTCAAAGAAAGCCTGTAACCTGGAGAACATTCCCACCTCTCCAAATACAATCAAAAATGGATCTACAGATCTGTTGCTTTATTTCTGTGTTTCTGTCCACAGTTTGCCTTATATAGTGCTGTACAAAAGATCCTGACTTCAGCAACTCATATTTCACAGTGCATTTACAATTGAATTCATGAAGTATGGTCTTTTGTGACCAGGTTTCTGGATTATCATGAAGACCAAACCAGTCCCCTAATGTCCTGTAACCTCTCATTGCTTTACACAAGCTCTTACACAGTCAAATGGCTTATTCAGTCAAGCATGTTTGCCCAGGGTGAACAAAATTAGCTTGTCTCCAAGTCTCTTGTACGGTGTGGTCAGCTACAACATCTAAAAGGTGGCATATCCAGTTCCTGTAACCATGCAAGGCCACACAGTCGGGCTTGAGGCTGAATCCATAAGGGTTTGATGCTTTGCTAAGCTCGCGCCATATCCCTTCAGGAATAGTCTGAGCACTGAAGGTTTCGGGCTTCAAGTCATGTCTTCTGTGATAAATATTGTCAATTTTTTGGTTGCATGGGAAGGAGCAGACAGGCTGTTCAATATCTCATGAAATCTGAAGCTCTTATTCATATCTACACAGCTGCCTTTTTGTGTGAGTAGTTTCAGAGTTTCCTTGTTGGTACTGGCTCTATCCGAGTATTTTTTCCCCCCTCTGATGCCCTCGGAGCCTGCATGATCAAGTCTAGAGCAATGTGATCCAGAAATTTTGCCCTCTAGGCACAAGATAAATTACCTTACTTAAAAAAAAAAGTTGTGTTTTTTGTCACTTTATGAATTTCTCTTCATTAAGATCTGGGAGGCGGCAGTGCTAGGGGTTTGATGAATTGCTTAATCCTGTTCTGCAACTATGTCCCAGCCTGCAGCAGGTATGAACGGGTTTTGTAAAAACAGCTTCAGAGAGACTTTGAAAAGCAATTGTCCTAATTTCATTCTTCAAAGGAAAATCACTCTGGACGTTCAGTTATTCAAAGCCCACTTTCATCTGTCAGTGTTCTTTAAACAACGTACACTTTCATAGGCAGACTTGGGAAACACTTCCCTCCGATGGGAGAATCTAAGCCAAGAGGTACAATCCTAAAATTGTGGCCAGGCCATTTGGGAATAAAATGTAAGCACTAATTCAAAGAAAAATCTGGTCTCTTACCTTGAAGCTGGTGGATGCTGGGGTCATTACCAAGGCACATTAAGATGTTTGAGACCAATGCTGAAGTACAAGGTACAAGGGAGTGATTGTAAGAAACAAACCACTGGAGGTGCTCAGCGAGTTAGGCACTATCTGTGAAGGCAAAGGGATGATGTACATTTCATCTTGAAAACCTGCAACAGGACAGAGAGTGGAGAGGGAAGATAGTATACAGAGGTGACTGGCTCTCTTCCGTGTACACTCTCAGTCCAGATGCAAGGTCTCAATCAAAAATGTCAACCAACCCTCTACCTCCACAGATGTTGTCCGACCCGCTATGTTCCTCCAGCAGTTTATTTTTTGTTCCAGATGCCAAGATTTTGTAGTGCCTTGTGTCACTAGGAGTAATTGATCTGGTAGGACTTGAGCAAACAATGGAACAATCGGTATGAAATGCTTTCTTAAACATAGCATTACTTTCCAGGACATGTCCTAGTAGTCTGACAATGAGCCACAGAACAGACCACCAAAAGCTCGGCCCAAGTGATGGGTTTAGAGAAGCAGGTATGTAACCAAGGTGGGTAGGGGGATGGGATGGAAATCCCACAATTTAGCCTCAAAAACAGAAGGCATGGTAGGCAATGAAAGAACACGTAAGTTCAAGGAGACCAAGAAACCAGGAGGAATAATCGTCCACAGGGTTGTGGGGCAAGAAATTGGAACCAGTGAGAGTGAGACTCTGGTTTGATGCAGGAAATCTCAGCCTTGGCTTCAAATCTCTTCAGAGTCTCACCCTCACTAGTGCTTGATAGTACTTGCACTGTTTGGTTCGATGCAAGAAATCTCAGCCTTGGCTTCCAATCGCTTCAAACAGTGGAAGTACTATCAAGCAAGGAATACCACAGAGCGATAAGAAGAATGCCCCTGGCTGCCCCTTCCTCCTGTTGCAGCCAGTGCAGATTCACCAGCTCTCAGCAAGCGGTGAGTGAATCAAAACAAACACAAAGTGTTGAAGGAACTCAGTGGGTCAGGCCCAATCTGTGGATGGATGGACAGACAATGTTTTGGGTCATACAAGTGACAAAGTTGTTTCAAAAACGCAACCAAGGGCTGAACTCTCAAAATCTTGTCCCACAGCAGATAGGAGCTTGACCCTGAGCCTTCTCAACTATGCGCCTAGTGGTCATTCCCTTAATATGAGAGTGAGTCAAATAGTTTGAGACACCCAGCACAGAGAAGCATCTTCCCTACATCTATCCTGTCAATCCTCACTAAATTATTTTAGATTTCAATTAGCTGACAACTCATTTTTTAAACTACAGAGAGCATAGGCAAAGCCTGCCTCTGCACTGGAGGAAGCTCCAAACCAGGTCTCAGACGGCATAAACCAATCGAAACTCAAGTCACTTGTCCACCGTCGTGTCCTTTGAGTTATCGATCAGTATCTCTGGGCCACTTATGGGTGTTGTGTAAGGAAACCGTGAGCCAATTTGCACACAGGGATTTCTCTGCAGGAAGCACACAGCACTGGCTGGGCCAGCTTTACTTGACCGTTCCTCACAGACCCTGAACTGAGTAGCTTGCAGAGGGAAGGTTACAGTCAACCACTTTGCTGAGGGTCTGGAGTCACATATATAGTGCATTCAGAAAGTATTCAGACCCCTTCACTTTTTCCACATTTTGTTACATTACAGCCATTTTAAAATGGATTAAATTATTTTCTTTTTTTATCATCAATCTGTACACAATACCCCAGAATGAAGAAGCGAAAACAGGTGTTTAGAAATTTTTGCAAAGTAATTAAAAATAAATAACTGAAATATCACATTTACGTAAGTATTCAGACCCTTTGCAATGACACTCAAAATTAAGCTTAGGTTCATCCTGTTTCCATTGATTATCCTTGAGATGTTTCTACAACTTGATTGGAGTCCATCAGTGGTAAGTTAAATTGATTGGACATGATTTGGAAAGGCACACACCTGTCTATATAAGGTCCCACAGTTGACAGTGCATGTCAGAGCAAAAACCAAGCCATGAAGACGAAGGAATTGTCCGTAGACCTCCGACAGGATTGTGTCGAGACACAGATCTGGGGAAGGGTATAAAACAATTTCTGCAGCATTGCAGGTCCCGAAGAGCACAGTGGCCTCCGTCATTCTTAAATGGAAGAACTTTGAAACCACCAGGACTCTTCATAGAGCTGAGCTGGCCACCCGGCCAAACTGAGCAATCGGCGGAGAAGAGCCTTGGTCAGGGAGGTGACCAAGGACTCAATGGTCACTCTGACAGAGCTCCTGAGTTCCTCTGTGGAGATGGGAGAGCCTTCCAGAAGGACAACCATATCTGCAGCACTCCACCAATCAGGCCTTTATGGTAGTGGCCACACGGAAGCCACTCCTCAGTAAAAGGCACATGACAGCCCACTTGGAGTTTGCCAAAAGGCACCTAAAGGACTCTCAGACCATGAGAAACAAGATTCTCTGGTCTGATGAAACCAAGATTGAACTCTTTGGCCTGAAGAAGACTTGAGGCTGTAATCGCTGCCAAAGGTGCCTCAACAAATCACTGAGTAAATGGTATGAATACTTATGTAAATGTGATATTTCAGTTATTTCTTTTTAATTACTTTGCAAAAATTTCTAAACACCAGTTTTTGCTTTTTTATTTTGGGGTATTGCATGTAGATTTATGATTTTAAAAAATTTAATCCATTTTAGAATAAGGCTGTAACGTAACAAAATGTGGAAAAGGTGAAGGGGTCTGAATACTTTCTGAATGCACTGTAGGTGAATGACAGCCCTTCTCAGTGATCAATAAGGACCTCAAACGAGATACTAGCTTTTTTATTCTAGATTTATTTGAATTACGCCAGCGTGGAATTGTCTCCAACATAGTGGGTCTGAAGAAGAGTCCCAACCCAAAACGTCACCTATCCAGGTTCTCCAGAAATGCTGCCTGACCCGCTAAGTTACTCCAGCACTTTATGTATTTTTTTTGTAAACCAGCATCTACAGTCCCCTGTGTCTACAAAAGCAGCTGTGTTTGGAGACGGGAACCTAGAGCCCCGAGCTGGTCTCACCTCTATTACTCCAGTTCCTAGCAGGCCACTGCACTAAAAACACAAAACTTGGACGGTGAACATGTTTACGGGAAATTTGGAATCTGATAGACTAGTATAGAGATACAGCGTGGAAACAGGCCCTTCGGCCCACCGAGTCTGTGCTGACCAGCAATCCCCGCACACTAACACTATCATAGAAAACAGAAACATAGAAAGATTGGTGCAGGAATAGGCCATTTGGCCCTTCGAACCAGCACAACATGGTCATAGAAACATAGAAATTAGGTGCAGGAGTAGGCCATTCGGCCCTTCGAGCCTGCACCGCCATTCAATATGATCATGGCTGATCATTCAACTCAGTATCCCTTATCCAACTCAGTATCCCTCATCCAACTCAGTATCATGGTTGATCGTCTAAAATCAGTACCCTGTTCCTGCTTTTTCCCCATATCCCTTGATTCCTTTAGCCCTAAGAGCCAAACACCTAGACACACTAGGAACAATTCACATTTATACCAAGTCAATTAGCCTACAAACCGGTCTTTGAGGTGTAGGAGGAAACCGAGAAAACCCATGCAGTTCACGGGGAGAACGTACAAACTCCGTACAGACAGCACCCGTAGTCAGGATCGAACCCGGATCCCTGGCGCTGTAAGGCAGCAACTCTACCACTGCGCCACCACGCCATCTATGCTCCATCAAGAATTATTGGATCAAGTAGAAGGCAGTAATTCAGTCCATAATTTAGTTGAGTTTAGTTGAGATGCAGCATACAGCCCTTTGGCCCAGCGTGTCCACGATGAACATCGATTACCTGTAGACTCCTTCTATGTTATCCCACTTTCACGTTCACTCCTTACACATTAAGGGCAATTTACAGCTGCCAATTAACCTATAAATCCGCAAGTGGGAGGTAACTGGAGCACCCAGATAAAACCCAGGTGGTCACATGGAGAATGTGCAAACCCCACACAGTCAGCACCTGGGGTCAGAATCAAACCCTTGTCTCTAGAGCGGCGAAGCAACAGCTCTACCAGCTACACTACTACAACTGGTATACCTTATCTCATTGCACAGAATTGGAAGAAAGAAAGACTCCAATTTGTACAGCATCCTTCTCGTCTCTCCAAAATGCAGCACAGCCAGTGAAGTGCGGTGACTGCTGTAGAGCAGAAAGCATTGCTTTGCACCAGCATAAGGAACCATATGTGTGCCTCTGGATTGAAGGGATTCTCAAATGGGTTATCAGCACAGGGACTGCAGCCATAACTTAGACTGAGGAGCAAATTAAACCCACACCATTATTTGCCGCCATCAGCACTGATTAACTCCCGTAGATGTTTTTAACATCCACAGGATGCCTTTCATATCAGGTTTATTAACAGCGTGGGAGTAACAACTACCAGTGGAGAGGGCAGTGAGAACCACATAGAGTGTTGTGTGGAATGGACTGCCCTGTTACATGGCCCCATTCTTAGCCTCCAGTCTGGGTACCGCAATGTGGAGGTGCAGCAGAATTGTTGCCTCTGGCACATCTAGTCACTGTGTAAACTCCATGGTCTTGCAAGGTGTTTATTGTCCATTTGTTCAGAGTGTGCCTCACTGGGGGCACATAAGCCATTGCCATAAACAGAGCTCAAATAAAGATTTTATGTACACACTCCAGCAACATATAAACTGCAACACAGACACATTCTGGGGACAGGAGCCTCTTGGAAAAATGTGTACTCTTTCAGCAAACCCCTTCTCCCCTCCCCCTTCCCCCCTCCCCCTTCCCCCTCCTGCCAGCCCCCCAACAAAAAAGACTTTCAACTACTGCTGCATAAGGACTCCTTGAAATTAGTTGCAGGTGGAGTGAGAACACCTGCAAGAAAGTTTGAAATCTAATCTGGACAGTATTCTGAAGTTACAGAACCACACGGCCTGGATCAGCCACATGTGGCCTTCATTACAGTGCAGTGCAAGCAATGAACATTTGGCTGCTGAAGAATTTCCCTGTACTTGCTCATGATATTGTGCTGCTGTTGCCTGGTGCTGGAACCTTGCAGCTAGAGAAACCTCAAGGCAACAATGAAGGCTGGCTCTCACCTGTAGAAGCATTTGTCCACTTAACTTTGCTCCAAGGCGCCTCTTACACTCATTATCATCACCCATCCAAACCTTACCTGTTACAAATGTGCAACAAATCCAATTTAGCAAATATTTTTAATGTTGATTGAAGGAATCCTAAGACCACAAACTTGGCACTATACTCCTGATCTAACAGCTGGTAGTAATCCCTGCTCGCCTGGTGATATTACTGAGTGCTGGACTATCTACTGCAGATATCTCAAGTCACTGGGGGAAAATGCCAATGTAATCTCCCCAAAATCTTTCAAATGCAGTGGAAGGATAAGCAAACAAATGTCAGTGTCCTCTCCCACTCACACAATCCAAGCTTTGAAGCCCTGATTACACTGGCCAGCACGTCGTTTTCATGCCCAACACCCACTCTCAAAATGTAACCACACTGTTCTTAGTTCTGACATGACGATGTCAGGCCAACTAAGGAAAAAGACTCAAGTCTGTATTATAAAGCGAACTTTAAAACATGCAGCACCCCAAATAACTGCTGAGGATTACAGGCCCATGATAGCTCAAAATGGAAAAGGAGCATTTGAATTCCAGTTCATGCATCAGGAGCAGGTAGAAACCCTGCAAAGTAGCAGAGGGCAGATTGCACGTTGCAATCTAACCCCCTCGCCCCCCCTCCCCACACACACACACACACCACCACCCCCTCAGGCATCTCCTACCCCATCATTGGAGGTGTCTGTGGAATCCAGATTGGTCTCTTCAGTCACCTTAGAACTCTGAAAACTGGAATGTAGATCCCGAGAAGACATCTCGGAGAAGAGAGGGAGGATGCCACAGCACACCCTGAGGGCTGCCTTCAGCCACAGCTGTCTGTGTGGTGCAGTGCTGTTAGGTTGGGACTCATAATCCATTGTTGAAGAAGGATTATCTATGTATTTCCTAGTTAGAGGGCAGCTAACAAGTAAGGCTGTTTCCATCTGTCCTGTTCTTCCGAATGAAAGAGGGCATGGGTTTGGGAAAAGCTGTCAGAGGATCTTTCCTGACTTAATTTAATGCCTGAGAGACAGTACACACTGCAGGCACAGTGGACGGACTGACTTACGTTTAAGAAGATAGACACAAAATACCGGAGTAACTCCGCAGGTCAGGCAGCGTCTGGCGAAAAGGAATACGTGATGTTTTGGGCCGAGACCCTTGAATCGGTATCAGTTTAGTAGGGTACTTTGTTTTGAATGTTGGTGAGCCTCCTGAGCCCTGATGGGTGTACCTTTATCCTGGGCGAGTGGAGAGTATTCCATCACATTTGTTTCTGCCCAGTAATAACAGAAAAGCTTTGAGGCGAGTCATTCACTGCAGGATTTCTAATCTCTGACCTGCCCCTGTAGTATAATATTGGTCTGGTTAAGTGGGTGGTTACAATCATAACATAATTATGGTTTAGAACAAAGCAGTTTGGCCCTTCAATTCCATGCTGGCCCTGTGGAGTCCATGGCATTCTTTTGTTGAAGATGATCGGCACTTAACAGTTGAATCTTTGAAAGTCAGCTCTCTTTTCTATATTTGAACTAAGCATGTGAAGTCTGAACTTGAGTGGTCATGGCAAAATCCAGGATTGACACGGGTCACCTGTGGGTGGGAGCTGAAGGGAGCTTAGTGATTGAATTGGTTGTAAGAGGCAAGGAATCGTAGAGACAGGAAGGCACTCCGATAAGCAGAATGGTGATCCTGATGGATTAGTGGTAGAGCCTTGGGATTTTACTGTACTTATCAATGACAGTTGAAGGAATAAAGAGATTTATATCCAAGTTTGAAGATACCACTATTAGGAGGCACATTTGGGGAGAGAGAGCTACCAAAAGACTGAGACAAATTAAGTGAACAGGGAAAGCTGTGCAATAGAGTTAAACATGCCAAAGACGGAGTTCATCCGTTGTGGATCCAAGAAAGATTAATCAATTCTTTTCCTAATGACAGACATGAATGTGGGATTTGGATATCCAGGTACATAAATTACTCAAATCAGAAAGTAATTTGATTGTTCTGAAAATCATAAAGTAATCAAACAAATTGTGGAAAGATGGCTTTAATTTCAAGTCTGTTAAGACAAAGGAAGTGATACAGCAGGCGTGTAATCTACCTCAGACTTTCTCCAGAGGGAAAATAACTCCCAGCTTGTTCAATCTTTCCAGGCCAGTATAATCACTCAGTTGTAGTATCATCCTTGTGGAACATATTTATACTTTCACCAATGCTTCTAACTGTTTATATTAAAGATGCCAAACCTGCCTCATGCCCTGTGGTTTAGCCAAGATTCTGCACAGGTTGAGCATCTTTGCCTTTACTTTCAGTATTCCGTATTAAGCTGCATTGCTGCTTCTACTGATTTTACAGGTATTGCCAGAACCTTTGTTGATGGCCCCATTTTGAGTTTTGTTATCCAAGGCAATGCATAATTTCAGAAAGAAGCCTTTGCCCTCTGTAGCGCTGACAACAACAAATAAATGATCTCGACTGGAGTTTGTAGACAATTCAGACAACATTACAGTAATATCTGAGTTGGACAGTTTACAGGAGAGCGTCGATAATATGGGCAGATGTGTGGCGGGTACATTTTAGTATGTTTGAACATTCAGGGTGAAATAGAGGCAATACATTTCAATGATAACAGCTACAGGGTTTGCACAAACTGAGGTGCATGTTGCCAGATACAGGGCAAATGGACAAACTGGTTAAGAAAGTAAATGGGACCAAGGTTTTATAAATAGGGGCATTGAATTTAAAATTAAGTAAGTCACGCTTCATTAGTCACAGGCTAGCCCTGCTTGCAGTTATGTGCCTCATTCTGGATCCCTTCCTTTAGGACAGACTCAAGATTTTGGAAAGACTGCAGAGGTGGTATCTCAGGAAGGGCCTGAGGGGCTGACGATGCCCCTTCGGAGCAGAGTAGTTTAATGGTTGATTTATAACATAAAACGGCACAGCACTGGGTTAGGCCTGTCGGCCCACGATGTCTGTGCCAATAATGATGCTAAATGATTTCCACCTGCCTGCAAATTACCTGAATCCCTCCATTTGGTGCCTATTCATGTGCCTACCTAATTGTCTCTTTAATGTTGCTATCATATCTGCTTCCACCACCTCCCCTGGCATGGCACCGCGTTCCAGCACCTACCACTGTCTGTGTAAACCTTCTTTAAGCTTTCCCACCCTCAAATTAAATCTATGCCCTCTAGTGTTTGACATTTCCACCCTGGGAACAAGACTTGTGGTATCTACCTTATCTATGCCTCTCATATTTGTATATACTACCATTAGGTCACCCCTAAGTCTTGGACACTCCATAGAAAACAATCCAAGTTTATCCAACCCCTCCTTATAACTAATACTCTCTAATGCAGACAACGTCATGTTAAACCTCTTTTGGGCCATCTCCAAAGCCTCCACATCTTTCCTGAACACACAATACTTAAAATGTGGCCAAACCAAAGTTTAATGCAGCTGCAATATGACTTGCCAAATGTTATACTCAGTGCCCCAAGTGATGAAGGCAAATATGCCGTATGCCCTATTTATCAATCTTATTTGTGTTGCTATGTTCAAAGAGCTGTGGACCTTCAATCCAAGATCGTTCTGTACATTGATATTCCTCAGTGTTTTACCATTGCTCTTACATTTGTCCTCCCAAAGTGCCACACCTCACACTTGTCTGAATTAAGCTGCCATTTTTCTGCTCACATTTCCAATTGATATAAATCCTGCTTGTATCTTTTGAAAACCTTGCTCGCTATCCACAACTCCATGAATGTTTGTGTTGACTGCAAACTTAATTAGTTCACCTACATTTTTGGCCAAATCATTTATATCAGTACAACTGATATATCTATAGATATATCTCTATATCACATACAACAGTGATTCCTGCAGAGCACCACTGGTCACAGACTTGCAGTCAAAACAACACTCCTCCATCATCACCCTCTGACATCTATGGCCAAATCAATTTTTAAACTAATCTACCAGGATCCCATGCAATTTAATCTTGTGGATCAGCCTACCACAGGGGGTCCTTGTCAAATGCTTTACTAAAGACCATATATGTAACATCCACTGACTACCCTGATCAGTCATCTTCATCACCTCCTCAAAAAACCTAATCAAGTTTTAGAGACATGACTACTCTAAAGAAGCCATACTGATTGTCCCTAATAAGTCCCTGCTTTTGCAGATGTGAGTAAATCATACCGCTAAGAATCTTCCCCAATAATTTCCAGACCACTAACATAAGGCTCACCAGCCTATAATTGCACTTAAACAAAGGAAGAATATTTGGTATTCTCAATCCTTTGGGTTAAAGAGGATACGAAGATCTCTGCCATCTGGGGATTTATCCATCTTAATGTTCTTCAAAAAACCCAACAGCATCTCTTTCCTGATATAAATATGCCCCAGAATATCATCAGCAAAAAAAGAGAGCAGCTGTAGGAAGTCAGCAGTCAGCCAGACCCTGTTGAAGGAAATGGACAGTCAATGTTTCAGGTCGAGAGATCCTTGATCTAGGAGAGCAACGGTGCGGGCCAAAGAATTGGAAGTTGTTGAAATGGTGGAGAGCATGCAAGGTACCCCACATGTGGGTGGAAAGGAACTGGGCTATGGGGAGACAAGAAAGTGTCAAGGTATGAGGAGATGAGCTCAGTGAGATAAGAGCAGGCAGACACAGGGGGACATACCAGGTAGTCCTGCTTATGAATCTTGGGGAGGAGATAGAAACAAGCGGTGTGGTTCTTCCCCACAGTCTAGATGAAGTCACTAACAGTCTGGATGAAGGGCCTCAACCTGAAATGTAGACTGTCCATTTCCTTCTGCAGATATTTCCTGATCTACTGAGTTCCTCCAGTTTCTCTTTTTGTGTTGGCTACAGATTCCAGCATCTGCAGTCTCTTGTGCCTCCTAGAATGTTGGCATAACCCTCCTTAATCTCATCATCCTTTCCTTCTCCTGGGTTAGTACTAATGCCAAGTGCTCATTCATTACCTCGCCCACTTTCTCTGGCTCCAGACACACTTTCCTTCCTTTGTCCTTGAGTGGTCCTATGGATGTATGAAATGCTAAGATTCTCCTTAATCCTACTTGCCGAGGACACATCATGGTCTCATTTAGCCCTCCTGTTAAAAGGCCTGTCCCACTTAGGCGAATTTTCAGTGGACTGCCGGCGCCAGCTCTATCTAACTCTCTCTTAAATCCATCCAGTAATTTGGCCTCCACTGCCCTCTGTGGCAGGGAATTCCACAAATTCACAACTCTCTGGGTGAAAAAGTTTTTTCACCTCAGTCTTAAATGGCCTCCCCTTTATTCAAAGGGGAGGCCATTGTTACATTGTTTGATGAGCAAAGGTGGTCTTGCACTTTGCCCAGTCATGCGGCAGCTGCGGTGGTGGTCTCAGCCAGAGTATTGCACACAGTTCTGGTCACCATGCCATAGGAAGGAAGTGATGGTGGAGATGTTGCCTGGGATGGAGCAGTTCAATTACGAGGAGAGAGTGGAGAGGCTGGGTCTGTTCTCCCTGGAGCGGAGGAGGTGAAGAGAGAGATTAGAGGTATATAAAATACGAGAATAACTAGGGTACATGGCAGGAAACGGGTTTCCACATAAAATTAGAAGACATGGAGTTTGAGTAAGGGGGAAGAGATGTGGAGGGATCTGAGGGATGTCTTCTTCATGCAGTGTGTGGCAAGTACATAAATACCTGCGAGAGTGATGGATAGCGTTGCTGACAGCATTTAAGAAGTATGTGATTGGCACTTGAATCGCCTTGGCATTGAGGGCTGTGAACCAAGAGCTGAATAATAGGATTAATGTGGACGGGTGATCACTGATCAGCGTGGACACTGGGCTGAAGGGCCTGTCTCAATGCTGTACAATTCTATGACGCTGTAGGTGTCGTGAGAATAACAATAGCTGTTCAGGTCCTTGCTTGCAGAGAACCCAGGCAATGCAAGAATTCTTCAGAAATTCCTGCAAGCCTCAAGGGCGCAGGGAAAAGACAGAGCTGCCAAAGAGGTTTGCGGGCCACCCACTGCCAGCTGCAGGCTCCTTTGACAGGAACTAGAACAGAACAACCCACCGAGATGTTCAAATGCACACCAGCCTCTCCTCAGTGACTGAACACAGAGATGCTGCTAAATACGGGCTATTTTATTCTCTGTTCTATTTAATGATTTCTTATTGCTGAACTCTGAGGCTGCAGTCATCACAAGGTGAGGTAATGTATATTTTTGTGACCTTTTATGAACTATGAGTAAATGATGTCACCGAGACATTAGTTTCATTGGAATCCAATCATGTAAAACATCAAGAGTCTAGGGCTCGGGACATTAATCCAGTAACAGCCATGAATCCATCATGGCCCTCCCATGCGGGTGATGGCTGGCCTTTGCTTCATACTCCTGGCATCATCAATGTGCAGGGAATGGGTATAAACTTGTAACCAACCCTGTAGGTTAAATGTGTAACCTACTCAGAGCTGCATGAGGCTTTTGTCTTATCAGGTCTCCTGGATACATGGTCAACACAGCGACACACTTTACTAGCATTCAGTCATGTTGCCAACTTCTGGAGTTTCAATCCCCCCCCCCCCCCTAATATTCCTCCCCATCAACCTAACTTCAGGGAACAGAGTAAACCATCCAGTGTTTCCTCCTGATCTCCAGCTGGTAACTCCTGTCAGATGCTGTGTGGGGGCAGGAATGGCTGAAAATAGTGTGTTCCAGAGTGACGGAGGTTACCCTCATTGTGTGCCTGGTCCGCTCATGTGTTTACGTGATTTTGATTAGAAAGTCTGTGACTTACATTATTTATGCAAAGCCAGTGAGACATTCTAGAGCCAAATGTAGATTCGCTAACATAGTTACGGCACCCTCCACACTCCCGGCACATCCAAATGTGTTTATGGTGATGGAGTGTTTGCAAGATTTAGTCTCTGTTGATCTGTCCATGACCTCACCATACTCAGTAAAGGGTGTCCCTTTGGAGTGGGAAATCCTGGACCCACAGCGCATCCAAGCATCAACACACCTGCAAGTGGGAACTTGCTTGTTTTTGAGCTTTCACTCCCATTTTCCACTTTTCGTTCACTCTAGTTGTATACAGTAATGAAAGCAAAAATGCTGCAGCACTCAGAACGTTAGGCAGCATCTGGGGAAAGAAAAACAGCTAATGATACTCTACTCCCATCTCCTCCCCTGTCTGCTTTCCGCAGAGACCGCTCCCTCCATAACTCCCTGGTCAATTCGTCCCTTCCCACTCGTACCACCCCCTCTCCAGGCACTTTCCCTTGCAACCGCAGGAAATGCTACCCTTGTTGCTTTACCTCCCCCCTTGACTCCATTCAAGGACCCAAGCAGCCGTTCCAAGTGCGACAGAGGTTCACCTGCACCTCCTCTAACCTCATCTATTGCATCCGCTGCTCTAGATGTCAGCTGCTCTACATCGGTGAGACCAAGCGACCTTGGCGATCGCTTCGCCGAATACCTCCACTCGGTTCGCAATAACCAACCTGATCTCCCGGTGGCTCAGCACTTCAACTCCCCCTCCCATTCCGAATCCGATCTTTCTGTCCTGGGCCTCCTCCACGGCCAGAGTGAGGACCACCGGAAATTGGAGGAGCAGCACCTCATATTTTACTTGGGCAGTTTGTACCCTAGCGATATGAACATTGACTTCTCTGATTTCAGGTAGACCCAACTGTCTCCTCCCCTTCTCAGCTCTCCCTCAGCCCTCTGGCTCCTCCTCTTCCTGCTCCCCCCCCCCCCCCCCCCACCCTCACATCAGTCTGAAGAAGGGTTTTGACCCGAAACGTTGCCTATTTCCTTCGCTCCATAGATGCTGCTGCACCCGCTGAGTTTCTCCAGCATTTTTGTCTACCAAATGATACTCTATCCTGTTCTTTGCCTGCCCATTACCCATGTCCTCACCCACCATTGGCATTAGCTGCTGAACTCCCAGTGTTTGAGATTAAGCTGATCTCTCTGAAGAAGGGTCTCGACCCGAAACGTCGCCCATTCCTGCTCTCCAGAGATGCTGCCCGTCCCACTAAGTTACTCCAGCTTTTTGTGCCTATCTCTTGTTTCAAGTTGTTTTGTGCTTTATCCCATCCTATCTGCTGCCCTGACCCTCTCCCTTGAACTGCCTTCCCCTTGTACTCCTGCCTGTTGTGCATCCACCCTCCCTGCCACTGGCAGCCCTTCCTTCACTTGCCCAGGCCATCCTCTCTGAATTTTCTTCGAAAATACTCCACCTTTATCCCTCTCTTTGTTCTAGAGGTATCAATCAAATGTTTTAGAACGCTTTATGAATGTTTTTTCTGTTGAAACAGAGGCATCTCAGGATTCCACCCACCATCTATCCCCACAGGTACCTCTCATTAGGTCACAAGGTCATGTGATAGTAGAATTAGGCCATTCGGCCCATCACGTCTACTCCGCCATTCAATCATGACTGATCTATCTCTCCCTCCTAACCACATTCTCCTGCCTTCTCCCCATAACCTCTGACACCCTTTCTAATCAATAATCTACCTCTGCCTTAAATATATCCACTGACTTTGCCTCCACTGTCTTCTGTGACAAAGACTTCATCAGAAGGTGTCACTGACTTGGAAGGTAGCTGCTAGATGGACAAGCCTCTCAGGAAGCATTAATCAGTACGTGGTTGTGTTTGACTGCTGTGAATTAGTGAAGCATTGGTCTGCATTACAGTTACAGACCTAGTACCACAAATGGGATAGGTGGGTGGGGGATCTTCAGAAGGATAACCCAGCATAAACTCGACCTAGAATCTACTTGATGGGCAAAATGGCCACATTAACCCGCTCGTGTGTGAAGCTGAGGAGGACTCATCTGTGCTCTTCTCACTCCAACAGGGAAACAACGATGACTTGATTCTCTCCTGCTGCCTTCATTACTGCAAGGACAAAGCCAAGGACTTCATGCCAGCACACAAAGGTATGTGGGGTCCCTCCAGTGCACAGCCATGGATTTGGTTCTAGGTCAGGTTATAGAAACATAGAAATTAGGTGCAGGAGTAGGCCATTCGGCCCTTCGAGCCTGCACCGCCATTCAATATGATCATGGCTGATCTTCCAACTCAGTATCCCGTACCTGCCTTCTCTCCATACCCTCTGATCCCCTTAGCCACAAGGGCAACATCTAACTCCCTCTTAAATATAGCCAATGAACTGGCCTCGACTACCCTCTGTGGCAGAGAGTTCCAGAGATTCACCACTCTCTGTGTGAAAAAAGTTCTTCTCATCTCGGTTTTAAAGGATTTCCCCCTTATCCTTAAGCTGTGACCCCTTGTCCTGGACTTCCCCAACACCGGGAGCAATCTTCCTGCATCTAGCCTGTCCAACCCCTTAAGAATTTTATAAGTTTCTATAAGATCCCCTCTCAATCTCCTAAATTCTAAAGAGTATAAACCAAGTCTATCCAGTCTTTCTTCATAAGACGGTCCTGACATCCCAGGAATCAGTCTGGTGAACCTTCTCTGCACTCCCTCTATGGCAATAATGTCCTTCCTCAGATTTGGAGACCAAAACTGTACGCAATACTCCAGGTGTGGTCTCACCAAGACCCTGTACAACTGCAGTAGAACCTCCCTGCTCCTATACTCAAATCCTTTTGCTATGAAAGCTAACATACCATTCGCTTTCTTCACTGCCTGCTGCACCTGCATGCCTAATTTCAATGACTGGTTTACCATGACACCCAAGTCTCGCTGCATCTCCCCTTTTCCTAGTCGGCCACCATTTAGATAATAGTCTACTTTCCTGTTTTTGCCACCAAAATGGATAACCTCACATTTATCCACATTGTACTGCATCTGCCAAACATTTGCCCACTCACCCAGCCTATCCAAGTCACCTTGCAGTCTCCTAGCATCCTCCTCACAGCTAACACTGCCCCCCAGCTTAGTGTCATCCGCAAACTTGGAGATATTGCCTTCAATTCCCTCATCCAGATCATTAATATATATTGTAAATAGCTGGGGTCCCAGCACTGAGCCTTGCGGTACCCCACTAGTCACTGCCTGCCATTGTGAAAAGGACCCGTTTACTCCTACTCTTTGCTTCCTGTTTGCCAGCCAGTTCTCTATCCACATCAATACTGAACCCCCAATGCCGTGTGCTTTAAGTTTGTATACTAATCTCTTATGTGGGACCTTGTCGAAAGCCTTCTGGAAGTCCAGATACACCACATCCACTGGTTCTCCCCTATCCATGCTACTAGTTACATCCTCGAAAAATTCTATAAGATTCGTCAGACATGATTTACCTTTTGTAAATCCATGCTGACTTTGTCCAATGATTTCACCACTTTCCAAATGTGCTGCTATCCCATCTTTAATAACTGACTCTAGCAGTTTCCCCACTACCGATGTTAGACTAACTGGTCTGTAATTCCCCGTTTTCTCTCTCCCTCCCTTCTTAAAAAGTGGGGTTACGTTTGCTACCCGCCAATCCTCAGGAACTACTCCAGAATCTAAAGAGTTTTGAAAGATTATTACTAATGCATCCAATATTTCTGGAGCTACTTCCTTAAGTACTCTGGGATGCAGCCTATCTGGCCCTGGGGATTTATCGGCCTTTAATCCATTCAATTTACCCAACACCACTTCCCGGCTAACCTGGATTTCACTCAATTCCTCCAACTCCTTTGACCCGCGGTCCCCTGCTATTTCCGGCAGATTATTTATGTCTTCCTTAGTGAAGACGGAACCAAAGTAGTTATTCAATTGGTCCGCCATATCCTTGTTCCCCATGATCAACTCACCTGTTTCTGACTGCAAGGGACCTACATTTGTTTTAACTAATCTCTTTCTTTTCACATATCTATAAAAACTTTTGCAGTCAGTTTTTATGTTCCCTGCCAGTTTTCTTTCATAATCTATTTTTCCTTTCCTAATTAAGCCCTTTGTCCTCCTCTGCTGGTCTCTGAATTTCTCCCAGTCCTCCGGTATGCTGCTTTTTCTGGCTAATTTGTACGCATCATCCTTCGCTTTGATACTATCCCTGATTTCCCTTGTTATCCACGGATGCACTACCTTCCCTGATTTATTCTTTTGCCAAACTGGGCTGAACAATTTTTGTAGTTCATCCATGCAGTCTTTAAATGTCTTCCATTGCATATCCACCGTCAACCCTTTTAGCTTTTAGAATTAATTGCCAGTCAATCTTGGCCAATTCACGTCTCATACCCTCAAAGTTACCTTTCTTTAAGTTCAGAACCATTGTTTCTGAATTAACAATGTCACTCTCCATCCTAATGAAGAACTCAACCATATTATGGTCACTCTTGCCCACCCAAGGGGGCACGTACAACAAGACTGCTAACTAACCCTTCCTCATTACTCAATACCCAGTCTAAAATAGCCTGCTCTCTCGTTGGTTCCTCTACATGTTGATTTAGATAACTATCCCGCATACATTCCAAGAAATCCTCTTCCTCAGCACCCCTGCCAATTTGATTCACCCAATCTATATGTAGATTGAAGTCACCCATTATAACGGTTTTGCCTTTGTCGCACGCATTTCTAATTTCCTGTTTGATACCATCTCCAACTTCACTACTACTGTTAGGTGGCCTGTACACAACACCCACCAGCGTTTTCTGCCCCTTAGTGTTTCGCAGCTCTACCCATACCGATTCCACATCCTCCAAACTAATGTCCTTCCTTTCCATTGCGTTAATCTCCTCTCTAATCAGCAACGCTACCCCACCTCCTTTTCCTTTCTCTCTATCCCTCCTGAATATTGAATATCCCTGGATGTTCAGCTCCCAGCCTTGGTCACCCTGGAGCCATGTCTCCGTGATCCCAACTATATCATAGTCATTAATAGCTATCTGCACATTCAACTCATCCACCTTATTACGAATGCTCCTTGCATTGAGACACAAAGCCTTCAGGCTTGTTTTTACAACACTCTTACCCCTTATACAATTATGTTGAAAGTGGCCCTTTTTGATTTTTGCCCTGGTTTTGTCTGCCTGCCACTTTTACTTTTCACCTTGCTACCTATTGCTTCTACCCTCATTTTACACCCCTCTGTCTCTACGCTCACACATTTAAGAAACCCTTTCCCTTTAACTCCATCCTCCACTATCCCATTCGACACCCCACCCCCCTTATTCAGTTTAAAACCACCCGTGTTTGAGTGTGATGATGATCTGGTGACTCCAATAGACAATAGTTGCAGGAGTAGGCCATTCGGACCCTCTGGTCAGCACCGCCATTTAATGTGATCGTGGCTGATCATCCACAATCTGTACCCCGTTTCTGCCTTCTCACCATATCCTCTGACTCCTCTATCTTTAAGAGGTCTTGAAAGCATCCAGAGAATTGGCCTCCACTGCCTTCTGTGGCAGAGAATTCCACAGATTCACATCTTTCAGGGTGAAAAAGTTTTACCTCATCTCCGTTCTAAATGGCCTACCCCATCTCCGTTCTAAATGGCTTACCCCTTATTCTTAAACTGTGGTCCCTGGTTCTGGCTCCAGCAGCAGCTGCAGCTGTCCCTGCCTGCAGTATGATCGCCAGTCTGCCCCGTGTGGTTCATGGTGGCATGGCTTGGGCAGTAACAGTACCCTGCCCCCTCCCCATGCTCTGGGCTATAGGGTCATGGTTCAGGCTTCATTTCAGACTGCAACACATAAACCTGGTCAAGAGTTGCTGTTTGTTGCTATTGGAAGAGTGATGCAGAGGGAATGCTGCACTGTGGAGGGACCGTACTGAAGAAATGCCACACTGTGGGAGGGGCAATACTGAGGCAGTGCCGCACTATAGAAGGTGGCGTGCTCATGGAGTGCTGCACTATGAGAAGGGCAGGGCAGATGGAGCACCACACTGAGGGAGCATCGAGCTTAGAAAGGGGCAGTGTTGAGAGACTGTGGGAGGGGTGGTGAGGGAGTGCTGTACTGTGGCATGGGTGGTGCTGAGGGAGAGCTGCACTGTGCGAGGGACAGCACTGAAAGAGGCTGCAAAGTGGCAAGGGGAAAGAGGAAGCAGGTGACCAGAGGTTCCAGATGTTTCTGTTGTGCCCCACTTGGGAGAACTTTGCCTTTTCACCCCTTTTTCCTCTCCTCCATTTCCACTCTTGAGTACGATTGTTGAAGAGAAACATGTTCTAATAATTACTTTCTCCTAACTTTACCAGGATCGGCCTGTTTGAAGACTAAGCTGTAACAGATTGGTGGTTATGTTAAATAATGTGAATATACTGGGCCTCTGCATCATTCAGTAAAATGAAATAATTTGATACCACCAGGCCCACATGAGGAAACTAAAACATAAGAGCAGAATTGTAGTCTTCCCGTGTGTAGGCTGATGCTCTGTGACTGAGAGTATCTGACTTCAGCCATTTGAACAGCTCGTTTCACTCCTTCACTGGCTGACACCCATCCCTCTTCCTCCCCAGGCTGCCTGCTTCACATCAGCAGTGCCAGCATCCTGAATTTATGAAGCTGCAGCAATGTTACGCTGCCAGGGCATTGTTCACAAGCACATTAAAATAAACAAAGTGTTCCTGTCCATGGGTAGGTACGCTGATGGGTCACTGTGTGGTGTGTTCTAATCCACTACTGCACGGACCCCTCAGTGTAACCTGGATATGAGCACGAGACAGCCGAACCGGTGAGGTAGGTTGGGGATGCGGAGCCAGCAAGGTTGGTTGGGGATGTGGAGGCAGCAAGTTTGATTGGGGATGTAGAGGCAGCAAGGTTGGTTTGGGATGCGAAGCCAGCAAGGTTGGTTGGGGAAGTGGAGCCAGCAAGTTTGGTTGGGGATGTAGAGGCAGTAAGGTTGGTTGGGGATGCAAAGCCAGCAAGGTTGGTTGGATATGTGGAGCCAGCAAGGTTGGTTGGAGATGTGGAGCCAGCAAGTTTGGTTGAGGATGTGGAGCCAGCAAGGTTGGTTGGGGATGTGGAGCCAGCAAAGTGGTTAGGGATATGGAGCCAGCAAGTTTGGTTGGGATGTGGAGGCAGCAAGTTTGATTGGGGATGTAGAGGCAGCAAGGTTGGTTGGAGATGTGGAGCCAGCAAGTTTGGTTGGGGATGTGGAGCCAGCAAGGTTGGTTGGGGATGTGGAGCCAGCAAGGTTGGTTAGGGATATGGAGCCAGCAAGTTTGGTTGGGATGTGGAGCCAGCAAGGTTGGTTATTAAGCCCCTGTCCCACTTAGGAAACCTGAACGGAAACCTCTGGAGACTTTGCGCCCCACCCAAGGTTTCCGTGCGGTTCCCGGAGGTTGGAGGTAGTGGAAGCAGGTAGGAGACTGACAAAAACCTCCGGGAACCTCACGGAAACCTAGGGTGGGGCGCAAAGTCTCCAGAAGTTTCCTAAGTGGGACAGAGGGATGTGGAGGCAGCAAGGTTGGTTGGGGATGTGTAGCCAAAAAGGTTGGTTGGAGATGTGGAGCCAGCAAGGTTGGTTGGAGATGTGGAGGCATTGTGGTTGGGGATGTGGAGGCAGTGTGATTGGTGACCTGTGCTCTTTCTCTTCCGACAGATGAGCCCATTCATCTGCGCCGTGACGTGGTGCTGCTGACAGACGACCGCAACATGAGGGTGAAGGCCATAACTCGCAACGTGCCCGTCAGAGCCATCCCCGTGTTTCTGAAGTGGGCCAAGGTGGGATGAAGCAGCAGAGCCAGGAAAACTGCCATTCTGTGGATTCCAGTGAGTGTCGTCGGGAGGCCCAGGCTTGACATGGCTACCTACTCCTCCATTAAAAAGCTAACATTAAGAGATGATGAGAATCAATATGCAGCAGAAGATTGTGTGATTCCAAGGGCACCAAATCAAGCAAGCTGAAGAATGCAGGTCCTGATGATTCGTCTCGATGGTTCTTTAGGAGCAGCTAGTCGTGGTGGGTTAATAGTGACAACTGAGCATCCTGATGCAGGTTAGTGAGAGGCAGCTGTTGCACACATTGAAGGCAGGGACACTCCCTGATGGGATTGTTCCATTGGAGCCTGGTACATTTGTGGCAGAGACGGAGCACAACCGCTCTGCAATACCTACCCCTATCCTGATCTGTCTCGTCAGATTGGCAGAGCAGAAAGGTGCCAGCCTCTGATGATTTGTTTTGCTGCTGGGTCTACCGTGTCAATGTTTAGACAGGAGAAATTTCACACACACAAAAAAAAAGTTTGCAAAGAGAACTTTGCGTCAGCTTGAGAACAGGGCGGTGGTGGAGGCTTAGCCTGAGAGATTGTGTCAGGGGTCACAGCCACATGCTACAGCCAGAGGCCACTTTTAATTGCGAGAGTGTTCCTGGCATCAGCCTATCAGGTTGACGTGTGTTCTTTGCAGGATGGAGCCTATACAAGTTGAATTAGAGGGATGTTTTATCCAAGTGAGGTTTAATAGTGTCCTTGGTGCTGGACTGGACTGCGGTGAGTCAGGTGTAGGGCAGAGAGTGTGTTGCATAAGCAGATCCTTATGTGAACCAGTATTATACATCTGCCCTTTCAAACACCGCTCGATGTCCAAGACCTTTGGCATTTGGCGAGAGTTAGAGAGAGAGAATCTTGCCTTGCAAAATATCTGCTGGAGGAGGGTGGAAGGGAATTGAGTTACACTGCAGGCCCAATGATTGAGATACCTGGTGGTTTCCAAATCCCTGCTCTGTGCCAAGCTATCAAGTAGCTGAGCCAACTACTCAACGTTGTGAGTGTAGAGGCACAGGGCTCCCAGTTCCTTCCTCTGATGGTTGGGATTTAAGCCTTTTAAGGGGCATAAGGAATTTCAAAAGTTGCTTTATTTTACACATTTCAGAACTGGTTTTCATTGTTTTATTTTTTTAACACATAGTCTTAAGTGGTTAGGTTTAGCTAGAGCATAGCTAGGTGCCTGCATTTGGTTTTATTTCGTGTTGATGTGCTTCATAGGATAGAGGAAGCTCTTGGTTTTAGTGCAGTGAAAGTGAGTGCAATATAATTTAGGTGAGTCGCGAACACTTTCGCAGGACGCGCCGCTGAGCCGTCAGTTTCCAGTAGGCTTCTGCCGGTCTTGTAACATCGCACGCACCTCTTCCCCCGTGTGATCGACAGCCATTGCTATGTAGCAGGAGGTTTAACCGCTAATTAGTATTCATTTAACTACCAGTCCAATAAAAATGGAGATTAAAAGCCACGTCTGTAACGTTTTAATTGATATTTGGTGTTTTATAGAAACCAGTTTCACGGTGAAAAGTTTTGGTTTTGCTGATTTACAAAAATACAATTATAGAAACATTATCCCATCGAAGCATTTTATACAGACTGATTTAAAATAAACACAGTACAAATACATGCAATAAATACATTCATTTTAATGCAAAAAACATTTATAAAAATACTGTTTTGTATTGCAACGTTGTGAATTAATTGTATTTTGGCTTTTTAAATTTTGTTTTCTTAAAAAATATATTTGGGTCGGTGTCTGCACGGACTGACTTTGGTTCTAGTTAATTTACAGAGCGTGTGTTTGACACTCGCCACAGCAATCACATTGGACATGCATCCCACCCAAATCCAATAGGACATACAAAATAGGAAATCTTTACAAATCCCTGCAAACAAAAAACACAGAAGTAACCATACTGGCAAGTTGCAGCTCATGCTAAAATACTGCATTTAATAAGTGACTTAATAACCGACCTGGACTTTCCAACTTTATCCCGTGGTTAGTTAAGGACCCATCATCATCCCCGCTCCGCGCTGTCATCTCCAATCCTTAAGGCATTCGCCCTGCGATACCAGGAATCCACCCGCAAGTTGTGTCCATCTCACCGGGGAGTGTCTCTACATTAGAGCAGGTTCCTTCAGGGCGACTGTGGAGGAAGGCGCGGCGGTGCCACCTGTCCGGGGGTGGCGGTGCCCCGGGCCGGCGTTGTCGCAGTCACAGTGTGGAGTTGAAAGCTGGTGTGCTGAATATATACGCGCCCGGCATCACCACCTGGCGAGGGAGAGCCAGGCGGACAGCGGCGAGGCGGCGTGGGCTTTAGTGGTTTTGTCCCAGGATAAAGTTTAGAAATCACACGGACATTTTTCAGAAACATTTCGAATATAAACTGGTGAAAGCGATTAAACAAAGGTCCCGCCTACTGGGATGGTGGGGCGGCTCGGCTCAGTGGCGTGGGTTGAGGTGCTGTGTATGGAGGGAGCCGGCTGGGAGCTCCCCGGGTGCTCACATTGTACAGTTCAAACCATAAGGCAAATATCGGCCTGGGCCGCACAGTCCCGCCCACCACTCCCTGTGCGGGCTGGGGCCGGGGGTGAAGGCCACGGCGAGGGGAGGACAGGCGCCCTAGGGCGGGGGGTATGATTCGTGCCCCAGCTGCCCGCCCTGGCTTAGGATCTCCACCGCCTTGTCCTGGCTCAAGCCCAGGTGCGCGGCGGCGAACTTGGCCAGCGGGTAGACGCCATCGCCGAAGTCCAGCTTGGGCTTGCAGTCGGCCGTGTGCATCTTCATGTGGCTGATGAGGTTGCGCTGCTGGGCGAACTTGCCGCCGCAGATCTGGCACTCGTAGGGCTTCTCGCCCGAGTGGATGCGCATGTGCTCGGTGAGGCGGTACTGACGGGTGAAGCGCATCCCACACGCCTCGCAGGCGAACGGCTTCAAGCCCAGGTGGCTGCGCATGTGGCGGGTCATGGTGCCGCGCTGTGTGAACTTCTTGCCGCAAATGTTGCAGGGGTAGGGCCGGGTGAGCCAGTGGGACTTCTCATGCTGCCGCAGCGTGGCTGGGTCCTTGTAGGACTTGTCGCAGCTGGAACAGCGGTAGGGCCGCACCAGCTCGCTCGGCTTGTCGGCGAAGGGGGCGGGCGGTTCGGCCAGATCCTTGTGGAACAGGTCGTCCTCGGTGTGGCTCTCCACGTGTGCGTTCAGCTGCTCCGAGCTGGGGAAGCCTTTGCCGCACGGGATGCAGACGTACAGGTTGTCGCCAAAGTGCTCGGGCTCGTAGCCCAGGTGACCGCACTGGTAGCGGTCGGCGGCTCCGGACGCGCCCGGCTCGTCGCTGCTCGTCTCCTCGCTGCTGCTCTTCTCGTCCTCCGCCTCCTCGCAGCCTAACCTCTGGTAGCGGGCTGACGGGGGAGGGTGCGGCGGCAGCACCGGGCCTCCCGCCCCCACCTCCCCCCTGTGCTCCTGCCGCTCTCCCCTCGCCCCCTTCTCCCGTTGGCACTCGTCCAGGAAGGAGGGCAACGGCTCCTGCTTGAACCAGTGGCACACCTCGTCCTGCCCCTTCCCCAGGCCGCTCCGGTACATGCCGACCTCCGGCCCCAGCACCTCGTCCGTCTCCATGGGGTGGAGGCCGCCGCCCGCCTGCTCCTTGCCCAAGGCCCCGTTGGCCACGTGTGCTCCGCCCGCCGGCGGGCTGGTCTGCCTGGAGTCGCCAGAGTGCGCCTCGCCCTGCGGGCTCCGCTTGGACAGGTCGAGGCCCAGCAGCTGCGACGCCGCCTGGTCCGGCAGCCGGTTCCCGTGAGAAGGCGGGGCGTACAGCTCCCCTGAGTTCGTGTTGATGGTGTGCAGGGGCTGCCCGTCCATCAGCCGTGGTGGCACCGAGTAACAGGACTGGATGACGGGGGTGGCGGTGCGGAGACCCCGCGCCAGTTTGCCGTAGGACGAGAGGCCGCTCCTGATGTGCAAATAGCTGCCGTTGCGTTTGAGTCTCTTCTTGCAGAGGGCGACCAGGTCGGGCAGCTGCAGGTAGCTGGCGGCGGCCAGAATGGCCCCCAGGCTCTGTTCGTTGCCCTGCTCGTACTCGTTGAGGCGGCCGGTGTAGATGTAGTCCAGCACGGTGCGGAAGGTGCCGGGACTCACCATCTCCGGGTCCAGGTTCACCAGGTTGTCGTGAACCACCAATGACTTCAGGTAGACGCTGCTGGCCGCCAGGATGTTCTTGTGGGCCCGGAACAGCGCGTTCTGCACCACGATGATCACGTCGCATAAGAAGCCCTTGGTCCGCTGCCGGTTGAGCTGCAGGAGGAGCTGCTTGGCGTGGTTCGGCACCTCCATGGTGTCCAGCATCGGCATCATCTCGCCACCTTCGGCCGAATACAGCACAGTGAACGAGGGCAGAGGGAGCTGCTCACAGAGACCGCCCCCACCCACTGACCCATCTCCGCCCCCCACCCCCACTCTCCGGCCACCCTCACTGACCCTCCTCTCCAGCCAATGCTCCCAATCCCCACTGACCCATGTCCATCGGACACTCCAATCTCACTATCAGCCAAACCTACCGTCTCCGGCCACCCCACAACCCTCCCTCTCTCACGGTACAATCTCCAACCCCACGGTACAATCTCCCTGTCCGCCCACCTCACATTCCCCCAATCCCCGCTCTCCTGTTAAGCTTCACTGACCCATCTCCATCCGACCCCACCGGCTTCCCCATTCACCCGGCCGGCCAGCCCTCCGCTCCGGCGGGACGCCCTGCCCACCCCGAGCCGCCCCGCGATGCCCCTCCTTGGGTCCCGTGGCTGGGGGTGTTGGTCACCCTATCCCGGGGCGGCGAGCCCGCGGTAACCCGGCTGGCGGGCTGGGATACCCCGGCGGAAAGGTCCCGTTAACGGGTTGTTGGGGCGGCCGGCTTTTACCTGGGGACGCGCCCGGGTCGGCGGCAGCGCGGGCGGTGGGGCCGCCGTCCCAGCCCCGGATTCGGAGGCCGATTGAGCAGAGGCTGCGCGGTGCCACCTCTTATACATGTTAGTGTGGCTGGCGAGGCGGGGAGGGGGTCGAATCACAACCCCCTGCGGGCACTCCACAAATTACATCACTGGAGGACGGGGCTATTTATATTTACCGGGTCCCGCTCGCCAGCCGCGCACCCGTTAACCCTTCATTGTCCGCCAATGCTAGCGCCGGGCAACCTCCCCACCCACCCCGACACTCTGCCTCCTCACCCCGACATTCTCCCCACCCACCCCGACACTCTCACTCCCCATCTGACCCTGACCCCGCCCGAACTCCATCCAGCAAACTCCACACCATCCGATCCAAACATCGCCATCACCCCTACCCCGTCTACCCACTCAAACACTAAACTAGCCCCAAGCCCCTCATTCACAACCCCCCCCTCCCCCTCCCCGGGCCGGTAGACGGCAGCGAGCCGCAGGCCGGCGAGGGGGCTCAGGCTCCGGGCTACACGGGTGGACGGCAGGTTCCCAGCGCGGCCGCTCGCCGATCCTTTGAATAAAGTGCGTCTGATCCCCGGAAATGCGCGCTCGCTCCCGTAGCCGTTAACCCCTCCGCGGCCACAGCGCCCGAGTCGCTCGCTCCGCTCGGCTCAGCGGCAGCGCGGCCCCGGGACAGTCCGGGCTTCACCGGGACCATCAGCTCCGGGAACCCCGAACCGGAGACACCCCGAGTGGATCTCTCGGCACCACCCCGGGCCGGTGCTCGATCCGCGCTCCCTGTCCCTGGCTAGCCCACCCCCAGCCAGGACGGGCCAGGCCGGGAGGGCAGGACAGGACCCGGCCGAGCCGCCGGCAGATGCAGCGAGTCCCGGGGCAGCGCAGGGTCTACGGGCGCCGGTGTTCCAGGGACCGCGGGAGAGGCGGCGCTGGGCTGACGCCTGAGCCGGTGGCCGGAGCCGGACCCGCTTACCTGGAGACTGCAAATGTGTCCGCCCGGAGCCTGGGAGCGGCGGGATAATCATCGCAGCAACACGGCCTGCCGCTCTGACGCCTCCCCGCTGACATTTACCGCTTATTAGAATAAGCAGAGGGAGGGGTGAGGAGAAGCCACTGGGAGGGGCAGAGAGGGGAGGGACGGGACGGGACGGGAGGGGCGGGAGACGGGGAAGGGGCCGAGTGACGAGTAGAAGGGGAGTTGGGGATGGAGGGAATGTGGTGAAGTGGTGAGGGGAGTGAATGGGGATAGAGCTGGCGAGGGGGGTTGGGAGGCAACACCGCAGGCGGAGGAAGAGAGTGAGGCTGAGGGGGGGGGGGGAGGGTGGGTGGGAGGAATGAGGCGCGTTGGGAAGGGGACAAGAGAGGGAAGGGGCAGGGAAGAGGTGTGAGACCAGGAAGCATGTAGGAGGGATGGGGAGTGGGTGGAGGAGGGGGTGGGTGAGGTGGGGAGAAGCGGCCAGGTGGAAATTATGCTATGGGGGGGGGGGGGGGGGGGTGAGCAGGGTGTTAGGGAAAGGGGAATACGATTGTGGGGAATGGGAGCAGAGGAAGATCGGGAGAGAAAGAATGGGGCGGTGAGGGGAGATGTGCAGGGAGGGGGAGTGTTGGGGCGATGGGAAGAGAGGTAAATGAAGATATCCAGGGAGGGTGAGGAGAGGGTTGAGTGGAGAGGAGAAGAGAGGGGGATAGGAAGAGTCGAGGCGGGAGAAGCAAAGGGAAAGGACGATGAGGGGCCTGAGGATCGTGGGATGGGGAAGGGAAGAGGACGGAGCAAGCAGAGGGGGGGGGGGGGGGGGGTGGGGTGCGCTAGGTGAAGGTGAGGGGCAGGTCCGGCGGAGGGAGGCCTGGGGTGATTATTGTGGCCACCGAACTCCAGGTCTACGGACCCCTACCCCGCCATTGCTCAGTCCCGGGTCTTGGCGCGAACTTGTTCCAAGCGGCACCAAAGATCACAGGCCGCAGTGAGGGGCGTCCCTTGACACTCTCCTCAACCTCCTACTTAAATCCTTCCCCACATTCCCATCTCCCTTGAATTACCGCCTACCCCCCTTATTTTCCTCTCATTCCCCACCTGTCTCGTTTTGCCACTATTTCCCTCGGTGTAACCCTTCCCCTCCACCAAGAGCCCATCTACCCGTGGCGCAGACTCCTCAATGAGTGTGAGAGTCGAGGGTGGTCTCCCGGGCCCATCCTTCTCCCAGTTCTCTTCCCGTCGCCACTTCCCTCTCTCCCCCCTACTTCCCCTCATTTTCCCCATCACTCCCCTTCTTGTCCTCACCCCCTTCTCCCCACTCCTACTCCTCACCGCATCCATTGTCCACCTCTCTCGATCCCTTTCCCTTCACCAGCCCTATTCCCCTGTCCCCCTCATTACATTCTCTGGAATTCTCTGCCACAGAAGGTAGTTAGGCCAGTTCGTTGGCTATATTTAAGAGGGAGTTAGATGTGGCCCTTGTGGCTAAAGGGATCTGGAGAGAAGGCAGGTACAGGATACTGAGTTGGATGATCAGCCATGATCATATTGAATGGCGGTGCAGGCTCGAAGGGCCGAATGGCCTACTCCTGCACCTATTTTCTATGTTTCTATTCCCCCTCCACTCCCCCATTTACCCTCCCCAATTCTCCTTCTCCCCACATCCCCTTTTCCCCACTCCACCCTGCCATTCACCCCCCCCCCCCCCCCCCCCCCCCGGCATTTCCCTCTACCCCCTTCTCTTCTCCCGAGCCTTGTCTCTCTCCCTCTCACACTTTCCTCATCACTGCATTCCACCTCTCTCTCCCATCCTCTCCCCTCTCCCCTGCGCGACCGGTGCGGTTCAGTGGCGGAGTCCGGGTTCTCCAGTTCCCGGCTGCCTGCGGCTCAGACCCTCGCTCCTACCGCCACCCTGCGCCGGCGGCCGGGAGCACGAGTCGGGCGCTGTCAGAGTCGAGGACCGGCGGAGCGCCGCTGGCTCCACTGGCCGCCGTGAACACGGGGGGGGGGGGGGGGGGGCGCCGTCCAGCAACACAGAGCAGCTTCCTCTCTCGGAGCCGCAACCCGGTCTGTTCCTCTCCCCACAGACGCTGTCTGCCAACCCCAACCCCCCCCCCCCCCCCCCCTCCTTATTATAAATTATTATTTATTTAAATCATTTGCTATGTCGCTCTTCCAGGGAGATGCTAAATGCATTTCGTTGTCTCTGTACTGTACACTGACAATGACAATTAAAATTGAATCTGAATCTGAATCCTCCATTGAGATTTTATTTCAGATTTTCAGCATCTGCCTGTTTTTCCGTCTTCCCACCAACTCGGCTGTTGCGGGGGTTCGGGCTGTGACACCAGTGACGACGAAGCAGCGGGTTTCACCTCCAACCCTGGATGGTGAGCGGTTGGCAGGGGAACCTGCGGGTGGTGGTGTTCCCCTGCCTCTGCCCCTGTGCTGCCCGAGAGACGTCTATATGAATGTGTGGGCCGGACACACAGAGCTGCCAAAGGAACCGCGGGCTGGGCAGCACCGGGTCCACGTTTGGTCACCGTTTCAGGTCCAGACCCGCCGCCAGCCCCAACTACCGCTTCCTGCGGGGGGAGGGGGGCTTCACTCACTGAGGGGATGTGAATGGAGGTGAACACTTTGCTACCAGTGGCCATGCCCACCCCTGACAGAAGGTGGCTGGGTCCAGGACCCTGCCCTAAGCAGCTCCCACACTGATGGGCTGGGGCTGGGGCGAGTGACTACCCCCCCCCCCCCCCCCCCGGACCATCCCTCCGGGCCAACCCTCGCCACCCGGGACCCTTCCTTCCCTCCCTACCCCGGTCTCCACTCCCTCGCTGAAGCCTCCACCTCTCGCCCCGGGGCCGCCTACTCCCAGCCCGGTATTGCGCCCCCACCGCGGGGACCGTCCGCCCGCCTTCCCGAGGCCAGGACAGAGCTTGGACCAGCCCACTGCACTCCTCCTGAACTCTGCCTCTCCTGCTACTCTCTCAGGGACTCGCTTCTAAACTTTTCCATGTGACAAAATAAAGCGGATTTTTTTTTTAATGGGGAAAGAATTTCCAAATGTTTTAACTTTCCTCTGATCGCTGTAGGCAATGGCAGCGCGGCCTCGCTCGCCGCTTAGTCTGCGAATCATTCACCTCACACAGCCGCGGATGGAGGGAGATGACCCAATACGCCGTCCCCACACCGCCCCTCGACCCCTTCCTCACCCCAACACCCCACCCACCCCTCACCTCCATCCTTCCTCATCCCTTCCCCACCGCAACCTTCCCCTGTCCCCCTATCAGCCCCAACCCCTTCCTCATCCCTTCCCTCACATCAACCCCCCACCCTCCCCCCTCTCCCCATCCCTCCCCTCCCTCCACCCCCTCATCTCCATCACCCCAGTCCCCCCCCCCCCACCGCCCAAACCCCCCGTTCCTTTTCACCCGCTCCCCCACCCCTCTCCCTCCGACCTACCCCTCTCTCCCCGTCCACTTCCTTCTCCCGTCCCTCTTCCTCTCGATCTATCCCTCTCTCCCTTCCCGTTCCTCTCCCCAACCCTCTCTTTTTCTCCACCCCACATTCTTCCTCCTCCCCACCCCTTTCCCGTCCCAATCCCGCACCTCGCCCACCCATTCCTACCTACCCCGCCCCTCTCTCTCCCACCAAAATGTCTCACTCCACCTCTCTACAACTCGAATGTCTCCCGTCCCCATAACGTAACCCCCCCCCCCGGTGTGGGTGGAGAAGGGGGGGGGGGTCCGCGCCTCGTCCACACCACCGTCAACTTCCTGCACTTTGAGAATGTTGGACTTTTAACGAAGGAGGTCTGGGGGTAATTATTCTCACGGCTACGGGACTGGACGCGCAGGCCCCCCCCCCCACACTCGTGCTGGAGGGGCCCTGCCCGACACATGGCTCCAGGTACAGCAGGTGGGACAAGGCGGGGAGTCACGCCGGCGGGAGCGCAGGTGCTGCCCGCGGGGATATTTACACTGCTCGGCATCCAGGTGTCAGTGCGAACGCACGCAGGTATGTGCATCCAGGTGTGCAGACAGCTGTGGATGCGGGCGCTGCCAGCGCACAGGTGTGTGCATCCAGGTATGCAGTGTGTCCGGGCTGAATGTTGACAGGGGTGCGACTAGTCAGGTGTGCGCGCACTATCAAATAGATGCAAATCCAGATGTGGACCCAGCGGAGCTGTCCGAGTGGGAGGGAGGGGCTGAGAGTGTGGGAGCCCCCGCCCTACATCGCCAGGAGCGGCCACCGTTCCAGACCCACCCCGGGAATCGTAGCTCCGCCGTGGGACCGGTAATCGTAGCTCCTCGCTGGGACCAGGAATTAGCAGCTACGCCTACGCCACTGGGTCAGGTATCGCAGCTCCGCCGTGGGACATGGGGTTGGAGCGCTGCAGCGCAGGACCACCTGCACCAGGTGGCGAGACCGCTCCACCGCTGGTGGAATCTGAACCAAAACCAGGGAATGCCGGGAATGACCAACAGGCCGGGAAGCGTCTGGGGGGAGTGAAGCAGAGTTAACGCTTCTGGTTGATGACCTTTCATCGGAACTGGGAACGTCATGAGAGAACCGGGTGATATGTAGGGTCAGGTAGGATAAGTAGGCACAGCGAAGGTGGAGAGAGCGGGAGGGGGAAGGTGATGGGACCATGAAATGAAGTAGCAACGTGACCTTCACTCAACACTGAGTCGCGGCCTGTCCCCGGTCACAGGGAGTCCTCCACACAGCGAGCTTGGTTGGAAGAACGCAGGAGACCTGAGAGAGGGAGGTCAGAGCGAGTGTGGGGTCAGAGTTGAAGGGCAAGGAGGTGAACTGGTGGGTTCGAGTCTGTGCCTGGTCTCTACCTTCCAGATGAAACCTCGTGTGAACGAAAAGTGCGGGTACCTGGAACCGTAGCCCCAGTGGGAGCGAGGGCAAAGGGGGCAAAGAAATCCCAGTGGAAACTGTGCTGCGAGGGGATGGCATGCGAGGCAGGAGTAATGTATGGGGAGAGGAGTGGGAGGGAGAGGAGTGGGGGGGGAGAGCAGTGGGGGGGGGGGGGGGTTATCAAACAGGTTGGACACTGTCGCTGCTCCTCTGACAGGAGAAGTGGAGTCAAAGCTAAGTAATTCACTGTGACGATGTTGAGCCGGGTGGGTAAGGGTGGGGAGAGTGGAGTTGAACCTCTGTCCCAAGGCAAAGCAGAGGGTCCCCAGCCACACTCAGTGTGAAGCCGACAAGGGAAGAGGCGCTACACTACCAGACAGAGTCAAAGCTCCCACTGCACCGACCCGGGCCGTCACACATTCCCGGAGACTGGCACAGAGTGAAGCTGCCCCCAGCCGCCTGTAACGTCTGCGGTGAGGAAGAGACCATGTTCCACGTGTGTATGGAGTGCCGGAGGTTGCAGCTCCTGTATGTGAAGGGACTGCTCCTCAAGTTTTGGGTGCATTTTAGTTCCACGATTTTGGTATTTGGGCACAAGGAGGGTCGATCGGGAAGGGGGAGGGGGGGGGGTGCGATCTCCCTGTCCGTCTGCTCCTGGGCCTGGCCAAGATGGCCATTCGCGGGTCCAGGCAGTGGGTAGTCGATGGTCACACCACAGTCGGCTGCCTGCAACCTCTTCCAGGCCCATGTCCGTGCTCGCGTGTCCCTGGAGAGGGAACACGGGGTGTCCATGGGGACTCTGGAGGCTTCCGTGAACGCTGGTCGCCATGGGGTTCGAGTGCATTGTAGATAAAGATGCCATTATTGTATTATGATGATTGCCTGATGCAATGTGACTATTGGACGCCTTCTATACACTGAAATATGCAATTATTGAATAAAATCCTTGAAAGGAAAATAAAGAGTGAAACGGCCTCTGCACTGTCCCATCTCACACTCCCGGAGTGAGTGATCTCCCTCCACACTGTCCCAATACTCATTACTGTGTCTGACATTTCCATCCCACCGATGGTTCTTGTGTAGCTCCAGTCTGAGGTCTGTCAATAGGAATTGTTTCTGGCGGAGCAGAAGCTGGAGCTGTGGCACCACCTGGTGGGGACGGCTCTGCACTGCAGGGCTCCACATCCAGGTTCTGCTCCTGGTCCCAAAGTGTATCTGCGATTTCACCCCGCTCCACATCATTAGGGCAAAAGAGGCAGGAGGAGGAATCGCTTCCAATCCGTCCGCCTCTAATAGGACAAGGACAGGATGGAGGTGCTACTAAATATTTGTAATTTGGACTATCATGCCTCTCTCCACTTTCTCGATCTCTCTGTCTCCATCACAGGGGGCAGACAATCGTATGATGTCTATTATAAACGCACTGACTCACAAAGTTATCTGGACTACACTTCCTTCCACCAGGCATCTGCAAGAGTGCCGTCCCCTCCTCTCAATGTTTCTGCCTCCGTCAGATCTGTTCCAAAGATAAGGCTTTCCACTACAGTCATTCAAGATGTCCTGTGGAAGAAAGAACAGCAGATGCTGTTTAAACCGAAGAAAGGCACAAAAAGCTGGAGTAACAGTGGGACAGGCAGCATCTCTGGAGAGAAGGAATGTGTGATGTTTCGAGTCAAGACCCTTCTTCAGACTGATTTGGGAGAAGGGAAACGAGAGATATAGATGATGATGCGGAGAGATAAAGAACAATGAATGAAAGATATGCAAAAAAAGTAATGATGCTAAACCATTGTAGGCTGTTTGTAGGGTGAAAATGAGAAGCTTGTGCGACTTGGGTGGGGGAGGGATAGAGAGAGAGGGAATGCCAGGGCTACCTGAAGTGAGATAAATCAATATTCATATCACTGGGCTGTAAGCTGCAGATGCTGTTCCTCCAATTTGTGTTTAGCCTCACTCTGACAATGGAGGAGACCGAGGACAGAAAGGTCTGTAGGAATGGGAAGGAGAATTAAAGCATCCAGCAACCGGGAGATCAGGTTGGTTCAGGCAGGCTGAGCGAAGGTGTTCCGCGAAACGATCACCCAGTCTGTGTTTGGTCTCGCCGATGTATAAGAGTCTACATCTTGAACAACGGATACAACAGATGAGGTTGGAGGAGATGCAAGTGAACCTCTGCCTAATCTGAAAGAACTGTCAGGGTCCCTGGACAGAGTCGAGGGAGGAGGTATAGCGACAGGTGTTGCACCTTCTATGGTTGCAGGGGAAGGTACCTGGGGAGGGGGTGGCTTGGGTGGGAAGGGATGAGTTAACCAGTTGCAAAGGGAATGGTCTCTGCGGAAGACAGAAAGGGGTGGAGATGGAAATATGGGGCTAGTGATGGGATCCCATTGGAGGTGGCGGATATTTTGGAGGATTATCTGTTGTATGCGACGGCTGATGGGGTGGAAGGGTAGGACTAGGGGGACTCTGTCTCTGTAAGGACTAGGGGAAGGGGAGCAAGGGCAGAGCTGTGGGGTACCGAGGAGACATGAGTGAGGGCCTCATCTATGATGGGCGACGGGACATCTCGGATGTTTTAGTATGGAACAACTTATATTGGGCGCAAATGTGACGTAGATGGAGGAATTTGGAGTAGGGGATAGAGTCTTTGCAGGAAGCAGGGTGGGAAGAAGTGTCGTTGTGATAGTTGTGGGAGTCGGTGGGTTTGTAATAGACGTCAGTTAATAGTCTATTTCTTGTGAAGGAGACTGTGAGATCAAGAAAGGGGAGGGAGGTGTCGGAGGTGGTCCAAGTAAATTTGAGTGCAGGATGAAAATTGGTGGTGAAGTTGATGAAGTTGAAAATTGGTGGCGAAATTTCAAGATGTCCTTGTTCTTTAATAAATGTGGTTTCCCCCCTGCTGTCATAGATGTATCCCTGACCTGCATCTCCTCTGTGTCCCGTAGTTCTGCTATCGTCCCTCCTCTCCCCAGATAGAACGAGGATAGAGTTCCCTGGTCCTCACCTTTCACCCCACCAGCCTCCGCACCCAACTCATAATTCATTGACAATTCCATCACCTTCAATGTGATCTCACCGTCTTGCATCCCACTCCTTACATACACACAACTCCCCTCACATCTCCATGGATCACTCATCCCTTTCCACTCCATTTATTCCTCCCCATATACTTTCCACTGCAACTGCAGGAGTTATAATACCTGTCCCTACACCTCTTCTCTCACATCCTTGTAAGGACCCCAGCAGTCCTTTCAGGTGAGGCAGAGGTTCACATGCACCTCCTCTAACCTCATCTTCTGCATTCGCTGCCCTGATGTGGCCTCCTTTACATCAGCAAGACCAAGCATATACTCGGCAATCATTTTGCCAAACACTTGCACTCGGTATGTCATAGACTCATGGATCTCCCATTTTTTAACCATTTTAACTCCCCATTCCCACATTGACCTTTATGTCCTGGACCTCCTCCATTGCCACACACAAACTGGAGCAACAGCATCTCATATTCCACTTGGGTAGGTTACAACTCATTGCATTCTCCTCCCTTTCCCCCTCCCCTGTGCCCCTTGCAGATGTGTACCCATTTATCCGACTATTCTGACACCCCCTGTCCCCTTCCACCTACATCCCATCCTCTGCCTTCACATTTCACTTCACCTCTCATTAGCTTCCACCCATTTGTCTCCATTTCATCGCTAGCCTTTGTCCACCCATCTGCCAATCACCCCCTCTCCCTCTCACCTCTAGGGCCTGGGCTATAGGGAGAGGTTGGGCAGGCTTGGGGCTGTATTCCTTGGAGCGCAGGAGGCTGAAGGGCGAGCTTAAAGAGGTGCATAATATAATGATAAGAATAAACAGGTTGACTGCACCGTCATTTTCTTAGGGTAGAGGAATCAAAATCTAGAGGGCACATGTTTAAGATGAGAGAGACAAGATTTAATCGGAATCTGGGGTGTATGGAACAAGCTGCCAGAGAAAGTAGTTGAGGCAGGTGCTATAACAAAGTTTAAAAGACATTTGGACAGGTTTTTTCATCTTTTTCCTCATTGGGGAGATACTTGTTCCTCGTATCTCTGCCTCTGCATTGCGGCTGCAACAATGAGGTGCTGGCGTTCTCTTTCTTGCCTACACCAGGGATCGACTGCTGGAGCTCCGACCGCCACGACTGACTGGCTTCGCCAGGGTTACATCAGAAATCCCCAAGGAACTGAGGGGGAAATACAGGGAATTTCCTGTACGTCTGGAGTAAAACGACGTGCGGAGAAAAGGAGGCACAAGCCACACTTGTCTTCCATCACAATGGGGATGTGAGATCCTGGCTAACAAGATGGATTAGCTAGTTGCACTAGTGAGGATCCAGGGGGAGTACTGTGAAAGCAGTGTGATGTGTTTCACGGAGACATGTCTCCACAGGGACATCCCTGAGTCTAACGTGAGTGTGGTCGGGCGGACAGGGGCTGCAGAGAGAATGGCCAATGTAAAGGTGGGGACTTGTTATTCTCGCTAACAACAAATGGTGCAACCCTGGTCACATCACAGTTAAGGAGCATGTGTGTGTAGCCTGGACATTGGCTGTGGGTCTCTGACCATACTATAAGCCCAGGGAATTCTCACACGATATTGTGGTGGCTGTTTACATTCCTCCATCCACCAACTCGCTGCACGTGAGTGACGTCATCCACACAGTCACCGCGAGACCCCAGACACGGTACCCGAGTGCTTTCATCGCCATCTCGCGGGATTTCAACCATGTGACTCTGGACGCCACCCTACCCACTTTCACTCAGTTTGTTGACTGTCCCACCAAGGATATGAAAATATTGCACCTGCTCTATGCCAATTTTAAAGAGGTGTACATAGCCCCTTCTGCCACTGGGAAGATCTGACCACAACCTGGTTCACCTCCTCCCCAGGTCCTGAGGCTGCTTGTGACCACAAGGTCTGTGAGGAGGTGGCAACAGGAGGCCTGTGATGCTCCTCTATAGGGCTGTTTTGAGGTCACAGACTGAGACGCATTCTGAAGTCCCCACAGAGAGGACATTTACGGATTGTGTTACCAGTTACATGAAGTTCTTTGTGGATAACGTTGTCACTGAGGAGACTGTACACTGTTTCCCCAACAACAAGTCCTGGGTCACCAGTGACATAAAGGTCTCAACCAGAAGAAGATGGCCTCAGGAATGATGACAGGGAGGAGGTGAAATGGGTGCAGTAAGATCTGAAGGTGACACAAAGACAGGGTAAGGATGACTACAGGAGGAAGCTGGAGCTGAAACTTCAGCAGAACAACATGAGGGATGTGTGGAGCGGTATGAAGAGCAGGTTAGGCTACAAGACCAGTGGTCTGGGGAGGGAAAGCCATCTGGACTGGGCCAACGAGCTAAACCTGTTTTTTAATATATTTGATGGAGGGGCATCTTCCCCCCCCCCCCCCTCCACCCCCTTCCCACCTGACAGGCTCTCCCCTTCAATCCCCCTGGTCCACTTCCTCTGCCCTTCCTTTGTCGCTCCTGACCATCAAGGCTGAGCAGGTGAGGAAGGAACTGAGCAGACTCTGCCCAGGCAAAGCCACTGGTGTCAGCCCTGGGTTACTCAGGGTGTGTGCCAGCCAGTTGTGCGGAGTACTCCAGCATACCTTCTACCTGAGCCTGAGCCTGGAGAGGGTTCCTGTGATGTGGAAAACATCTGCCTGGTTCCTGTACCAGAGAGGATGCGCCCCAGCTCCTCCAATGACTACTGACTGGTGGCGCTAACTTCACACATCATGAAGTCCCTGGAGAGGCTGGTGCTCACTCTCCTGCGACCTCTGGTTAAATCCTACCTGGACCCCCCCCAACAAAGATGGGGGCTGTGGACACATATCCTATGCTCACCTGGATAAGCTGGGAAGCACTGTGTGAGTCATGTTTTTTACTTCTCCAGTGCTTTTAACACCATCCGGCCTAGGGAGCAAACTGACGAAGATGCGGGTGGATGTTCTATTGGTGTCCTGGATCAGCAACTACCTGACTGGATGACCACAATGTGTCAGGCTACAGGACTGTGGTGAGCAACACAGGGGCCCCACAGGGGGCGGTCCTCTCTCCCTTCCTGTTCACCATCTACACCTCGGACCTCAGATATAACTCCGTCTCCTGCCACCTGCAGAAGTTTTCGATGACTCTGCAATTGTGGGCTGCATCAGTGAGGGGAGGGAAGCTGAATACAGAGGTGTAGTCAATGACTTTGTAGTGTGGTGTGGGCTGAATCACCTGCAGCTCAACACCGACACTAACTAAGGAGTTAGTGTATGGACTTTAGGGTGGGAGGAACACCCCTGCCCCCTGTCTCCATCAATGGTGTGATTGTGCAGTTTACCAAGGAGTACAAATACCTTGCAGTTTATGTGGACAGTAAACTGGACTGGTCCAGGAATGCTAAGGCCCTGTACAAGAAGGGACAGAGCCAGCTGGACTTTGTGAGAAGGCTCCGCTCCGTCAACGTCTGCAATAAGATGCTGCAGATGTTCTACCAATTGGTGGTGGCCAGGGCCATCTTCTTCGTTGTCGTGTGCTCGGGCAGCAGGGCAAAGGCCGCAGGACGGCAATAGGATTAACAAACTCATTAAGAAGGCTGACTCAGTCCTGGGGGTGGAGTTGGATTCATATGAGGTGGTCTTGGAGGGGGGGATGCTCCTCAAACTGTGGAGCATCTTGGACAATACAGCTCACCCCCTCCATGACACACTGAGCAACCTAAGGAGCACCTTCAGCAACAGACTGGTTCCACCGCGATGCAGTACAGAACGCCACATGAGGTCCTTTTTCCCTGTGGCTATCAAACTGTACAACTCCTCTCCTTTCTGTCATGGGGTAGACTGACTCCCCCCCACACCCACCCCCTCCCAATCTTTGCACACCCCCAATCCTTTCCACTCGTCACTTTGATTTACGTTTCATGTATCTTGTTGTCAGACCAACTTCCCTCCTGGGATAAATAAAGTTCTATCATGTATGGTACGTGGATAGGGAAAGTTTAGATGGATATGGGCCATTGGGAATAGCTTAGATCGGGCATCTTGGTCAGCGTGGACAGGTAGGGCCGAAGGGCCTAGTATGCTGTATGTCTCGTGGCCAGTGCAGAACATCTCCCCTTTTCTTCTTCCATTGACAGGCTGGTCTCCAGATATTAGCCCCAAACTTTTGGGATCCCTCTGATTTTCCCCTCTTCTCCCCCTCCCCCCTTCTTCTCCCTCTGTCCAACCTTCCCCTCCTCTCCCCTTTAACCCGCTCCCCAGCACCTGCCTGCGCCATAGTTCCCTGGTGGTGCCCCCTCCCCTGGGTTGGGGTGCAGTCGGGCTGTGATGTTCCTGCAGGATTGCTCAGTGCACGGAGCAGCATCTGGTTTAGTTGCGGCAACCCAGCCCACGGGCTCCCCCTGCTGGCGCTGCTCTCACACGCAGCGCTCAGTAAATCCACTGTCACAATATCCGACTCCCAGACCAGTGACCCCATTTCCCCATCTGCCGACCCTCCCCCGCCCACTCTCCCCCAGGAACAGTCCATGAACCCTCACAGTGGCATGGTGAGTGTATATTAGACTGAAAGTAATATTGAGAGTTTCCCTCTCTTAATCAAACACTTGTGGTTGTGTTTCTGTTCTCCAGGGATCCCTCCGGATCAGCAAGATATTGAGGAGAGCGGTGGGGTCGATACATGCAGTTTCAAATCCTTGATGAAGTCCCTCGCGGCAGGCTGTTCTGGAGGGTTCCATCACATGGGATTCAGAGTGAGCTGGTCAATTGGATTTAAAATTTTACTTGAAGGTAGAGGGTTGTTTTTCAAACGAGTGGGTTGTAACAAGTGATGTATCACAGCTGGGTCCACCGGTGTTTATTATTTATATTGATGATTTAGATACGAATGTAGGTGGCATAGTTAGTATGTTGGTGGATGACACTAAATTGGTTGCACAGTGGATAGTGAAGGCTATCTAAGATTAAAAAGGGATTTTGATCAACTGGCCTAATGGGCCAAAGCTAGGCAGATGGAGTTTAATTCAAATAATGCAAGATGATGCATTTTGAAAGGACAGGATTTAGTAGGGTAGGGCCACATGGGGAGTGTTGTAGAACAGCGAGACAGAGAGGCTCGTAGTTCCATGAAGGAGATGATACAGGTGACAATAGGTGCAGGAGTAGGCCATTCGGCCCTTCAAGCCAACACTGCCATTCAATGTGATCATGGCTGATCATCCCCAATCAGTACCCCGTTCCTGCCTTCTCCCCATATCCTCTGACTCTGCTATCTTTGAGCCCTATCTAGCTCTCTCTTGAAAGTATCCAGAGAACCGGCCTCCACCGAGGCAGAGAATTCCACAGACTCACAACTCTCGGTGAGAAAAAATGTTTCCTAGTCCCCTTATTCTTAAACTGTGGCCCCTGGTTCCGGACTCCCCCAACATCGGGAACATGCTTCCTGCCTCTAGCGTGTCCAAACCCTTAACAATCTTATATGTTTCAATAAGATGCCCTCTCATCCTTCTAAACTCCAGAGTGTACAAGCCCAGCTGCTCCATTCTCTCAGGTGGATGGGGTGGTGAAGATGGTGTTTGACACACTTGCCTTGATCGGTCAAAGTATTGAGTACAGGAGGGGACATCATGCTACAGCTGTACAAGACGTTGGTGAGACCACATTTGGAGGCCTGTACACAGACTGGTACAGGAAGATGGGAAAACTGGAAAAGGTACAATAATAATCTGAGGAGGTTACTATGTTTGGAGGGATTGACCTACAAGTACAGGCTGGGTAGCATGGGTCTGTTTTCCCTGGAGTAATGGAGGCTGTGGGGTGACCTTATAGAGGTTTGTACAATTACGAGGGCCATGTATAAGAGGAATAGCCACAATCTTTTCCCCAGGATAGGAGAGTCTAAAACAAAAGGCAAAGGTTTAAGTTGAGAGGGGAAAGATTTAATAGGAATCTGAGGTATAACTTTTCCACTCGCAGGGTGGCGGGTACATTGACCGAGCTGCCAGAGGTAGTGGTAGAGTCAGGTACAATCACATCATTTAAAAGACACTTGGATAGGTACATGGATAGGAAAGGTTTGGAGGAATATGGGCCAGACGTGGGCAAGTGGAACTAACTGGGTTAAACAACTTGTTTGGCATGAGTGAGTTGTGCTGAAGGGCCTGATTCCATGCTGCATGACCCCGTGACCCATGACACTGGTTTTGTGGGCTCTGAGGTGACTAAAGAAACAAAGAACTGCAGATGCCAGGTAAAACACAAAAGGAATCAAAGCGCTGGAGATCAGGCAGTATCTCTGGAGAACATGGATAGGAGATGGTTTATATCATGACCCTTCTCCGGGTCTGCCCCAGATGGGGCAGTGAGGGGATGGGGGGGACGGACAGGTGAAGGGTGGGTAGTGTGGGAGGTGGTGTGCTCCGTTCTTCCCCTGACGTGGGGGCTCTGTGCTCTCCTGATACATGTGCTTGAGGTTCTCAATCCCACCATGAAGGCTCCTCCTCCACTGTGAGGTTCCCAGAGTCAGCGTGGACAGTACACTTCCTTACCGAGGCTTCCAGCACATCCTAGATTCCCTTTCCCTGTCCCTCTGGGAATCTCTTCCCATGTCAGAGGGTCTGATTCTGGAGTCTGGGGTTGGGTGCAGGAATGAAGTGGCTACTGACTGAGTGTATCGAGGCCTCTGGTCCAAACCTGGGGGAGAACGCTGACACTGGTTCCCTTACCCTCCCATTAAACTGGGGGATTTTGCAGACACACCACTGGTGGGATCTCTCCAGTTACTTGTGGTGCTGCTGGTGGTGGTCCAGGTCTCA
Organism: Amblyraja radiata; assembly: GCF_010909765.2. Taxonomy (NCBI): domain Eukaryota; kingdom Metazoa; phylum Chordata; class Chondrichthyes; order Rajiformes; family Rajidae; genus Amblyraja; species Amblyraja radiata. The sequence goes on from NC_045983.1 coordinate 15,571,669, forward strand.
GCAACACACAGGAGGCAGCCGGGATCACTGCTGCCCAATAAACCATGAGATTTGTCCCAGGCTTGAGGACATTTAAACACTGTTCCTCAATCGGCCAATTTCTGTACTGTTGCATTGAAGGCAGTGGTGAGTGATGTCTGCCTTCACCAAGAGAAGGCACCTGGGAGCTGGGCAGTAGTTCAGGTCCCTCAGTCACTCCACTCTGGACAGGACAGGACAGGACAGGACCCCTGTTGAGAGAAAGAGTTGACGTTGACAGGCAGCAAGTGCCTAGAGAATGTGTGAACACGCGTGCTGCCCAGCAGTTCAAGAGTCCCCATCCTGAAGACGGCTGGAGATCGCAGATCCACACCTCAGTAAATGAGACTCAGGTACCAGGAACTAACTAATGAACAAAGTGATAGGTTCACCACCAGCTCGTGCATTGTGTCACTTTCACAGCCTGGCTCGTATTCTGGATTAAGCCTCTCACCAATGTCCCAGTGGAATCAGTGAACTGGCTTGCTCCAACGTAGACAAACATGGTCCTACCATCAGTGCTTGCACCACAGATGCTTGGACCACAACATGGAGCACTGATCTTCATCCTGATAAATCCTCCCTCTGAGATGCAGGCCCACCCTGCTGGATCAAACCCCTGGAGCTTTGTCCTGTTGTAACCACCTGCCCGTTTCATCAGAGCGATAGGCACAAGACCACATGGCAGCCTCTCCCGTCCTGGCACTGCCCCCCTCAAGCAAGGGACCCCAAAACCATCCTGGCCACAAATCCACTCCGCCAGCTGCTGGAGTACCTGGACTGGGAGTTCAGGAAGAGAAGCAGCTCAACAAGGATTCTAGAGCCAGGCCCAGCAGCCACACACAGTCAAGGCTGCTCCATGTCATTCCACACCTCTCCCCACTCTCCCCACTCTCCCCACCTCTCCCTGTCTCCATACCACTCCCCACGTCTCCACACCTCTTCCCATCTCTCCTCACCTGTCTAGCCTACTCCGCACCACTCCTCACCACTTCCCACTCTCCACATTAACCCTCACCTCTCCATACCCCTCCTCATCTCTCTTCACCTCTCCTCACCCCTCCACACCTCTCCACACTACCCCTCACCTCTCTACTCACTACAGCTCTCCACACCTCTCCACTCCACTCTACATCACACCCCACCACTCTCCATACATCTCCACACGTGTTCACACCTTGCCATATCTCCCCACACTACTACACATCTTGCTACTACTCTCTAAGCCTCTCCCCCCTCTCCACACCTCTCAGACCAATGAGTTGCTGCAAGGGTAAATATTAGTGAGAGAGAGGATATTTACCGTGCAGGTTGTGCCTCCCGATTGCAGAATGTGGGAGTCCACGGGCAGAGACAATTTACTGCCTCACACGCCAAAGACCTGGGTTCAATCCTGACCTCGGGTGCTGATTCTGTGGAGTGTGCATGTTGTGAAGGGGGCTTCGCGTTCATGGGATGTGAGGGATGGGCTTTCCTTCTCATCACCGATAGGACCTCTGGTGTACTCGATATTAGGTGAATAATTGTCCTTGTGCACACGGTAAACCCTGTATCGTGTGCACAGTATACACGTCCAATGCACCAGTCGATACAGTACAGTCATGACAGTACCAGTCCAGTGATCCTGTGTACACAGTACAGGTCCACACACCTTGTATACACAGTGCCAGTCCACTGGTCCTGCGTACACAATACCGGCCACTTCACCCTGTGTACACGCTCCACCCCTACTTCCTCAGCAGCTGAAGGAAATTCAACATCTTACTAATTTCTACAGATGCACCAAAGGAAGCATCACATCGGGCAGCGTTACAGCCCTGGTTTCACATCTGCTCTGCCCAAGAATGTAATAGATTGCACAGAGTTGTGGATGTAGACAAGTCCATCACACAGACCAGCCACCCCCCAGCATCGACCCCATCTACACTTCATGCTGCTTCAAGAAAGCAACCAATACAATCACACCCTGGTCATTCTCTCTTCTCCCCTCTCTTCTTGAAAGCACGTACCACCAGACTCAGGTGTAGGAGAGAACTGCAGATGCTGGTTTACACCGAATATGCTGGAGTAACTCAGCAGGTCAGGCAGCATCTCTGGAGAAAGGGAATAGGCGACGTTTCTTCAGACTGAGAGTCAAGGGAGAGGGGAACTAGAGGTATGAAAAGGTACAAAGAACATATGAATAATGAAAGGAACAGCTTTTTCCCTGCTGCTGTCCCTGCCTGGACCTCTCATAAGCTAAGGGTAAATTCCAGATCTCTAGTCTGCCCTGCAGCAAACCATGCACGTGTTTTTAATTCATTTTGTCGGCGTGAGGCTATATGTTGCACTCTGTTTATTTTCTCTATCTGCACGACCTGAAGTACTTATGTGTGACGTGTTCCGCTTGGATGGCAGCAAAACGACGTTGTACGCCCAGTCTTGGTTACACGTGACAATAGTAACGTCGCCCTGTGTACACACACACACACACATCACCTGCCGACTTATCTGTGAGTGTGGGCCAGGGGTCAGCTGTGTACTCTACGCCCGGGGTTTGTGCTACATTGCAGGCGCCGAGATGTTCGACATGGATTTGTGTCGAGGTCGCCCAGTTACGACAGCCTGGTGCAGTCAGGAGGAGGGTTGGAAAGGTGTTTGTTTTTGCTGCTGGATTCGCTGCAAGTTATCTGGATATTGTCCAGTGGTGGTGACGCCACTGCTGACTGCCTGATGACTCATTGCGGGGGAAGGAGAGGGTTTCATGGCCCACAGTGATTGTCAGGCAAGCGGCAGTGATGCACAATCTTCATTAATTCATCAACTCCTACCTCTGCAGAATAAAAAAAAACCCTTTTGTCTGTCCCCGCACGAGCGAGGCTAGACTGCACAATCAGCGCCCAAACTCACCACATCATCCTCGCAGCCTTCAGCTACCCTGGATGTGGCTGCGGGCTACACGTTGCACGGTGCCTACGTGCTGTGAAGCAATTACACATGAACAAGGGGGGTGTGGGAGCAATGTGTGTGTGTGTGTGTGCGTGACAGTGTTGGTGTGTGTATGTCAATGTGCAGTGTGTGTGTGTGTGTGTGTGTGTGCGCGAGTGTGTGTGTTTGTGTGTGTGCGAGTGCGAGTGTAGATGTGTGTGCAGAGAGTGTGTAAGAGTGTTTGTATATGTGTATGTAGATGTGTGCAGTGTGAGTGTAAGTGTGTATGCAGATGTGCGCGGGGTGTGTATGTGCGAGAGAGTGTTTATGTGTGTATGTAGATGTGTGCAGAGGGTGTATGTGTGTGCGAAAGAGAGTGCTTGTTTGCAAGTGTTTATGTGGATGTGTACAGGGAGATAGCGTGTGCGTGTGTGTGCAGATGTGTGCGGAGTGTATGTATATGTATGCATGAGTTCATTTGAAAATGTGTTTGTTGATGTGTGCAGAGTGTGTGTGCATGAGCGTGTTTGTATGTGTGCAGAGAGTGTGTGAGAGTGTTTGTACGTAGATGTGTGCACAGACTGTGCATGAGCGTGTTGTGTTGTAAGTGCGTTGGTAGATGCATTCAGAGAGAGAGAGAGAGAGTGTGTGTGTGTGTGCGTGTGTGTGTGTGTGTGTGTGTGTGAGTATGTGTGTGTGTGTGTGAGTAGTGTGTGTGTGTGTGTGTGTGTGTGTGTGTGTGTGTGTGTGTGTGGCCCATGGGTATGTCAGGGGGTTATGTATATTTCTTTGTGAGAGTGAGTGTTAATGGTTGTGAATCAAACAACAAACATCTCCAGATGCTGCAAACCTAAAATAAATACGGGGAATGGTGGAGATATTCGACAATCCAGGTGGTGTCTGTGGAGAGACAGTTCATGGTCATCGCGCTGACCTTTCAGATGCCTGTGTGTCTAAATTAAATATTCCATTCTCTGTGACTGTCAGAGTCAGTCACATCCCCGGTCACCGGCAAGACCGTCATCAGCGTCAGATAGAGAACAGAACAGTGGGAGATCCCTCACTCGGCCCACTGTTACATAGATACAGGTGCAGGAGTAGGCCATTCGGCCCTTCGAGCCAGCACCGCCATTCAATGTGATCATGGCTCATCATCCGCAATCAGTACCCCGTACCTGCCTTCTCGCCATAATTCCTGATTCCGCTAGCCCTAAGAGCTCTATCTAACTCCCCTTTGAATGCAGTGGTTCCAGTTTTGGGGTGAGATCCTTCACTGGTTACACTGAGCTTCTTTGTGCCTCCATTGAGTGAACAGTGGGATTTGTAACAGTGCAGGAGGCCACAAACTGAGTAGTTGGGCGTGGGGGAGGAGTGAGGAGTGAGGGGAATTAAAATGGCAGGAAACCATTGCCGTGAATGCAGGTGCTCTGCAAGTGTGGTCCCGGGGACTGGAGGAGGTGGAAGGGAACCGCTGCAGCCTCCATCAGGGCGGTCGGCTCGATGGACGCTGGGAGGGAGGGGGGCAGGACAGGGGTTGCCCCCCACTGTGGTTGCAAGATGTAGTGCCGTCAGACTATAGTGATGGGTTTGGACAGAACAGACCCGGGACTCACAGATTGAATACTGCGATCACTTGGGGAGGGAAAGCTACACATATGGTGAGAGTGGAAGTTACAAGGAGTGACCATGGAAGGTGAGGAACTCAGTCCATGCTCAGTCCAGGGGAAGAGGAGATGAGAGAATTGTCCGAGTTCCATACCTCCGTCTTATCTCTTCACTTGAGAGCTGACCCACACCCGTGCCTCGCAGAGGTGTTGACACTTTGTGAACCACAGACTCCCCCATTGAGCGGAGTTGACAGTGTCCTGGTACAACCTCATCCATTCCCCGCACCCCCCCCCCCCCCCCCTCTCTCTTGGGCACGTTGACTGAGACCCATTCAGTAAGGGACAGAAAGACGTAGAAACAATGAACTGTAGATGATGGTTTACAAAACACGACACAAAGTGCTGGAGTCAATGGGTCAGGTAGCATCTCTGGTGAACATGGATTGGTGACGTTTCGTGTCTGGACCCTTCTTCAGACTGTACAAGGGCAGAATGGGTTTTTTAATCAGTTATATTTCAGAGTGAGATCTTACACTGGTCTCAGTACCCGGTGGGATCATTGTCATGGTGACACTGCAAGGTCTTTCCTTGGCTTACATGCTCCCGCTGTTGTACGATCTCAGATGGGACTTTGCATCAATCACAGTGTTTAGGTTTAACTTTATTATTGTCACATGTACTAAGGCACAGTGAAACACTTATGATTATGTGCTATGCAAACAAATCAAATAAGATATGAATACACTCGTCAAATTCTAGCACAATAGGCAGAGTGAAGAGGAAAGTACAATACAAGCTGAATATAATTCTCAGCATTGTAACGTAACAGTTGCAGAATAAAACTCCAATGTCCACATTGAGGTAGAGGAGAACCGGGACTGTAGCATATGGAATAACGTTTCGGAAGTCTAACAACAAAGAGGATGAAACCGTTCCTAAATATGCTGGTGTACACTTTCAAGCTTCTGTACCTTCTGCCCAACAGGAGCGGGGGGGAGGGGGGGGGGGTGGAAGGAAGTAGAGATTTTGGTTGTCGCTTCAATGTGGTTGGGTATAGAGTCATTGGCTTACCTGCCATGGAAACAGGGCCCTCAGCCCAAAGTCCATGGTGACCAAGATGCCCCATCAAACCTAATTCCATTTGCCCGCATTTGCACCATGTCCCTCTAAGCTTTTCCTATCCACATAGATGTCCAAGTATCTTTTAAATGACAGAGTGTTGGTAACATTTACATCTAGGAACTTGAAGCTCTCAGTCATTTCCACTTCGGCACCATTGATGTTGATTAGGACATGCACTCCGCCACACTTCCTGAAGTTGATGGCATCCATGTCAGTGTGGTATTATTCACTGCTTACACTGTTCCTTGCTTTCCAACAAGATGCCACATTGCTTGCAGTGTAGAGTGTCTGGCGAGATGTTTAATTGATGAAACTGCCAGGATTAGATATCTCACTTGGTCATCTGTCAAGGTGAGATCTTTGAGTGATGAGAGTGAGAAGCGACATTGGCTGCAGTGTCAGTGTGAGCATATCTATTGGCTGTGGTGCCAGGCTGGTCCTACACTGGCAGGGAGGGTTTTTTTCTCTCACAGTGTTTGGGTTGCATCCACCTCTAGTGACTGTGCATGACGAGATCCTTCATTCCACTGTTATTGGTTCATCCAGCATGGAAACAGATCTTTCGGTCCATCTAGTCCATGCTGACCATCAAGCATCTATTTACACTAAGCATAACTAATCCCATTTTAGTAGAGTCAGAGAGTCATAGAGTCGTATAACATGGATGCTGTAGATGGGCACCAGCCCATGTTGACTGTACCAACCAAGTTGGTGTCCTAGACGTCCCATTTGCTGTACTTGGCTCATAGCCCTTTAAACCATCTCCATCCCTTCCCTGTTCTCCCACCAGTCTTACTGTCTCTGGCTACATTTTATCTCTGTACCATCCACTCCACTGACATCAGTCTTAAGAAGGGTCTCGACCAGAAACGTCACCCATTCCTTCTCTCCAGAAGATGCTGCCTGTCCCGCTGAGTTACTCCACCTATTTTGTGCCCACCTATACATATATCTGTCCAAATGTGTTTTTTTTAATGTAATTATATTCACTTCTATAGCTTCCTCAGACAGCTCATTCCAGATATGGACTTGCCTCTGAGTGAAAATTGTATCTTTCAGGTCCTTCTTAAACTTCTTCTCACTCTCCTTAACCCTATACCCTCCAGTTTTAGATCCCTCTACTCTGGGAGAAAGGCTGAACATTCACTTCATTCTCTTCACTCACGATATTGTACAGCTCAGTAAGGTCACCTCTCTGCCTCCTACACTTGCAAAGAAAAAAGTCCCAACCTATCCAATCTCTCCCTATCCCTCAAGCCCACATAACATCCGGGTGAATCTGTTGGTCCATAGCGCATCATGAATATCCTGATCTGTTCTACTCCAGTTGGCATGGTTGCTGTGCCACTCAATAATACAATGACCTAAGTGTGAAGATGGGGCTTTGTCTCTGCAAGTCAGTGTGTTTGGGGTACCTCTGCTGATATGATCATGAACAGACAGGTTAAAAGGATGACATTTCATGGCAATAGCCTTTCACAGGTTCAGGATTAACTGGAGGAATGATGACGGGGGTAGTGGGAAAAGGTACTTTCAATCAATGCATTGGGGGTCTGGAACTTGGGGTTGTTCCCGTCCCCATGTTTACAAAGTGGATGGACACACAGATCAGTGACCTGCGGGGAATCTGGCCAGCAGATGGGACACGGGATCCATCCAAACCCATTCGCAGCATCCTAGACACATCGACCTAATGGCCTCTTTGCGTGTACATCAGCCCACAGTGAGATGTGGGCCCGGAGCCAGGCAGGAACCAGAGGCTGGGTCTATGGGGAGGGTTAGGTCAGGCACAGTCAAGCGGATGAGGATTGGGGAGCTTAATCTTGGATCTGCGGATTGCTGGATCAGGGATCAGGGATCAGGGAATCAGCCTCAGACAGCAACTGAGGATCCAGGCCGAGGTGTAGGGATTGGAGATGATTGACTCAGAGGGTCATAGTCGGAGACTGGGAGGCTCTAAATGGGATTCAGATCGGGCTGGCGGGGTTGGGGGCTGGGAAAGGTTTGAGGAGAAAGATTGGGTCTGGGAGCAGGGATTTGACCGGGTGCCTGTAAATGGTCAGCACATCAGCCAGACAGCTAACATCGAGGACATACAGTCCATTTACCATATTGTTCAATTGCAGCAAATTGGGGATGCAGCCCAGACCATCACACAAACCAACCTCCTTTCCAATGACACTATTTACAACTCACGCTGCCTCGGTGACTACCAGTATAACCAAGGACGTCACACCCTGGCCATTCCCTCTTCTCTCCTCTCCCATCAGGCAAAAGGTATAGAAGTTTGAAAACGGACACCACCAGATTCAGGGACAGTTTCTTCGCAAGCAACTGAACCATCCTACCAACAACTAGATCGCAGTCCTGAACTACCATCTACATCATTGGAGACCCTCGCATTATCTTTGATCGGACTTTACTGGCTTTATCTTGCATTAAACATCATTCACGTTATTCCCTTTATCATATATCTCGGTACATGTAAAAAGAAACTATACTATATGAGAAACCTCGAGCTCAAACCATTTGCCCAGTCTGTGTATTGCTTATTTACCTTTCTTCAGCCTATTGCAAAGAAAATAAAAATTCATGAGTCACATGGTGAACAATGTATTCGCCCCCTCAACTCCCCCTCCCCACCCGCACCCACCCCCACCTGCAGACCTAGTACAGAACGTCTTGAATTCTCAGGAAGCTGCAGGAGCCCCGTGCAGCAGGTCTGCTTTGGATATGAGTAGCGCTGCAGGGTGAGTGTGTTCAGAGCTGCAGTACCAAGGCTGAGTCACACTGCCAGTAATTACCCACACCACTCACTTCATCACAGCAGCATCACCAGCCAGCACAACCTGCAACCTTACCTCCTCCTGTAATCCTCCATCTTATACCAACCTTTCAACAGATGACTATTCAACAGAACAGGAACACTTCAAATACCACTGTAAGTATCACATACTACAGCATTGGGACAGGAGGGTTAAATATGGAGTTAATCTCCCTCTACACTGTCCCATCACACACTCCCGGGGTCAGGGACAGAGTGAGGCTCCCTCCACACTGCGTTCATGATGTGGGAACAGGTACATCCCTGAGCTGATTCATTGGTTTAGTGCACCAGACTCTGCAGTCAGTCGGCTCCAGGCCTAACCTCAGTGAGCTGGAGGAGGAAGAGAGGTGATTCCAACATCTTGAGCTGGGGGAAAAGATAAGGAGTAAGAGCCCAGAAGGTTGTTGTGGAGGATCCACCACGCCACACAGAGGAAGGAGCTGTGCCTTTGCACATGCAGACTCCCACCCTGCCCCTCCCCAGCCCCAGTTGCCACGTCAAGGTTTAGTACAGCATGGAGGAGTCATGGGTCAGGCACATCAATCACAGTGGGGAGAAGCCCCACCCCCTGCAAAGAGAGGACATCTCAAAGTCCTGGGCTGGAAAGCCTCACCTCCAGAACTGAGAGCGGAGAAGCTGAGAGCTAGGGATAGAGTGGGATACAAGAGGCAGAGTGGGAGGAGGTGATGACTAGGTAACTGTGGAAGTCAGTGGGTTTGTAGTAAATGTCAGTGGAAAGTGTCCCCACAGATGGAGACTGAGTGATCCAAAGGGGAGAGAGGTATCGGAAAGGGTCCATGTGAATTTGAGAGCAGGGTTGAAGTTAGTGGGAAAGTCGATAAAACTGATGAGCCCCTGCACGAGTGCAGGAGGCAGCACCGATGCAGTCGGTGATGTAGCGGTGAAAGAATTCAGTAGTGGTGCCAAGTTAGCACTGCATGTGAGCAATCTTTACAGTTACATTTTTTTGCGGGCTTGAAGGTTGTTGTTCAAGTTTCAGGCAAAGAGACAGGATCTCCCTTGGAATGGGAACTGTGAGCTTTTCAACTGAGGCTGATCAGTTCCAGCAGCCAGGACCAGGGGTGTCTGAGTGGAGGGAGAGGGAGGCAGAGGATACACAGGGAGATTTGCACATTGGGTCTCAGAATGTGTGCATGGGTGAGTGGGATCTAGAGTTGGGCCTGATCTCCCATTGCACTTATTGCACTTCTGAAAATCTGCACTTACTGAAAAACCGCAATGCGATAACACTGTGACACTATACTCTGCATTCTGGTATTTTTCTCTTTGCACTACCTATTGTACTTGTGTACGGGTTGATTGCACTCATACCTAGTATGATTTGACTGGATAGCAAGCAAACAAAGCTTTTCACTGCATCTCAATACAGGTGACAATAATAAACCTATATCAATACCGTATGATGTTGGTACAGTCAGATCATGGTCGGTGACTAGCTTATCTTTTTGTCATTCATATTTCCATTTCCATTTCCATGGGCCTTTTCTAAATTGAAAGTACTGCAAGTGGCCTCAATCCCATGTGTTGTACCCTTGCAGCATGTGGGAATGTATTTTAGGAGAATTAACAATGCTAGGACCAACACAATGAATGGTAGGGCCATTGGGAGTATTAGTGAACATATGGACCTTGGTGTCAAGTCCAAGGAGGTTAGGTAGGGGAAGGATATAAAGTGGTGAAGAAAGCATCATGGATTATTAGCCATCATTAGTCAGGGCATGGAATATAAGAGCACCAAGGCTATGGTTCAGTTGTCTTGGTTGGGCCACAGCTGAATGGTGTTCAGTTCTGGTCACCATGTTGAATGAAGAAAGTGGTTGCATTGGAGAGGGTGCAGAGGAGATTCACCAGGGTGTTGCCTGGAAGTGAAGTATTTAAGCTATGAGGAGACACTGGACAGGTGAGTTTATTTCCTTGGAGTGGAGGAGGTTGAGGGGAGAGCTGGCCAAGTGTACAATATTATCTGAAGCCACGTCTGAAACCAGGAGCAACTGAGAAGACATAATTCAGAGTAAGGGGTAAAAGTTTCATGGGGCCCTGAAGAAGAACATTTCATTCCAGAGGGTGATTGGAATCTGCAATGCTCTGCCTGAGAGGGTGTGGAGGCAGAGACTCTCACAACATTCATGTATTTTCTACTCGCTTGAATCGCTGAGGCAGAAAAGGCCTCGGATCCAGGGCTGGGAAATGGGATTAGCGTTGATGAGTACATGATGGTCGGTGTGGACATGCTGGGCCAAGTTTGCTGTACAACTCTGTATAATTCAGTTTACCGTAGTTCTTTTTGTACGATATAATTCCATTAATTTATAATATTCCCGCAGATTGGAAGTGGAAATGTATAGGGTACAGGGAACGTGGAACACAGAACAGTACAGTGTATAGGGTACAGGGAACGTGGAACACAGAACAGTACAGTACAGGAACAGGCTCTTTGGGGGGAAAAGCAGCAGTGTCATGGTCCACTGATACCATCTGTGTCAAATATGATACAACCACTTCTTTTTAGAAAGGAGTGAGTGAGAAAACAGGGAACACAGAGCAGATATAGAACATGAAACATAGAACTGAGCCTACAATGTCTGTGCCAAACATAGTGCCAAGACCCACCCTTATTTGCCTGCACATAATCCATATCCCTCCATTCCCTATATATCCATGTGCTAGCTAAAAGCCTATTAAATGTCACTATCGTATCTGCCTCCACCAACACCCCAGCAGTGGGTTTCGCCTTCAAGCCATGCCATCTAGTGTTTGATATTTCCATCCTAGGAAATAGATTCTGACAGTCTACACTATCAATACCCATCATTGTATACACTTCTACCAGGTCTCCCCACCATCTCCTTCTTTTCAGAGAAAACAATCCAAGTCTGTCTATCTTGTACCTGTGGCGAATTCCCTCAAATCCAGGCATCATTCTGGTAAATCTCCGCTGCACTCTTTCCATAGCCGTAACATTCTTCCTGTAATGGGTTGACCAGAAATGCACACAATACTCCAAATGCGGCCTAGCCAAAGTCCCATAAAGCTAGATCATGACTTCCTGACTCTTTTTGCTCAATGTCCTGATCAATGAAGGCAAGCATACCGTTCGCCTTCTCCATCACTCTATCTATTTGTAGTGAGTTATGAACTTGAACCCCAAGATCCCTCTGTACATCAGTCATCCTAATGTCAGGATGACATGGAGAATATTAACGGGACTGGGCTGAGTTGGCGAGGATTCATCGATAGGAAACCGTGTTTTGTAACAGAATAGAAAAGGGCTACCTCAGTGAATATACAAAGGATTATGACCCGAAATAGCACCTATCCATGTTCTCCAGGGATCATGGTTGACCCACTGTGTTACTCCAGCTCTTTGTGTCTGTTTTTCACCCAATGAATGTGGCGTGTGTGGTGTGGGAGATCTCCAATCAGGTGGCACACAAGGTGGCACTCAGGGTGATGTGGGCTGATGGTGAATCAGGAAGAGAATGGAGAGCAGGATTAGTGGGTCACGTTGGCAGGCAGCGGCTAGTGGGGCCATTGCTGGGATCCAACTACTCAGCAGTTTGCCTCGGGCACCAAGAGCCGTATTTCTAACTTTACTGATGAGAGATGCAACTGTGAGCGGGGAGGAGGATGTGGAGAGACTGCATGGAGGCATGGTCAGGCTGTGTGAAAGGGGAGAACATGGCAGATGGAATATAATGATGGACAACGTGAGGCCGTCTGGTGAACAATACAGAAAAACTGAGTGATTGTGCAGCACAGTGGTGCAGTGGGTACTACTGCTGCCTCCCAGCTCCAGAGACCCGGGTTCACTCCTGGCCACAGATGCTGTCTGTGTGGAGTTTGCATGTTTACCCTATATCCACCAGGGCTTCCCCTGAGTGCCCCAGTTAGCTGCCCCTCACCCAGGTGAATGGTACGTCAACTGGAAGAGTTGATGGGCGTGTAGGAGAAGATGGTGGAAGCAGGTCAAGAATGAGATTGACGCCATTACTCTGGGGACTGGCAGAACAGCCTCGCATGTCACAAGGTAATATAACATGAAATGTCAGCCATGGTTTTAATGAGTGAGACCAGGCTTGAGGATCTATTTCTACAACTTTGAAAATACCTTATGGGTCAGGCAGCATTTTAGTTTAGTTTAGTTTAGTGATACAATGCGGAAACAGGCCCTTCGGCATATTGAGCCCATGCTGACCAGCGATCACTGCACACTAACACTATCCTACACATATTAGGGACCATTTACAATTTCTACTGAAGCCAATTAAACTGCAAACCTGTACGTCTTTGGAGTGTGGGATAAAACCGGAAAAGCCAGAAAAAAACCACGGGTCACAGAGAGAATGTACAAAATCCATACAGACAGCACCTGTAGTCAGGATTGAACCCGTGTCTCTGGAGCTGTAAGGCAGCAACCCTACCGCTGCACAAAATGTGGTTGATATCAGGTTTAGTGAGTTGCTCACAAACCAGACACAGACAATGAAGAGATGGGTGAACAGCAGGAAGAGCGGTCGGAGAAGGCAGCCAGTGCAGGGATCCCCTGTGGGCATTCCCCTCTCAAATAGTCAAGAGAGTTTATTGTCATATGTTCCAGATAGGACAATGAAATTCTTGCTTTGCCTAGGTTCACCATGTTGGGCACTGTTGGGGGGATGCTCAGTAAACACAACCCAGTTTAAGCCACCATGGAGGCTGTAGATTGATGCACTGAAGGGGAGGGACAGTACTGGGAGAGCATCAGTGATATGGGACTATTCTAAGGAGAACAGATAGGTATTTATGTGGCTGGAAACAGACCCAGGATAGATACAAAGTGCTGGAGTAGCGGGTCAGGCAACATCTCTGGAGAACAATGGTCAGGACCCTTCTTCAGATTCTTATATTGCCTCACTGGTGCTAAGGTTAAGGATATGTCAGAGTTTCCCCTGTAAAGGGAAGGAGAACAGTCGGAGTTGGACATGTAGGTACCAATAATGTAGGTCCGAGAAAGGATGAGGTGCTGCAACATAAGTTAAGGGAGCTAGGTAGCTGTTTAAAGACAAACACATCAAAAGATTGTCATCTCTGGACTGCATCTGGTGGCATGAGCTGGTGAGAAGAATGGATCAAGATGAACGTGTGGCTGAAGAGATGGTGCGGGAGGTGGGCTTTGGATTCCTGGATCCTTTGGACAATTTCTGGGGAAGGTGAGAAAGGTACAAGAGGGATGGGTTGCCCCTAAACCAGAATTCTTATGGGACTGTTGTCAGTGTTGTTGGGGAACATTGAAATTGAAACTGAGAGCAAACTTCACTTTGGCTCCAGTTACCAGCAGCTGCAGTTCCCCGTGTGTCCTCAATGTCTAAACTGAGTTGGTGGGAGAAAGGACTTGGAGGAAATGTTTAGATGAAAATGTATAGCAGAAAAAATATCACTAAGTTCAAGGAGTAGAGCATTGGCAAACGAGGGAAGCCAAAGCTAAATTGCTTATGATCATAGAGTCATAGAGTCATACAGAGTGGAAACAGGCCCTTCAGCCCAACTTGCCCACACCAGCCAACATGACCCAGCTACACATGTCCGTGTTTGGTCCATATCTCTCCAAACCTGTCTTATCCATGTATCTTATCCAGCTATTTCTTAAATGTTGGGATAGTCTCTGCCTCAACTACCATCTCTGGCAGTTTGTTCCATACACCCACCATCCTTTGTGTGAAACATTATCCCTCAGGCTCCTATTAAATCTTTTCCCCTTCAGCTTAAACCTATGTCCTCTGGTCCTCGATTCACCTCCTCTGGGAAGAGACTGTGCATCTACCCAATCTATTCCTCTCATGATTGTATACACCTCTATTTTAATGTAAGGAGGAAAGAAGGTACAAGTTATTTTCCTTCCATCACAGTGTTGGAAATACATGTGAAATGAATAATCGATGGGTGATACTGGAAACCATTGATGTCAAAACAGCGGGATATGCAAGGATAATGAGATGCAATGGAATGCATGGGGAGGTGGGGGGGAGGTGGTGGGGGGAGATGGGGGGGAGATGGGGGGGGGGAGATGGGGGGGGGGGGGGGGGGTGGAGAGGTGGGGGGGGGGAGAGGTGGGGGGGGGAGGGAATAACAACGCTCCCAGTGCCAACAGTGAGACAGAGCTGAAACATGGGCTGGACTAGTGAATCAGTATCCCGAGGTACAAGCTTTTCAAGTAGGCAGAAAAGGTTGAATAGCATTGTTACTTAAAGAATTACCAATATTGAGGGATAATTTCTTAAGTTTCTGAAATTAGTCCATATGGGTAGAGATCAGTAACAAAAAGTCCGTTCTCACTTTGCTGGGGTGTATTACAGAGATTCCACCAACACACAGGAGATAAAAGAATAGACAAGCAGGCAAATAATAGGGAGGTGGTTATAACACTGGGAGTTCCAATTTCATAAATATTAACTGAGATTGCCTCAGTGTAAAAGACACAGAGGAGGCAGAATGTTTGAAATATGCACAGGAGAGGATTTTGACTGCCTTTAGATAGACCTATGAGGGAAAGAGCATTACATGACCTTGGTGAATCTACCAAGTGATCAATGGAGAGCATTTTTACAGATGGTGAGCACACCAGATATTGCATTTCAAAGTGGTTCTTGATAAAGCCAGGTATAGATGAGAAATAAATATCTTAGATTGGGGAAGGCCTGACAAACATAATGGTGAACCTGAAAAAGTCAGATTGGGAGCATCCACAATCTATAAGTCTATATCTGCACAGTGGGGATCATTCAAATGAGAAATAGTGAGAGTTCAGGGGCTACATGTTCCAGGAGTAACAAATACAGGGACCCCTGACTGTCAACAGACAGAGGGTTGGATTAAGAGCAAAAATAAGCATATGGCAGGTGTTGGGAACCAATGATGAGGGAAGCCCATCATAAGGGTCATGTGATAGGAGCAGAATTATGCCATTCGGCCCATATGTCTACTCTGCCATCCAATCATGGCTGTTTTATCTCTCCCTCCAAACCCCATTCTCCTGCCTTCTCCCCATAACTCCTGACACCCATACTAATCAAGAATCTATCTGTCTCTGCCTTAAAAATATCCCTGTCCTCCATAGAATTCTGTGGCAATAAATTCCACGGATTCACCAACCTCTGACTAAAGAAATTCCTCCTCATCTCCTTCCTAAAGGATTGAACATTAATTCTGAGGCTATGACCTCTGGTCCTGGAATCTCTGACTAGTGGAAACATCTTCTCCACATCCACTCTGTCCATTCTGTAACTTTGAACGAGCCCCCCCCCCCCCCCCCCCCCCCTCACTCTAAACTCCAACGAGTACAAGCTCAGTGCCGCTCATTGTATTCCTGAAATCATACTAGTAAACCTCCTCTGGACCCTCTCCGGACCCAATCATCCTTTCTCCGGTGTGTGGCCCAATATTGCTGACAGTACCTCAAATGCAGCCCGACCAGAGCCTTATACAGCCTCAGTATTACATCCCTGTTTTTGTATTCTAGTCCTCTTGAATTAAATGCTAGCATTGGGTTTGCCTTCCTTACTTGCAAATTAACGTTTACAGTGGAACCCTGCACCTTTACTCCCAAGTCCCTTTGCACCTCCGAATTCTGGATTTTCTCCCCATTTAGAAAATAGTCTCCGCCTTTATTGCTACTACCGAAATGCATGACACCACACTTTGCTACACTGTATTCCATCTGCCACTTCTCTGCCCGCTGTTCCAACCTGTCTAAGCACTGCCTGCCCCCCATCTATTTTCGTATAGGTGTATCGGAAGTGTATTAAAACATAGGGGGCACATAAAAAGGAAATTAGTTAAAGTAGAGGGGGCACGAAATGTAATTGGCAAATTGGATTAAGGTAAAAACAAATGTAGACACAAAGTTGCAGAGGTAAATCCCAGGGTCGCCCTGCGGACTGAGTTTGTATCTCCAGTGTGGAGGAGAGCACGGGTGAGCCCCGATCGCAGGGCGGGGGTTGGTCGGGGAACTGAGGGCTGTCCCGGGTGAGTCTCGGGTGTGGGAGACGGGAATGTGCGGCGGTGCTGGAGACTGAAGGCGGACCGGGAGTCTCCCAACTCTCTCGGGAACGACCTCACCCTGTGATGTTTCGCTGTTTCCTTCGTTGCTTTTCATACATTTATTTTGTAACAATCCCCCTGGAGACGTACAGTAAAGTTCTTCGGTGCACTCGATATATTTCTCCCGGGAACATTGCCAATCGCTGCCCGGGCCGGGACCGAGTTGTCTCGCCGTGGGAGGGACAGCCGCACGGTCACCTTGCATTGCACTAGCGCCGGAGTTGGGCACCAGAAGCCGGCGGCTGTGTCGGTGAAGCTGAGGGTGATGACCCGAGATTCTGGTGGAGAGGAGCCGGGAGACTCTGATCGGAGCCCTTTGGCCCAGCGGTGCTAACCCCGGTCTCCTACCCCCGGAGCCGGTTCAGCCACTGCAGAGCGCGGGGGCAGCGCAGGCTGCAATATTGCACCTCAAACTCGCCGAACTTGGGCTGGTGATTTGAGGAGAGTTTAACATCTCCACGGGACCATCAGGATTCCGATTGTCACCTCGGGAAGGATAAATGAAGAGACATCAGCGCTCGAGGACTGAACCCAAACCCACGGCCGGACACCGGACATCCCCTACCGAGGGGCTGGGGGTGTCGGGGCTGGTGGTGGCGAGCCCGCGAAGGGAGGGGGGCTCTGGTGGGTAGCGTCCTCCTGCGGTCGTGGTGCCGGGGGGGGGGGGGGGGGGGGGGGGGGGGGGTTGTCGGGCTATGAGGGTCCGCCGGCTGCCCGGCACATACGCTCCTCTTCCAGAAGCCTAATCAACAACTTCTTCACGTCTTCTTGCACCAATCACCATGGCAACCAGCGCAGCCCCTCTGTGCGTGTGAGCGGGTGTGTGTGCGAGTGAGAGCCGGGGTGTGAGACTCCCCAATGAACAAATGCCGGCCCCTGTCCGCCTCCGGTGGGGAGGTGGGACCAGGGCTCTCTCCCACCCAGGGACCTCACTCGCCCTGTGGTTGGACCTCTGTGGGAATGGGGGAAACTCAATCGAGGGCTCTGATGCCGGGGTTATCAGGATCAGGTGATGAGAGAGGAGTGGGAGAATCAGTGGGCGGGTGAGGTGTGTGTGATCATCGACAATTGAGTGCGAACACGGGCTCTCGCCGGCTGCTCGTCTACCCTGGGAATTCCGTTCAGCGGTGACTGGCTTTAGGTTGTGGTGGGATTTCCAAAGCGCTACGAACTGACTTGGGAACAGTTCAGAACATCAAGAGTGGTTTATTGTCATATGTCCCAGACAGAAACAAAATAATTCTTACTTGCAGCAGCACAACAGAATCTGTAATTAATATAATAAACAAAAAAAAGTTATATATATATATATATATATATATATATATATATATATATATATATATATATATATATGTTTAGAGATGCAGCGCGGAAACAGCACCGAGCAACGGTCCCCGCACATTTTACCTCAATGTCAGAGAGCCGAAAGAACAGATTATTGACGTCAGGCATGCCTCGATCAGCATCAGTGGTGCTAAAGTGGAGATGGTTGGGAGCTTTAAGTTCCTGGGCTTAACACCAGCAATTTGTTCTGGTCCAACCACAATAACACAACGGCCAAGAAAGCACCCCCGATGCCCCTCCTTCTTCTCTAGACTCAGGGGGTTTGGCATATCTCCAATAACTCTTACCAGCTTCTACGGATGTGCCAGAGAAACCATTCTGCCAGATGCATCACGACTTGGTTTGACAACTGCCAATGACCGCAGCCCAGTCCATCACTCAAACTACCCCCTCCCCCCCCCCCCCCCCCCCCCCCCTTCCCCATCCCCATCCCGCTTCCCATCCACCCCATTCTACACTTAACATTGGTCTGGGGGGGGGGGGGACTAATCAAGGACTACTCACACCGCGGTTATTTCATCTTCTCCATTCTCCTATCTGGCAGAAGATACAAAAGCTTGTAAGCACATGGCACCAGATTCAGGGACAGCTTCTTCCCCGCTGTTATCAGACGACTGAATAGTACCTTGTTTTGTCTGGTACTCTATTTTGGATAGTACTCTCTGCATTTGAGCTAAGGGGTTATCCCTGACTGGTTGTTGCACGTTTTTAACTGTCGGAACTTTCTCTGTAACTCTATCCGTAATTGAACCGCTATAACGCGGTAACTACATTCTGCATTCCTTTAGCACTACCTGACATACGCATGATTTGATGGGCATTTATTTTTAACTGTACCTCGGTACACATGACAATAATAAGCCAATAGGACACAGCGCTCCCCCCCCCCCCCACCCCACTGCATGGATCATTCGCGGCTATACCCCTCCCTCGGCGTGGGGCTCCCTCACTCACCGCCCCCTCCTCCAACAGCATGGAGCATCTGTGTGGCAGCACTTATCTGATGGGGTGGAAGATTACAACCTTCACGTGGTCCGCCCTGTTTCGACTAATGCAATCAACTCGACTTGCACAAACGGAAGATCAAATAACACAAGTTGTCCAACAACTTTAGGCTGTGCACGCCACACGAAAGAAGAAGAAGACTTATCTGATTCGGCAGCACCATCTATTTGATGACCAAAAGTCTGAAAAGACTGCAGATGCCGGAATCCCGAGCAAAAGACGAACTGGAGGCATGAGTCTAGATGGTGGATTATTGAACGAATGACAAACTGGACGCATGAGAATGCAGATGCATGAATCCTGAGCAAAAGAGAAACTTGAGACTTGAAGAGTTGATCCAAGTCCAGGGACTCAGAGATTGTCCCAGACACAACACCGTCTAAACCACGAATCACTGATACTTTAACCATCTCAAACACCTAACAATGAACGCGTGTTATCATTGAGCAAGTTGTTCCGAATCGGGTAGACCACTCAGCTGGGGCGATCCCCCGCTCTGATTTTTTACAAACTTGACTTGATCCAAACAGGACATGTTAGAGATCTGAGAATGGTTGGAAACTGAAGGCACATAGAGACTATCTCAACACTAAAGAAGTATCTAGTTGAACACTGTAATCGCCAAGGCTATGGTGGTAATTGGGACAAGTACAGAATCATAGGCATGGAGGTGCATCTCTCGGTCCAACTCTTCCATGCTAACTAAGTTGGCTACCTGAGCTAGTCCCACTGGCTTGTGGACACAAAGTGTTAGAGTAACACGGCGGGTCTCTGGAGAACATGGATACTTGACGTTTTAGGTCAGGACATCTTCCTCAGATTGAATGTGTAGGAAGCAACTGCTGGTTTTTACCAACGAAAGACACGACGTTCTGGAGTATTTCAGTGAATCAGGCAGCATCTCTGGAGAAAAGGACTACCTTTCGGGTTGGAACCCTGAAGAAGGCTGAAGAAAGGTTCTGACCCAGAATGTCACATATTTCTTCACTCCAGTGATGCTGCCTGACCCACTGAGTTACTCCAGCACTTTGTGTCTTTCTTAAAATTAAAGAAGCATTTCAACCCAAAAATGTCACCCAACCATGTTCTTCACCGATGCTGCCTGACCTGCTGAGTTACTCCTGCACTTTGTATCTTATTTTGTAAACCAGTATCTGCAGTTCCTTTTATTCCCACTTGCCTGTGTTTGGTTCGTATTGCTCAATTATTCCTATCCATACATGCCTTTTAAACCACACAAGTGCATCCACCTCTACCACTTTATCTGGCAGCTACATCCACATATCCACCACCCCGTTTGTGAAAAATGTTGACCCTCTGGCCCACATTTAAATTCTTTCCCCTCCCACCTTAAACCTATGCCCTCTAGTTTTATATTCTCCTATCATTTGGATAAACATTGTAACTATTTTCCTAATATATGCCCCTCATGATTTTACATAGCTTTATGAGGTCAGATGAGTCAGTGTAACGGTCAGCATGGGCGTAATGGGCCGAAGGGCATGTTTCTGTGCTGTACAACTCTATGCCTCGAACATCAAGCTTGAGTCAGACTCAGTCAGGTAGCGAACAGACAAACTCTTCTCACTTCATTATCTGCAAAACGGTCTTTAACAACATCCAAGACCACAAGAAATTGCAGAGAATTGAAGATGCAGCCCAGACTATCCCACCATCCAATCTCCCTTTCATTGACTCCGTTTACACCTCACACCACCTTGGCAAGGCCACCACCATAATCAAGGATGAGCCGCTCCCCGGCCACTCCATCTTCTCCCCTCTCTCATCAGGCAAAAGGTGTAGAAGTGTGCAAAAGCACACCAAATTCAAGGACAGTTTCTTCCGAGCTGTTATCAGGAAACTGAACCACCCTGCCAACAAATAGAGAGCAGTCCTGAGCTAATATCTACTCATTGGAGACCCTCGGACTATCTTCGATTGGACTTTCCTGGACTTAATCTTGCACTAAACTTTATTCAAGTTATTCCTTTTTATTATGTATCTGTACACTGTGGGTGGCTCGATTGTAATCATATATTGTCTTTCCACTGACACAAAGGCTCTCCACAGTACCTCGGTACACGTGACAATAAACTAAACTAAACAAATGTTTTATTGATTGTTGTTGTACAGGGAACAACAGCCTCACAATTTGGACACTCGCCCATCCTAGCTGCCCCAGGTAAGAATGGGCAACTCATTACGTTCTCCTTGTTTTTGGTTCAACGTTATTGGGCAAAAACTCGAGCACGAGTGTTAGTGGGTGGAAATTGTAGATCGCTAAATTAATATTCCTGTGTGTTCGTGATATGCTCAGCTGATGTATTTTTTATATATATTTAACAAATCAGCTGAGATTAAAGGGCTTCTAGTTCTTTTACAAGTTTACAAGCCAAGTATGCAAAAGGACACAAAGTGCTGGAGTAACTCAGCGGGTCAGGCAGCATTAATGGAGAATGTGGATTGGTAACGTTTTGGGTCCTTCTTTTGAAGAATGTCTGAAGAAGGATATCGACACGAAACGCCACCGATCCACATTCTCCAAAGATGCTGCCTGACTCGCTGAGTTACTCCAGCACTTTATCTCTATCAGTTCTTTGTTTCTACAAGCCGAGCGTGAGTGTGAGCCTGAGTGTGAGCCTGAGTGTAAGCCTGAGTGTATATATAAATATATATATATATAGAATCAAATACACAGGACAAGATGTTAAGAAGTCCCTTGTGCCAATAGGTGGGGAGCATTTCACGACATTCGTTGATTGTTGAGAGTGGTAGACGCTCAACATCTGTGGGGGGGGGGGCGGGGGGGGGGGGTGGGGGAGTGGATACGTATATCTTGGCCTGGGTAACCTTTAGGACAGTTGGGCACAGGACACATCATCAGTAGTGTACCCTTGCATCACTGGGTGTTTCGGCCTTTTATCACTATACACCCTCCACAAGGGCGGCCCGCTGCAGGATGATCAGCCCTCAGCGCGTGTCCCGTGTCAAACCGTCCCAAAGATTCACCCTGAAATACTTGGGGCCCAGCATGGATCTTTCCGCTTGAGCCAAATCCACCGGCTGCTTCTTTCAGCCGCCTCTGAGAGTGATCTTATGGTCTTCCGCAGAGCCTGACCGTGGATTCCAAGCTCCTTCAGCAGTCTGATGGTAGATGACGCAACAAATCCTCTGCATCCCACTTCAACTGGATAGACTTTGGTGTTCCAGCCACGCTGCGTTGCCTCTGCTGCAAGCTCTGCGTAATGCAGCTTCTTACGCTCATAGGCCTCCTCAACAGAGTTCTCCCATGGAACTGTGAGCTCTATGATGTAAGCAGTCTTCTGTGAAGGGGACCAGAACACCAAGTCTGGCCTGAGGTTGGTGGAAGCAATTTCAGGTGGAAAAACTAGTTGTCGGCCAATGTCCGCCAGCATCCTCCAGTCGCGGGCCCTGCATAGGTTTCCTTCTTCTGATCTGGTGGAAGGATGTTTAGATGTTTTCTGTCCTTCTCGGACAAAGGTTGTTGCCCTTAGGGGGAGGGGGTTGCTTGCTCTCGGAGGCAAGGAGTTGGTCGCACACCGCCTGTTCTCAAGGGCTGATGCCAGGCTTTTTAGTACCTGATTATGCCGCCACGTGTATCTCCCTTGCGTGAGGCTGGTCTTGCAGCCTACCATGATGTGTTTGAGGGTCGCTGGAGTTGGGCAGAGGGCACAGGTTGGATCCTCGCCGTACCACTGATGGAGGTTCTTTGGTGATGGAAGCACGTCATAAGTCGCTCTGATGATGAAGCTGATCTTGCTTGCTTCCATTTCCCATAGTTCTTTCCAGCTGATCTTCCTCCGCTCCACACCTTCCCACTGCATCCATTGCCCCTGTTTGGCAAGAGAGACCGCCTTTGCACTTCTTGCGGCCTCCTCTTGTCGCCGCACCTCCTCGACCACCAATGTCCTCCGCTCTGATGTTGTGGCCTTTCGCCAAGTTGGTTTACTTGTCGTAAGGCCAAAGCCTCCTCTTCCCTGCTGGACTTGCCCCACGATGTCTTTGTATCTCAGGGCTGATGAAGCTTGCTGTAATGCATCAGATGGCGTCCACTTCCGGCCAGTTACTAGGGGCGGCGCAACAGCACTGATGGTCTTGTCTCTAGAGTCCCTCAGTGTCATCTGAAGTCTTACTTTAGAACACTTGTATTCCTCTGTTAGACTAGTGAGAGGTAGTTCCAGGACCCCTTTGCCATATAGGCCGATGTTAGTTAGACATCGTGGGACCCCGAGCCATTTCTTCGCGTATGAAGTTATGGTTCGCTCCATCTTCTCCACAGTTGTTATTGGGGCTTCATAAATGGTCAGTGGCCACATTGTCCGAGGAAGGAGTCCAAACTGTAGGCACCAGAGCTTCAGTTTCCCAGGCAGTAGGGTCTGATTGATGTTCTCCAGGCCATTGACAATTTCTTGCCTTAGTTGTTCCACCTGCTCTTTATCCTTGAGACTTGCATTGTACCATCTGCCCAGGCTTTTAACTGGCTGTTCAGACACTGTTGGTATAGGGTCGTCACCGATACAGAACCTTGTGTCTCTAAGCACCCCCTTGACTATGGAGATGCTTCGAGATTTACATGGTTTGATCTTCATTCGGGCCCACTTGATGTTCTCCTGCAGCTTTCCAAGTAGCCGCTTGGTGCATGCTGCAGTAGTGGTTAGTGTGGTCATGTCGTCCATGTATGCCCTGATGGGTGGCAGACGGAGCCCAGCCCTGGTTCGTTCACCGCCCACCACCCATTTTGAGGCCCTGATGATGACTTCCATGGCCATTGTAAAGGCCAAGGGTGAGACTGTGCAGCCTGCCATGATGCCTACTTCCAAGCGCTGCCATGTTGTACTGAAGTCAGCTGTTGTGAAGCACAGCTGCAGGTCTTGGAAATAGCTCTTGACCAGTGTGGTGATGAGCTCTGGTACATGGAAAAAGGCAAAAGATTCCCAAAGGAGTTCATGGGGAACTGAACCAAATGCATTGGCCAGATCGAGGAAGATCACATGTAGGTCTCTCTTCTCCTTCTTAGCTGCTTGGATCTGGTGCCAGATCATGCTTGTATGCTCCAAGCAGCCCGAAAATCCTGGAATTCCTGCTTTCTGTACAGATGTATCAATGTACTTGTTTGTTACCAGATAGGTGGACAGCCTTTGTGATACAATGCTGAAAAAGATTTTTCCCTCGACGTTGAGGAGACATATTGGCCGGAATTGGCTGATGTCTGACGCATCCTTTTCTTTAGGTATTAGCACGCCGCCGGCCCTTCGCCACGCCTTAGGTATTGTTTGCTTCTTCCACACCACCCTCATGAGCTTCCATAGAAAGCGTAACACATCCGGTGCGTTCTTGTAGAGCTTGTATGGTACTCCATTTGGCCCCGGAGCTGATGCTGCTCTTGCTCGCCGGACAGTGTTCTCTACCTCTTTCCATCTTGGAGGGCTGGTGTCCAGGTTGAATTCAGGTGGTTGAATAGGCGGGATGTCATGTGGGATGACTAACTGCTCATGCCTTTTCGTGTCTTGGTGGGCCTTTTCCAGGTGTTCCTCCAATTCCCGTTTTGATGTTTTCAAAGTTCCACTTTTTTCCTTTGCGAAGAGGTCTTTGATGAACTTGAAAGGGTCTTTGTAGAACCGTGTTCTTGTGTGTTCTTTCTTCCTGCGAAGTTTCCTCAAGTTCTCTGCTTTTCGCAAGGTTGCCAATCGGCTCTTGATGTCCTCTTGGAGTAGCATGAGACCTTCTCTCTCTGCCTCAGTTGCTTTTTTCCATTGCTTTTTCAACTGTCTCCTCTCTCTGATTAGCCTCTCGATCTCCTGCTGCCTCCTAGACTTGATTGGTGTTGGTAATTTCTTTCCACCTCTCCCTTTACTCACCCCAAACCGTTCTTCTCCATAGCTGTAGATTGTGTTGCCCATCCTTTCAAGCTTTTCCACTGCTGTGCCCGCTTGTTGCTCCAAGATATGTATAAGGTCACTGTTGACCGTCTCCCACTCTTTCTTTCAACAGCTTTGGGCCATTTCACTCCAGGTTTGTGCCCTTTGATCTTTCCCTCCAATGGAGGTCTTTGTCGTTGTTGCGTGGGCTCCTCCACCGGCATTTCTGTGCTTGTATCACCCTCTTCAGTGACATGGGTGCTGATGCTCTGCGAACTTTGGTTTGAGTCCTGTCGCTGTGCTTCACTCGACTGATTTGACTGGTTGCTTCGTAAGAAGTACTGGTCAATGCGAGGCCCATGTCTCTGCTCTCTCAAGCACTTTTTCCTCCCTTGGTGGATCTTCAAGCCCTTCACTGATGTAATTTTCTCCCAACCACAAATGCACACCTGAAGTTTGTGTCCCGCAGCTGTTGTGGATGTCTCATGTGCCATGCTCTCCTTGTCAGTAGTCGTTTCCGTTCCTTGGTCTGTAACCGTGTTATCAATCGGTGAGCCATCTTCCGCCCCCGCTCTCGCAGGCTCTAGGGGTATTCTCTTTAATTTACTTTTAGTAGCATTTAGCGGGTGTCTCCAACTAACTGAAACAGCGTTGGGGACTGCTATCATGGGTAGCTAGCCCATGACGGCCCCAGTGGGGTCTGTTCCCTCCTGTCAGCTGTCTCTCCAAGCTGTCACGTGGACTTTCCCATGTTGTCAGCTGTCCTTTCACAGCAGTCACTGGACGAGTCCAGATTATCAGAATCAAATACACAGGACAAGATGTTAAGAAGTCCCTTGTGCCAATAGGTGGGGAGCATTTCACGACATTCGTTGATTGTTGAGAGTGGTAGACGCTCAACATCTGTGGGGGGGGGGGGGCGGGGGGGGGGGGGGTGTGGGAGTGGATACGTATATCTTGGCCTGGGTAACCTTTAGGACAGTATACCAGATGAAGTGGGACCCATTGGGTCCCAGCATCACACGGGAGGGCTGGTACCCCAACGCAATATTCCACCTCTCCACCAATTCCAATATTGGTGGCTAGTGGGGGGGGGGGGGGGGGGGGGGGGGGGGGAGGCTTTCTGGAGCGCTAGTCGGGGTGTTGTGGGCTGAAGGGACTGGTTCCAGAGGGCTAGTATGGACATTGTGGGCCGAATGGATTATTGGGCTGGCGGCTCAGTCACTCAAGCCTGTTGTGCTGGCAACTCACTCACACACGGATGGTGGGCTGGCAGTTGACTCACGGCTATTCCTTGAAATTCCATTTCAAGCAGGGTGCAAGGCCACCAAATTCAAGTGCAGTTTCTTACCACTTCAAGCAGGGTGCTAAGCCACCAAATTCAAGTGCAGTTTCATACCATTTCAAGCAGGGTGCAAGGCCACTGAAGGCAGCGAGTCGTGACCTCTCCCTCCTCCATCTTGCAGAGACTGAACCACGCCCACACTCCTGGGTTTTATAGTCCCTCCCCCCCTCCCACCAGAAGGGGCGTGGCCTTCATGGCGTGATTGACAGGAGAGAATCTCAACATTTTTAAAACACTAATAACTCTTTTATTTTTCATCGATGGGAAAAATCCTCGGCACCTGATGAGCGGAGGGGGACTCTGAGTAAGATGGCCAGAAATCACAGCCGTACATGGTAGCGTTTTTCTAAAATCAATGTAAAGGGCAAACAGGAAGTGGTCAAGATTAGACTTTTAATTATATAGAAGGCAAGGCAACTTTAATTAGGCAAGGCAACTTTAATTAAGCAAGGTAACTTTAATTAGGCAACACAGCGTTAGCATTTCCAAAACAAAGGCAACACAGCTTTAGCATTTCCAAACTATATTTTCAAACCACATTAAGGGCACTGACAGGTCAGTAAAACCACTCACAGTTTAGTAGACATGTGTTCAGTGTTATTCACAGCTCAGACTCTCGCTCCCCCATCTTGCAGAGACTGACTGAGGCACTGAACACTTCCGGGTTTTAAAGTCCCTCCGGAAGGGGCGTGGCCTTCAGGAGAGAGAACCTTAACATTTTTTACACATTAATAACTCTTTTATTTTTTATCGATGGGGAAAATCCTCTTGTCCTGCGCAGCGGAGGGAGACTCTGAGTAAGATGGCCAAAAATCACAGCCATAAGTGGCAGCGTTTTTTCTAAAATCAATATACAGAACACCAGGGAGTGGTCAAGATCAGACTTTTAGTAATATAGGCACTGTATCTTGCTTGCCACAGTCTTAGAATAAAGGGGAGGTCATTTAAGACTGAGGTGAGAAAAAACTTTTTCACCCAGAGAGTTATGAATTTATGGAATTCCCTGCCACAGAGGGCAGTGGAGGCCAAGTCACTGGGTGGATTTAAGAGAGGTTAGATAGAGCTCTAGGGGCTAGTGGAGTCAAAGGATATGGGGAGAAGGCAGGCACGGGTTATTGATAGGGGACGATCAGCCATGATCACAATGAATGGCGGTGCGGGCTCGAAGGGCCGAATGGCCTCCTCCTGCAACTATTTTCTATGTTTCTATGTTTCTACGTATATAAATGCGCGAAGTATAAGAAATAAAGTGGACGAGCTTGACGCTCAGTTAGAAATTGGCAAGTATGATGTTGTCGGAATTACAGAGACATGGCTGCAAGAGGGCCAGGGCTGGGAACTGAATATTCAAGGGTATGCCTTCTATCGAAAAGACAGACAGGTGCGCAGAGGGGGTGGGGTAGCTCTGTTGGTGAGAAATGAAATTCAGTCCCTTGCAAGAGGTGACATTCAAACAGGAGATGTGGAGTCAGTATGGATAGAACTAAGGAATTGTAAGGGTAAAAAGACCCTAATGGGACTTATCTACCGGCCCCCAAACAGTAGCCTGGACATAGGGCGCAAGTTGAATCAGGAGTTAAAATTGGCATGTAGCAAAGGTAATGCTGTGGTTGTTATGGGAGATTTCAACATGCAGGTAGACTGGGAAAATCAGGTTGGTACTGGACCCCAAGAAAGGGACTTTATAGAGTGCCATCGTGATGGATTCTTCGAGCAGCTTCTATTGGAGCCTACTAGGGAGAAGGCAATTCTGGATTTAATGTTATGTAATGAACCGGATTTGATAAAGGAACTTGAGGTTAATGAGCCATTAGGAGGTAGTGACCATAATATGGTCAGACTTAATCTACAATTGGAGAGGGAGAAGATAGATCGGAGGTGTCAGTGTTACAGTTGAACAAAGGGGACTATGGGGCCATGAGGGACGAGCTGGCCAAAGTTGACTGGAAAGATACACATAGCAGGGATGACAGTGGAACAACAATGGCAGGTATTTCTAGGAATAATACAGAAGGTGCAGGATCAGTTCATTTCTAGGAGGAAGAAAGATTCCAAGGGGAGTAAGGAGCAACCGTGGCTGACAAGGGACGTCATGGACAGTATAAAAATAAAAGAGAAGCAGTACAACGTAGCAAAGATGAGCGCATCCCGATAAAATGCGCATTCTGTACAGGTTGGTAAGAGTTTATTGGGGACATGCCGAACTTCCTAAGTCTTCGCAGGTAAGTACAGGCGTTGGTGTACTTTCTTGGCTATTCCTTTTGCATAGCATTTGGAGAAGTATAGTGGTAAAGAGGAAGAACCTTTCTCTTTCTGTGCTGTGGGCCTGCCTGCCAAAGGTGTGACCTTCTGTAAAATGAATCTGTCTCTCTCTAGATGAAAAGGTCCCTCTTGGATCCTCTCCAAATCTCTTGCCCATTGCCCAAAATCCCTGTGATTCAGTTTTAGCTAGCTCTAATACAGAGAAAGTGTCTGCAGTCTAATCTATATATCCACCTCCTTTATATATATATATATATACCTTAGTCATAGAGTCGTAGAGTACTATAGCATGGATACAGGTCTTTCAGCCCAACTTGCCCACGCCGACCTACATGCCCCATCTACACTAGTCCCACGTGCCTGCATTTGGCCCATATCCCTCAAAAGTTGTACTATCACTGTACCGGTCTAAATGTTTCTTAAACGTTGCGATAGTACAAGCTTCAACTACCCACTGTGGCAGCTTGTTCCATCCACCCACCACCCTTTGTGTGAAAAGGTTACCCCTCAAATTCCTATTAAGTCTTTCCCTCCTCACCCAAAAACCTATGTCCTCTGGTACTCGATTTTCCTACTCTGGGTAAAAGACTGTGAATTACCCGAGCTATTCGTCTTATGATCTTGTGCACCTCAAGTCCGTGGATATTTTAAAGACAGAGATAGACCAATTACAACGGGTGTCAATGGTTATGGGGAGAAGGCTGAAAATAGGATTAGGAGGCTGAGATCGACCATGATTGAATGGCGCAGTAGACGCGATGGGCCGAATGGCCTAATTCTTCTCAAATAACTTGTGAACGTGCATTCGTGAAATGAAACACCAAAAAACACAGATAGAACTACCAATGGTTCAAATCTTTTGAAATCGCTGTTACCAAAACGTTGAGAAACTTTTCAAAACTTAAAAGAAAGTATAAACAATAAATATTTAATAAACGTCTTCAAGCATCGTTTTAAACAATCAAACAACGAAGATAGACACAAAGTGCTGGAGTAACTCAGAGCGGGTCAGGCAACATCTCTGGTTGAATGCATGGGTGACATTTCGGGTCGAGACCCTTCTTCAGACGAAATCAAAGCACGAAGTTTTAGAAAGTAATGGTTTGAGTATTCTGCAGTAAATATCTGAATGTTTCAGTTCGCAGTCCCTTGCGGTTTCCCCGTTTCACAAATCGCGAGAGAGACTCCCGTATCCTGGCATCGGGTGAGTGATTCAATGCTCCGCCTGGACCTCTCCACACAGTTGACCCCAGCTCGGCGGCTCAGTCCCGGTCCGGCAGCGCAGACCCGGCCCAGCATCTCAGTCACGGCCCAGCGGCACATCACTGGACTGCCCGGTACCCCACATTCTCACAGGTCGCCACACAGACCCCCAGATCCCCTATCATTCCACTAAGGGAGGCACAGTGGCGCAGCCGCGAAGCGATAAAGTTGCTGCCTTCCAGCGCCAGGGACCCGGGTTCGACGTCTGGGGGGAGTATGTACGCTCTCCCTGACTGCGTGGGGTTTCCCCGGGTGCTCCGATTTCCTCTCACACTCCAAAAAAGACTCCACGAGGAGCTGAGCTCAACAGCGCTCAAAGCCCGAGGATAACAGCAAGCTGGCTGGTAGATTCAGAGAAACCCGGTGTAATTTTTAGTGTATAAAGGGCAAATGGATTAAAGAGAAATAGAAGTGACCAGCAGAGCAAAACGCAACCCGGATATGGAGGCAAGACATGGGTGTGATCCTTAATACATTATATGGGTCTGCTTTCTCAGCCCGTCCCGCATTCGCCCCCTGGTCCGCCGGTGTCCACCGCCATCGCGGGGATCGATGTTGAGATAGAACCCCGCCACGTCCCGCAGATTCACGGAGTCAATGGAGAGGCGCTGCGGTCAAATCTCACACAGTGATAGTTCGGCGGGAAGCGCCGAATGGCTTACTCACCACGCTGGGCAGCGTCCGTAGAGAGAGAAACAGGAGTCACCGTGCGAAATGTCCTTGGAAATATCGGCAGTGGGTTTTCAAAAGTGAGTAAATCGCCAGACCCAGATAAAATGCAGCTCAAGCTGCCCAGAGCAGCAGGCGAGGACACGGCGCCAGCTCCGACCAACACTTCATTGTCATTTGACAACGGGACCGCAGGTTGGAGGTGGAGAGGAGGGTGAAGAGCTCACTACAGACTGGGAGAGAGAGGACTGTCTGTAGCCGGGAAGCGGGACTGTGCGTCTGACGAACGAACGGATCACTAACAGGGAACATTCATGGGGAATACCGCCTCTTCTCCTCAACATTTACTCTGTCAAACCTAAAACACGCATGTTACAAGATCAGGCTGTTCCTTCTCAACCCGTGTGAGTGCAGGGGCAATCCAATCCACCTTATCCTCGCCAGCAACCAACGCAGCCCAACCTTCTCCCCATCAGCGCCCTGATATCAGCCCCACGTCGCACCTGTCCTTACCACCCAGAAGGAAGTCTGCTACAAGTCCCACCGGCTTTGAAAGGAGACCTCACCAGGGGCCTCACCAGGCGAGAGCGGGGCGGGGAGTAGGGGCAGGGACTGAAGTCCAGCTCCCTGTGAACATGGTTTCAACGCATCCACGGAAGGTGGCGGATTGCCCGCCCGCTGGCCCGCACCCCACATGTAGAGAAACAAGACACCTGTAGCTGCCGATTTACAAAAAAATGACACAGAATGCGTGAGTAACTTAATGGGTCAGGCAACATCACGGGGGAATATAGATAGGCGACGTTTCGGGTCAGGACCTGCGGTTCAAGTCAATCTCTGAATATGTCCCACCTCGGGATGCGGGAATGGCGATTCTGGAGAGATGAATGCATGGGGTGTTGCCGCCAGCTCCATGGCCCCAGGCCCGGGCGCGGGGAAACCGCGGGGCACCGTGTGTACTATGGCCGGGGTCGGGATCGCGTGGTACAACACTCCCACAGACCATTCTGACAACAGGGGAGGGGTGGAGTGGGGATTGATTCGGTCTGCGGCTGAATGACGCTGTTTCTCGCCTCACTTTCCTCTCCTTAAGGAAGCAACCGTCGCCCCTACATGTCCTCTTCGATGCTCCAGAGCCCAGCTGAGAGCAGGGCGAGGCGCGGCTTCATGGGGACAAGAAGGCCAGTGCCGGAGGCGAGGCTGCCGCAACCTTAGCGCCGGCTGCTCTACCCCTCCTGGCCCGCCGGTTCCCATCCCGATCACAAAGGTCTTATTCAATAATAGTCTGGCGAGAAGGGCCGAATAGTCTACTCACCATGTTAGGCAACATGTATGGACGGAGAAGTAGGGCGCCATTCCAAGTCGTATATCTGAACAGTTCAGCTTGAATACCTCTTATTGGGTGGGCGTAGAGGCAAGTTATTGATGGAGTTAGTTGAATGGTTGAAGTCTCTGTGAGAGAGAAAAATACACATGGGAATGCCAAAACTGGGAAATGCAGGGCTGCCGGAAATGCCCTACATGTCAGGCCCTGTTACTGGAACAATGGACAGTACAGCTCAGGAACAGGCCATTCATCCCACCATGTCCATGCTGACCATGATGTAAAGTGAAACTGCATGAGTAGCTACACTTGGTCTATTCCCTGTTTGCTCGTGTGTCTGCCTAAAAACATCTTAAACCATGCTATCGTATCTCCTTCCACCAGCTCGTCTGGTAGGATATTCCAGGCATCCGCCACTCTCTGTTAAATGCCTTATAAAATCTTCTTTAAACTTTCGCCTTAAACCTACATCTTCTAGTAATTGTCATTTATACTCTGAGAAAAAAATGTTCGAACTTCCTTATCAATTCCTCTCATAATTGCACTGTATATGCTTCGACTAGATCATCCCTCAGCTTCCGACTCGGCCTGCCAAGGAAACCATTAAAGTTTGTCCAGTCTCTCCTTATAGATAATACCCTCTAATCCAGGCAGCATTCTTGTAAACATCCTCCGCGTCCTCTTCAAAGCCTCCCCACAGTTCCTGTAATGGGACGACCAGAACTGATAGTGTTACAACATGACGTCCTTATACACTATACCTTCACCGATGGTCAAGCATGCCAAACGCATTCTTTAACACTCTATCTACTTGTGTCACCATTTTCGGCGTGTTATGGACTTGCACCCAAGTCCTCTCTGTGGGACAGTGTCCCCACGTTGCTGTAATTTACTGCATACTTTCCTCTTACATTTGGCATTCCAAAGTGCAACATCTCACACTTGTCCACACTCCAACTGTTGTTTCACTGTCCATATTTTCCAACTGTCTGGTTGGGGTCGGTCTTGGTGGGCTTGTCTAGGTGGTGTTGGTTCCAGTGGGTTTGTAACACCTTTGGGTTATCTAGGTGGGATTGGCTGGTTGATGTCCGTGTGCGGTTGTCTATGAGGGGTTATCAGTGTGAGGTGTCTGAGCGGGGTGGGTTCGGGTGGGTGGTCTGGATAGGGGTATTTGTGTAGGGTTGTTTGGGCCGTATCGTGAGGGGCTCGTCTAGCTGGGTGTGTCTGTGTGTGAGTGGTTGTCTGTGTGAGGTTGTCCAGGTGGGGGTATCTGTGTGGGGTTGACTGGGCGGGGTTGGAGTTTGGACTGGGCTGGGGTGGTCTGGGAGGGTGGGTTGGTCTGTGGTTGTCAGGGTTGGATATGTGTGTGTGTGTGTGTGTGTGTGAAGTGGTCTTGGAGGGTTTGGCCGGGTGGGGTTGGCTCGGTGGATTTGGCTGGGTTGGGTGGCTGTGTGAGGTGATCAGTGTGGGGTGGTCTGGGTGGGGTTGGTTCAGGTGAGGTCGGTTCGGGTGGGCTACCTAGGTGGGGATATCTGTGTGGGGTTGTGTGTATAACGTGATCTGGGTGGGTGGGTGGGTCGTGGCGGGCTGTCTGGGCGGGGATAGCTATGTTTGTCTGGACGGGGTTGGTGTCGCGAATGATGATATGGTTGGTTTGGTGACGGGGGGGGGGGGGTCGTCAGACAGGGGCGGTCTGGGTCATGTTGGATTGGGTGGGATTGGTCCGGGTGTGAATCGGGTTGGTTTGAAATGGGATTGGTCCAGGTGGGATGTCAGGGGAGGGGTGGTCTGGGTCCGGTTGGTTTGGGTTGGTTTGGTCCGGGTGGGATTGGTCTGGGTGGGGTGGTCCGGGTGGGATTGGTTTGGGTTGGTTTGGTCCGGGTGGGATGGGCCGGTCCGGATTGGTCCGGGTTGGTTTGCGTGGGACTGATATAGGTGGGATAGGCCCGGGTGGGGTGGTCCGGATTGGTCCGGGTGTGGTGGTGTGGATCGGGTTAATTTTAAATGCGATTGGTCCAGGTGGGATAAGTCGCGGGGGGGGGGGGGGTGGTGGTGGTCTGGGTCTGGGTCCGGTTGGTTTAGGTTGGTTTGGTCTTTGGTCCGGGTGGGATTGGCCCGGGTGGGGTGGGGTGGTCTGGGTCGGGTCGGTGGGATTGTACCGGGTGGGTTTGGTCCGGATTGGTCCGGGTTGGTTTGGGTGGGACTGATATAGGTGGGATAGGCCCGGGTGGGGTTGGTCCGGATTGGGGTGAGGGGAGACGAGGCGCCCTATCGAGCGGATCTGTTTTGCGCGTTGCTGACGTATCTGGCCTTGAACAATTCAGTTTCGCAAAGATTAAAACTTTCAAATTCAGTTGTTGGCCATCACGGCAAGACGGTTGCTCGTGGCAACAGATTTCCGTGGCTTCCTTCTTCTTGAGTTTGGCCTTGAGTGAACAACAGACCTCTGGATGAAAGCGACTGAGGATTTCACCGCTAACCCGCGACGCCGGCGTAGGCGGGCCCCTTTGTGAGAGGATAGTCCGCCTCCTCTCGCCGGTCCCGCCACGCAAGGCCGCCCACTGTTCGTCCACCACAGCCCCTTGTGTTCCCGGCACGATCCCCATCGCTGGGCTGACTGTGCAGTGGAGACCGCCGCCCCCATCCCTGCACATAACGCGCCTCGCAGCGCCCTCCCCTCGCTGTAGGTGTATTTGCAGATTTACAATATCTATATACCAGACTAAAATTCAAATTAAAACGTGACCATATCTGCCCTGGACTCACTCCAGTGCCTGCGGCGGCCACCCGTCCAGCGAGGCCACAGCATGGAGACTGGCAGTCTGCTAGCTGAGGGCCCGTGCTCGGCTCCTGTTGCAGAGACTCACAACAGTCCTGTCTAACCCCTTGCTAAGGTGACCTGTGTCTCCAGGGCTGGCCAGTGAACGAAAACTGGCATGTGGTCTCCCAGCTGCCCATTTCTGAAGTCAATGATTAGTTCCTGAGACTTGTTAGCGTGTAGTGAAAGGCAGTCCTTGCAGCACTGAACCAAATGCCCCTCATATCTCCTGTATGCTGAACCAGCGCCACCATAGTCAGTGAATGTATAGATGGCATTGGAGCTGCGCTGATTGAGGTCTGTCGGTGAATTGGTCAAGGATTCGGTTGCAGAGGTACAGAGGCTCAGGTCTCTTGGTGATGGATTTGGAATAGATTAGTGTTGATGATGGTATTATCCAGGTCCACCCTTCCCAGAGGTCGCCTTTCTCTCCCTCAACCAGGGGCAAATACTGGTGAAATTGATTAGTTTACACGGGGTACCTTGGTGGACATGGACAAATTGAGCGGAAGGGCCTATTTCCGCGCTTCATGCCTCTAGGACTGCGTCTTGCAGCGGTGGAGATGGCTGGGGCAAAGGCTTTATCTATGGGAAGATAACGGACGGATTGCCAAAGAAAACTATTGTTAAATAGATCAGCTGATTTTAGTTTCAGTCAAAGGGTAGCCCATATCTGGAATGAGCTGCCAGAGGAAGCCATTGAAGCGTGTGTGCGCGTGTGTGTGTGTGTGTGTGTGTGTGTGTGTGTGTGTGTGTGTGTGTGTGTGTGTGTGTGTATGTCCAAGTGTATTTTAATAGTTCTAATTATATATATAATAAAACTAGAAATAATATAGAAATAAAATTGAAAGTTCTAATATCTATATTATATATAAATATATATATT
This sequence comes from Amblyraja radiata, assembly GCF_010909765.2. Lineage (NCBI taxonomy): Eukaryota > Metazoa > Chordata > Chondrichthyes > Rajiformes > Rajidae > Amblyraja > Amblyraja radiata. The sequence goes on from NC_045983.1 coordinate 15,607,045, forward strand.
AGAACTTTATATTGTGTGTGTATGACGGGTTTAGAGAGCTCCGGGCCAGATCTAGACAAGTGGGAAGAATGCCAACTTGGACGCCATGGACATGTTGGCCGAAGGGCCTGTTTCCATGTTGTGCAGCTCCGTGACTCTACGTCTCCATTAATGAGGGTAGCGAGAAAGAAATCAACAATTAACATTGTTTTTGTTTCCTCCCGTATCTAACTGTGCAGTAGGTGTGAAGTAAAGGTCAGAATTGTGGGGAATGTCCAGCAGATCGGGCAATGTCAGCCTGGAGACTGACTTCATGTCATAGATGGATGACCACAGCAGAGGCGGATGCTTCTAATATAAAAGAGATTCCCTGAAGTTCCCTGAATTGCCAAGTCTGGTCGGCTGCAACGTGCAAGGCCGGGAGATGAGGTGTTGTTCCACCCGCTGGTGTTACACCTCGTTGTATCAGTGCAGGAGGTTACAGACTGAGATCAGGGTGGCGGTGAGGTGGGGAGATTAATGTAACGGGGAACTCCGTAAACGTAGTCACCAGATCTGACTTTAGACTCACCAATTCAGAAGAGACCACGGGTGAACACCGAATGGAGTCAAGGGACTGGAGGGCGGCGCAAGTGAACGCTACTCCACCAGATGTTGGCGTTTCGGGGATATACTGTAAGTGGTCGGCATTCATCGGGAGGAGGTGTCCTTCCCCGGGTCCACTGAATACTGCCCATGTCATTTGGGCAGCTTTCCAGTGGACCTGGGCCAAGCGATGGGCGGGAAGGCCGAACAACACCTGTGGTACTGGCAACTCCCCACCCCATAATCCTCCACCGTGAGTCTCATCTGCTTCTCCCGACACCATCCTTATAATCAGCACCAAACCTTTCAAGCAAAAATTTTGTGCTTCTTTTCCAAGAGTAAATGTCGTCCACCCCTCATTCCACCGGCAAAACCTGTTGGATAAACAACCTCAGTTTCTTCCTCTCACCTCAACCTGTAACACACCGACTGCAGCAGCTCGTCACTGCTCTATGAATCTGCGACGGGACAGTATAGAGGAGACTTCCACCTGTTCCCCTGCGAGTGTGTGATGGGAGAGTATAGAGAGGGCTTCATTCTGCTTCCGATCCTGGGATTGGACGATAGAATGGTGTAGAGGAAGCTTCACTCCGTTTCTGACTCAGGGAGTGTGTGATGGGACAAGTAGAGGGAGTTTCACTCTGTGTCCGAAGCGAAGTCCCTGCAGACGAGCCGAAAGAAGGGAGGGAGGGGGAGGGGGGGGGGGGGTGATCGGGAGGGCTGTGGAAACAGGTTCATTGGGGCTTTTGGACTGGAATAATCAAAGTTGATGAGGTTCGAAGCAAAAAGCATCCAAGGGTTCGAGGAGCTGTTTGGCTTGATTTCGCACCACCTTGAGGGACTGCCACACCAAGTGCCACACCAAGTCACATATCTCTCTCCCTTCCCTTTCTCCCCATCCTTTCACTCAATTACTTCACGCCGTCTCCCTCTACAGTGTGCATCGGAACTACTCTCACAGTGTGCACTGCAATCATTCTCACACCTGCCTTCCTACAATGGATACCAGCGCCAGACTTGCCCTGTGTGTGGTGTCAGTATCGTGCGCTTGGTATATGTGCCACGCACGCTGAGTATCTGTGCTGCAGAGAGAGTCAGCGCTTAGATCGCTCCCTCTGGGACACTGAGACTCCCCTCGTGTACGTTGTGTCATTCTCGGTGGATATGTCACTGTCTCACGGGGCGGAACAACTCACGACGGGATTTGGCGCCGTCTCTTACCCGGGTATTTCCCAAACTCCACTGTCACTATCCAGCTCCCGGTTCCCCAGCTCCCTGTCCGTCCGACCCACGCTGGCGGCCACAGTCTGTGTTCCTGACAGCACACATCCTACCCCCCCCCCCCCCCCCACCCCACCCACCATTTCATCTCCCCGCACCCCGAGATTTATGCTATATTTAATCCTGTCCCTCCCGCATTCCCGTCGCCCTCTCCATCACGCCACTGTGAAGGCTCGACCGTCCGCCGCCCGCAGCTGAGGGGGGGAGGGGGGGGGGGGGGGGGGGGGGTTGTCAAGGCTATTTGCCGGCGTCTCGGTGCGATTGTGTTGGGCTCAGTGCCGTCAGTGGTGCTGAGTGAGGCGGCGGGTCGGCGGGCGGCTAGTGTGGCTCCGAGCCGCTCTCCCACCCAGCTCAGCCTGTTTATTAATAACCCGCTAGCATTGCGGAGTGCGGTCCTGACGTAGAGCGTGCGCAGTGTGTCGGTGCTCGGGATTCGCTCGCCCGGGGATCTCACTCTCACCCCTCCGTATAAAAGCAGCCGCGGCAGCAACTCAGCCGCCTGTGTAGCCACCAGCCAGACCGGAGCGACCCGAACCACCGGCCCGCCTATCCACTGTCATCCCGTCTGCTTCGTGTTCCCTTCGGATGTAATCGGTGTTGCAGCTCGGTGGACTACGGTAAGACTGCGGTTTGTTCACCGCATCTTCCCCCCCCCCAAAAAAACCCCGAGCTGGAGTCGCGGCATCAACACGTGGGCACCGCGGCGGGCACCATCCGGACGGACCGACCCCAATAGCTGTGCCCGAGATGGAGCGAGGACTGAGGTGGGATTCGCTCAGAGTTGGGATGATTTGAACTGGGCTGAGATGTCACCGAGTGGGCACGGATCTAGAGTCTGGGTTCAAGCCGGATGTGTCTGGGTCGAGACGTGGAATTCGGATTGGGTTGGTATTGGAACTCAACGTGTCGGCAGTGCCTTGGGTTGGGATGGCCAAGTGTGGATGGGGTTGAGGAATGGCATGGTTTAGTTTAGTCTGGGTTGGGTTGGGGTGAGTTGGGATTGCTCTGGTGTGGTTGGGGCTGAGCGAGACTGAGTGGGGATGAACCGCGTGAGTATCTCCCGGGCACGTTCTGTGGTCTCTGGTCTTCACTGTCTAAGGTTTGGGTCGGGTAGCCGCGTGTTCCCACAGTGTCGGCACTTGCCTCGGGACAGTGTGACAGGCTAAGCCTCCAACTCGCCGACACACCCACCCGCCCGTACCCGCGCCGGGCTGTAACTCCACTCCGGTTTCAACTATTCCAACGGCGCCGTTATTTCCGGGAAGGGAACCCCGTGTACATGTGGGCTGCTGAGGTCCACGTACGTCCAGAGTTTGCAGAGACGGGCCGAATGATTGAAGGGGTGAGTGGAGAGCTGGGACTGCGGGTGGGAGGGAGATGTGGAGACGTCCCAAACTGGATAGCCATTGCGATGCACGGCGATTATCCGGGAAGCGAGCAGCGGATGTGAAGGTGCTTTTCCGCGTGATGTTGTTGGACTAAGATAGCGGGGGGTCGCTATGGGAGACCTCGGGGGGATTGCAGCGCGCCCCCCGGACACCTCGCACACACCCACCCCGGGACAGAGCGGCGCGTCTCTGTGACTCCATCTCCATTTGTTCCTCCGCACCTCAATCCCATACACCGACCGTCAATCTGTGAGACTCTTCCGGGCCAGGGGCACGACCACAGCCCGAGGACCCTGAAACCACGCGGACCTTTCAGCGAGCCTCCTCACACTCACATGGGCTGTGAAAACCTGTGGAAACACAGTCCCAGGTAACGCACCCCCTTCCCACGGGACACCCCGTCCCTGCAACCTGTCCTCCCGCCCCGGACAGTGAGGACACCCACTCCGTGTGCAATCCCCAGGGGCCTGCAGTACAGCGCTCCCTCCCTCGGCGCTGCCTCGGTCCCCGGCGGTGTTTCGCGCTATCCCGGTGGGGACTGTGAGCGGCGGTGGTTACAGGGTTAATGCGGAGTCCGGGCGGGCAGGGCGGTGGGAAGCGAGGGGTTAAGCGGGGACTGACGGAGGCAGCGAGGCGCCGGTTGGCCGAGAGTCGCTGCGTCAGGCCGCGGATGTGCGAGCGGTTCACCCCCCGCCCCCGCCTGCGTCAGAGGGAGCGCGTCAGCCGCCGGGACCTTGGCTGTGGACTGATTACTGTGCGCTACCTGGTAACAGTCTACAGTCATGGCTACTGGAGCCTGACACAAGCCGCAGTAGGAGCCGCCGTGGGCACACCGACCCTGCAGAGCAGCGCCGGGAGCAGTCAAACACCCGCTCGGTCTGCCGCCCCCATCCCCACACGTGGGCGGCTAGACCGGCAGCTGAATGCAACGGGGGTGGGACGACTCGACCCGGCATCACCAAGACCCTCATACAGCTCCCGGGCCGTTCGCCCACCCGCCTCAGCGGGCCAGGGAGATGGAGGTTTAATACAGATAAACCCGCCTCCAGCGGTTACTGGGGAACGGGTCCCACACACACTGGCCCCCACTGGGTAACGGGTCCCACACACAGTGGCTCTCACTGGGGGACGGGGTCCCCCCCACACACACACACACACACACACTGAGATTTGGGACATTTGAGATGGATTGGTTATAGAGCGGTGAGATGAAAAGATAGAGATTGAGCGACTGAGTCTCTGTGTGGCAGAGTCTTGCTGAATCGCAGATGGACCCGGTTTGCCTGGCTTCACTCCACGGTGTCTCCGGCTGTGTAGTTCGGACAGAGGACTCGGCGGCCGTGAAACCTGGATCCATCTCCCGACCCGCAGCAACCTATATGGCTGTTTTAACACCATCGTTGCTCCCCGCCCTCCCGGCGTAGTAGTGCCTGACGCACTAGGGTTATTACAATTCAAGTCGCAGTCCCCCAGTGAGGGTCAATGTGTGTGGGACCCGTCCCCCAGTGAGGGTCAGAGCGTCACAGACGGGCCCCCGACCCCCTCCACCCACAACACAGCGGGTCCGGGGCCGCCGACGTTAGGGACCCGGGGAAGGGATGCGGCGACACCGTGAGCCGCCACTACCTTGGTTACCGTGTACTGTTGCCGTGGTTACCCCAGATGTTGCCATGGGTACGCCATGTTGTTTGGATGCGCCGTTCTGTCCATCGCTCAGTGCTACGGGAAGCATCAGCACCCACTGCCACCACCCTCACCTCCCCACCCCACCGCGTCCCCCACCCACCGTGCTCCCACACCCTGTCCGCCCACCCTCCCCCCTCTCCCCTCCCCACCGCGTCCACACATACACACCCTCATCATCCCCACGCCATCCCACTCTCACCTCCCCACCCCGTCCCACCTCGCGTCCCCCACCGACCCTGCTCCCTCACCAACCCTCATCCCCACCCCATGCACCGACCCCCCCTCTCACCATCCATATCCCATCCCACTCTCACATAGCCACTCCCAAGCTCACCACCTCTCTCCCTCACCCTTATCCCGGCCCATCTACCCAACCCCTCAGCACACACACACACCCTCACCATTCCCACCCTGTGCCACTCTCACCTAGCCAGTCTTATCGTCACCAGCCCTCTCCCTCATCCCGTCTTCCCCAACCTACCCCTGCCCACACCGCACCCATACATCCTCCCTCAATTTCTCCATCCACTCAATTCCTCTCCTCAACCTGCATCATCTCATCATTCACCCCTTCCCTGTTCCTCGCCCATTCCCACAACCCCTTACCTTGTTTGGAGGGGGTGTGTACATGGCGAGAGGTTCGGTTGGTGAAATGGTGATGTGGGAGGTGCAGTCACTGTGCGGTTCAGGTGACCCGCCCTGGGCCAGGCAGTGGGAGACTTGACCAGCCCTGCCCACGGAGACCGTGGCTTTAGATCGTTACTGTGAGTCCGGGGTGGTAACAGTCTACAGCCATGGTCGCTGAGCCAGGGAGTCCGTCCCGACCCCACCGGGCCTGGCCACGGAAACACAGCCTCCATTCTTGGGGAGAGTAGGTGGATGGGGTGGGGTGGATATGAAAGTGGAAGCGTAGGAGCGATGGATGAAGAGGGCGAGGAAAGGAGGGATGGCTGGAGGGGAGGGGAGAGGTAGGATGGATAGAGGGGGGAGAGGGGATAAGATTTACGCAGGAGGGGGGCTTGACGGAGTTGGGGGGAAGAGGAGAGGAGGGACAAATGGAGGGGAAGGGGAGGGAAACAGATTGATGGAGTGGGAGAGGAAAAGGGACGGATGCAGGGGAGGGGAGAGAAGGTTTAGATGGAGGAGAAAAGAAAGGGAGGGGGGGATGGAACATAGAACGCTGAACAGTATTGCACAGGGACGGGTCCTTTGGCCCACAATGTCTATACCGAACACGATACCAATCTAATCTGACCAACTTCCAACGTTTGCATTATATCCCTCTATTCCCTTATGTATTTGTTCGTCTAGTTGCTTCTCAAACGTCACTTTCATATCTGCCTCCAATAGCAGCGCATTCCAGGCACCCACCACTCTGTCTGTCTGTGTGTAAAAACAAAACGTTGCCCCGCAGATCTTAAACCTATCTTTCTCACCCTAAAGCAATGGCCTCTAGCTTTTGTGTAGGAAGGAATTGCAGATGCTGGTTTAAATGGAAGATAGACACAAAAAGCTGGAGTAACTCAGCGGGACAGGCAGCATTTCTGGAGGGAAGGAATGGGTGACGTTTCAGGTCGAGACCTTTCTCAGTCAGAAGAAGGGTCTCGACCCGGAACGTCACCTATTCCTTCCCCCCAGAGATGCTGCCTGTCTCGCTGAGTTACTCCAGCGTTTTGTGTCTTTGGCTTCTAGCTTTTCAAGTTTTAGTCATGGGATAAAGGTTGTGAATGTTTGTGATGCCCTGATAATGTTATAAACTTCTATCAGCTCTCCCCTCAACCTCCAACGCTCCACAGGAAACAATCCATGTTTTTCCAACCTCCCATTATGGCTAATACCCTCTAATACAGGTAACATCCTGGCGAACTTCTTCTGCGCCTTTTCCAAAGCCTTCACATCCTTCCTGTAATAGAGCAAGCAGTACTGCACACAATACTCCAAAAGTGGCCTAATCAAAATTGTATTCAACAATTCAACAACATTATGCCAAATGATTTGCTAACATTTCAACTCAATGACCCAACCGATGAAGGCAAGCATGCTGTAGTTCAAGTTCAAGTTCAAGTTCAAGTGAGTTTAATGTCATGTGTCCCTGTATAGGACAATTAAATTCTTGCTTTGCTTCAGCACACACAACATAGTAGGCATTTACTACAAAACAGATAAGTGTGTCCACATACCATAATATAAATATATACACTCATGTATAAATAAACTGATAAAGTGCAAATAACAGAAAATGGGTTATTAATAATCAGAGCCAGGTTTAATAGCCTGATGGCTGTGGGGAAGTAGCTATTGTATACCTTCTGTACCCCGGCCAACTGTGTTGCCACATTCAGGAACCCCAAGATCCCCCTGCACATCCCCCTGCTTCAGAGGGTCCTGTCATTAACTGTATTATTTCATCTCCTTGGTCCTTGAATGAATCTGCTCTCTCCCTAGCTACCCTTTCACTTATAATATATGTATAAGATGCCTTGAGATATTGCTTAATTCCACTTGCCAAGCACATTTCATGTTCCATCCAGCTCTCATGATACCTTACTTCTTTCCTGCTTCCTTTATACACCTCAAGGGCCTTGTTCGATTTCAACTGCTCAACCTTATATGCATTTCTCATTCCTTTCTGACTAAACATACAACGTCTTTTGTCATCCAAGCTTGCTATCTCTATCTTTTATCTTCTCAGGAAAATGCTGGTCCTGAATGCCACCGACCTGGTCTTCATGAGGATCCCACATGTCAAATGTGGATTTACACAATGGAAGTCTTCCGAACAACTTTCTCAGTAACTGTCTAATACCGTTGTAATTATCCTCCCACAATTTAGAACTTCCTCTGAGGTCCTCATCCGTAACCGTCATGCGGGGTTATGATCCCTGGGGATATGTTCCCCCATTGAATATCCGGTGGCTTGGCCAGCCTTATTGCCCAATATCAGGTACAGTATGAAGATATACACATAAGGCTGGAGTAACTCAGACAGGGTCAGACAGCTTCTCTGGAGAAAACGAATATTTGCCATTTCTGGTCGAGACCCTTCTTCAGACAATGTATGTATCCAGACCATAGTATGGCCCCTTCCCCTTCCCCGCTTGGACGATCGACATATCGTTTCAACTACTCGACGCTCTCCCCGCCCCCCCCACCTCCATCACACGGAGAGGGGGGGGGGGGGGGGGGGGACGCGGTCGGTATCATGATTCCGGCTGACTCTTTCAATCCGTCCGAAGAACGGTACCGAATGTCCGTGACTACCACAGATGCCGCCTGACCCGCTGAGTTGCTCCAGCACTTTGTATTTTGCTCTAGATCGCAGCCTCTGCAAACGCACAGCTCTCGCAGTCCCGCCCTGTGACCTCACAGCCTGTAATTCAAGAAAAATGTCCATAACGTTTCGAAAAGTAAAATCTCTTCCTCTCCCCGTTCTCACCATTAGCGGAGGTTGAGGAGGATGTGAGGGGACGGACTGTGTGGAGGGAGCTTCACCCTGTCCGACCCTGGGGCGTGGGATAGGACGGTGTAGAGGGGTCTTCGCCCTGTGTCCGCCCCTGGGGGATGTGCGATGGTTTCCTGGACCGTATCTCCTACCTGTGCCGTCGAACTGCGATCGTTTCCGGTGTCCGGAGCTGCAGTCGGGTCAGTGTCCAGGCTTCGGCCACACCCGTTGTCTGGGCAGCGGCCGTTTTTGGTGTCCGGGCCGGGTCCTCGCCTGTTGTCCGGCTCAGTGACTGTGTGACTTGCCTCTCTCAACTGTAAAAGTTTACGTGCTGACCCCATCTCACAGCACTTAAACTCTTACTGTTCTGTGAATCAAGTCTTTCCACCGGAGCAACGCGTGGACAGGCCCCGGCCCCTCCGCCTCGCTCCTCATGTACGTGAAATCACCCAGAACCCTGCCCAGCAGAGACCCTCCTCCTCCCCACCAGAGACCACCCGCCCCATAGAGAGACCCCTCTTCCCCATGGGGAGACCCCTCTCCCCCGTGGAGAGACCCCTCTTCATCGTAGAGAGACCTCCCTTCCCCTGTGGAGACCCCTCCCCTGAAAAAAACCCCTTCCCACCAGAGACCCCCCTTCCCCCCGTACAGGGACTCCCATCTCCACAAAATACAACAGCTGAAAAAACACTGCCCACCCCCACCCTTCACTGTGAGCACCCAGCCTACCAGTTGGGCCGAATCTCTCCTCAGATGCTACTCCCTCCAAGCTCAGCGATCATTGCTCATCCACCCTCGCCCTACCCCACCAGGAAACTGACCCTACTCACTTTCCACTGAAATTGCCTACATCCCCACCCCTTGCCTCCAACACTGCTCTCCCCTCACTGCCCCCCACAACCCCTTTCAAACTTGGTCACTCCCCCCCCCCCCCCCCCTCACTGGACTCATCTGCCAATCTAACTCCTCTTACTTTTACCCACCTGTCACTTGCCACGTTTGTCACAGCCTTCACTCAGTGTGGAGCCCTGACCTGAAATACCATCTGTCCATTTCCTCCACAGATGCTGCCTGACCTGCTGAGTGCCTCCAGCACTTTGTTTTGTTCTAGATTCCAGCATCTGTGTCTCATTTGATGGAAGAGGTCAGAGTGATCCGGTTGACTCCGGGCTGATGACCTTGGACTGATGATTCCGGAACATTGACCTCAGAAATGATGACGTCCAACTAGTGACCTCAGGCCGGTGACCCTGGGACATTGGGGGCCGAGCTGATGTCAGAGAGGGAGAACTCCCACTAACTGAGGAGGAGCAGATGATGAGGGGTCAGCCAGCAGCAGTAAACCGTTGGGCAAAGAACAAGGGGCTGACGGGGTCATGACCGTGGGCAAAGGTCAGAGTAGGGACATGCCTGTGCACTTTGGATACAGTTGGCACAATCACACGGCAAGTGGGACAGAGCCTGGTGCAAACACAGAGACACATCATGAAAGAGGAGGAGAGTGAACAAGGTGTGAACAAGGGACACCACACATAGGCCAGTCTAGTGAACAGGGATCAGTACCAACACAGTCGTATTACACCAGCATAGAATCACAGAACTGTACAGCACAGAAACAGGCTATTTGGCCCACCTTGTCTATGCTTGCTGCGATGCCTGTTTATGCTAGTCACATTTTGCTGCACTTGGCCCATTTAGCTCTAAACATTTCATACCCATGCACATCCAAATGTCTTTTAAATGCTGTTTTTCTACCTGCCTCAACTACTTCCTCTGGCAGTGTTATATAAACGTTGAAAATAGAAGCAGGAGTAAGCCATTCGGTCCTTTGAGCCAGCACCGCTATTCAATATGATCATTGCTGATCTTCCAGAATCAGTTCCCCATTCCTGCTTTCTCCTCACATCCCGTTATGATAACCACCACTATCTTTGTGAAAATGTTGCCCCTCGGATCTCCTTTAAAATTCTTCACTCTCACTTTCAACTTGTGCCCTCCAATTCTAGACTCACCTGCCCTAGGTAAATAATGAAATACACTCCAAGAAGTAATGGAACCAGGCAATTCAGCCCAACTAGTCCATGCTGACCAAGGTGTCTTATCTAAGCTAGTACCACGTGCATACGTTTGGCCCATATCCCTTTAAATCTTTCTAGCACACAGTGCACAGATCTGGTACCACATACCCACCAGCTAGTGTGACTGCATTCTCTATAATCGTCTTTTGAGTGTGTACAAGATCTATTGCAAACACATCACAGACTTATCATAAAGAGTGAACAGGCACCTGTAGAAGCACAATGTGGATAGAGGCTGAAGGGAACAAGTGTTGCTGCTGGCTGACAAGACCTGTTCAAATACCCCCACAGACCCACTAGTGAGGGCAATCTAGTGAAAACAACCAGCACAGACAGCCATGTAGGCCTTGCATGAACACACCCCAAAATTCACTACCTAAAAGAAGAAATAGTGAGAGTTCAGGGCTAAAGTGTTCTGAGACTGAAAGTGTTCTGAGACATGTACATGGGAATCTGGATATCAAGGGATATTGTGGGTTAGATAGAGAGAAGATGGAAGCACGTGCCAAGTGTTGGGAACTAGTCAGAAGAGCCCAGTATAAAATAGTGTCGTGGGGCACTTAAAGACACACTTAGCGAAACAATGGGCACAGAAAAATTAGATATGTACAGAATTCATGTAAATTCAAAGGTGCTTTATCAGAATATTAAGAATAAAAGAATAACCAAGGAAAGAGTTAGGCCCATCATGGACACCAGTAACAATCGTGTACGTGGAGCCACATGGTAGAGGCAGGGTTGTAAATTAATACTTTTCAATTGTATTCATAAAGGATTCAGCGCAGGTGAAATTCTTGTGGAACTAATAAAGATGAGGTGCTCAACGCCTCAGTGGGCTTAAATCCCATGGCCGGATGAGATTTATCCTGAGCTGCTATGGGAGACAACAAAGTGATTGCTGTGGCTCTGGCTGAGATTTTCACAACTTGGCTGGACACACATGGGGTACCAGATTACAGGAGGATGATAAATGTGGCCCTCCTTGTCACGAAAAACACAGGAAAAGGGTGAACCTAATATCATAGGAGGGATTTTATTGGAAAACATTCAGTGGGACAGGATTAATGATTACATGGAAACAGAGAAATCAGACATAGCCAGATGTTGTCAGGCCAAGTTAATTGCATTTCCTGATGGGGGGTAACAAAGTGTATTGATGCGGATGGGGCATTAAATGTTATTGATATGGACCATGGCATGTTTATATATATGTAATATATATATAAATGATGTGGATGGCATGATCAGCCAGTTCACAAACCTGCCGTGATGCATTTTTGGGAGCACTAGTGAGGCCAGGGCAGACTCCGTGGATGACAGGGTCCCAGGGCGTGGAGAGGAACAAGTTCAAGTGCAAAGGTCCTTAAAAGGGGCAGTGCAGGTTGATAACATGGTTAGGAAGGCATATGGGATGCTTGCCTTCGTTAGTTGAGGGTTGAATGCAAGAGCAGGGAGTTTATGCTCCAACTTTATAAAACTGACCAATGTTCCATTTCAGCTGACCAATGTTTCATCAGACAACAGGAAAGATGAGATAGTGACAGAGAGGGCACAGAGGAGATTGACCAGGATGTTGCCAGGATGGAATGTTTCCATCATGGGGAGCCTGGAGAGGTTGGGTCTGTTCTCCCTGGAGCAGGGGTGGTTAAGAGGGGCATGACTATTCCATATAAAATATGAGAGGTATAAATAGGGCAGAAGGCAGCAAACATTCCCATGTCAGAGACAGATAAAACTAGGGGATATAGATTTGGGGTAAAGGGTCAAAATTCAGAAGGGGTGTGAGGGGGACCTTCTTCGTCTAGAGAATAATGAGTACTTGGAACACACTGCTCGAGAGAGTCGCAAAATATCTGTGGAATTCTCTGCCTCAGAAGGCAGTGGAGACCGATTTACTGGATGCTTTCAAAAGAGAGTTCGAGCTCTTAGGGCTCGCCGAATCAAGGGGTATGGAGAGAAGGCAGAAACGGGGTACTGATTATGGATGATCAGCCATGGTCACATTGAATGGCTGTGCTGGCTCGAAGGGCCGAATAGCCTACTCCTGCACCTATTGTCTATGTTTCTATGTAAAATGCCGGAGTAACTCAACGGGACAGGCAGCATCTCTGGAGCGAATGAATGGGTGACGTTTCGGGTCGAGACGCTTCTTCAGACTGCTAGAGAGAGTGCTGGAAGCAGAGTCACTGACAGCATTTAGGTACATGGATACCACCTGAATCGCCCATGCATTCAAGGCGACGGGTCAAGTGCTGGGAGATTTCGGAGCCCACTGCTTGGCATTGACGTGGTGGGCCGAATGGTCTGTTTCCATACAGTTTAACTCGATAACAACACCATGGTCACGCCAGCTGGCAAGGAGAGGATCAGGAACAAACACATCACACGCGTTAGAGTTGGTACATACGGCTTGACACAAACACACCAGCTGATCTGAACAGGATTTTCTGCAAGCACTAACTATCCTGATGCACTGTTGGTGTAAACACGACAGAGGAGCAAGAGTGGTGCGTGTGTAGCAGAGGGTGTAACCAGTGACTGCAAACAGACAGCTGAAATCTCTCTGGAATGTGAAGTGGATTCGTCCAGCCAGAGACCTGATCTGCCAACAAGTCTTGAGCTAAAAGAACAGAGTGTTCTGCACAACAGGAAGTGTGAGAGTCATTCCAAACCTCAAGCCCACCGGGATACGAGTCAACACCCCAGGACTGGCTCATCTTTGACTTTTCCAGCCTGTGCCAATGCTGGGTAGACTAGACTAGACACACACACACACACACACACACACACACACACACACACACACACACACACACACACACACACGGCTCCTGCAGGAGCATTCATCACCAACATCACATCTCAACCAACACTTCGCCCTGCAACTCAGCACCATAAAACATTCCACGGGAGACATCCGAGAATACAAGCCACCAGCTCCACACACATCCCGATACAAAACATAGACATGTCCCCCTCCCAGAGCCAGTATGTTGGGCTGCCTGCCCAGACGTGGTGGTGTTGGGGCAGAGAGCATCAGGCAACTGGGGCCCGCCAGCCTGGGCCCTGTGTCCGTGGCCGGAGGCTGGTGGTGGAGTTGGGTCATCACCTGCAACACTGTCTAGCACTAGTGCTGGGCACAACCTCGTGCCCAGCTGCACCCACCCCTCTCCGTTCGTTCAGGGCGAGGGTCACTGTGTAACTGTACAGATACATTGTTTGTTCAGGGTCAGGGTCATTGTCAGCGGGGAGGTTCCCTCGGTTGCAGCAACCTCGCTGCTATTGTTCCTGTTGTGATGGATGAGTGGGGGCTAATGTTGTGAAGATGGAGCATCGCCATCGCAGAGCGTGTCCCTGGGCGATCAATACCTGGTGTAAATCAGCAGCAGCACCGACTGTGAGCCGTCTGCTCCCCGCCGCCGTCTCGACATCACCTCTTGTCACATCTGCCAACCGCTTCCCATTGTCCCGCCTGAGATTAAACACTCTGCTTCCTCGTCTCACCCACCGCCCTGACCTGCACCGGTCTGGTCGCCGAGGCTATGCCAACACATTGAACCCCCCGCCCTCTCACGTTCCCACTGACCTCCGGCACCAGAACCGCTGTTTCAGCTGCCCCTGCCCGCGGACTCCACGGCAGGTGCGGCCTTCCCGGGGCTGGGCGAACCGAGACCGCCGCTCTCACCCTCGCCGGGGCCGTTGCTCTGCCCACACCCCAGCCTCGCCGTAGGGTCTTGCTGATCAAACGCTGGGGTACACACCGCCGCGCCCAAAATAAAGACACCTCGCCGGCTGTACACCATCTTTGGTGCCTTGTAGAGGACGTGAAAGTCGGGAGCCTCCCCCACGTCCCACTCCCACCGCCCTCCCCCCCCCCCTCCCCCCCCCCCCCCCCCCCCCCCCCCGTCCTCCCCATACAAACACAACCACTCCCCACTGAGCTGATTCACCCGCCTGAAACACGCTGGCGTCCGAAACAGGCTGGGACCCTTTGAAACCCAGCTTCGCACTAAATCCCATCGATTCAGCCCATCCACAGCACATCGCACCAGTCATGCCTAAACCCCACGAGAGAAAAAACAGAGGTGGATAGAGAGAGAGACTAAGAGAGAGGGAGAGAGAGACAGATAGAGAGAGACTGATAGAGAGAGAGAGAGAGAGAAAGAGAGATAGGGAAAGGCAGAGAGAAACAAAAAGAGAGAGAGAGAGAGAGAGAGAGGCATAGAGACAGACAAACAGAGAACGAAAGAGTGAAGACAGAAAGACCGGGAGAGATGGAGAGAGAGATGGAGCAAGAGAGAGGGAGAAACACAGAGAGCCAGACAGACAGAGATGACTGGCAAGAAGAGGGCGAGACTGTTTGGGAAGTGGAGACAAAAACCTACCGAGATCCTGCTCCGGTCCCGCCGCGCTCTCACAGGCGGGAGTCTCTTTATTTTAAGCCGCTATAAATAGCTGGGCTGTGGCTGAGAGGGAGATGGGTTCCCGCCCACACGCTCCGGGCCAGGGGCGCCGCGCATCCCCCGGACACCGAACGGGAGGCAACGCCTCGGAGCGCGGCACCGGCCCGCTCCCCGCGTTCACCGGGGTTTGTGTGCAGGAGCAGTGGCTGATAACCGCCGATTTGTTTGAGTCAAAATCTGGGTACCGCCGAATTTAATTAGATCACAGTCAGGAGGCCGTTCAGCCCTTCGCACCGGGACAGCAGGATGCCCTTCAGCCCTTTCACCCTGTTACACAGGGGCAGCAGGAGGCCGTTCAGCCCTTTCACCCTGTTACACAGGGACAGCAGGAGGCCGATCAGCCCTTCTACCCTGGTAAACGGGATATAGCAGATAGACACAGAATGCTGAAGTATCACAACGGGACAGGCAGCATCTCTGGAGAGAAGGAATGGGCGACGTTTCGAGTCGAGACCCTACTTCACAGTTACTCCAGCATTTTGTGTCTATCTTCGGTTTAAATCAACATCTGCAGTTCCTTCCTAAACGAGGCCGCTCGTCCCCCCGAGATCGGGCGGAGAGCTAACTGGGTGTTGCCGATGATGAGCCGGCGCCGGTCTCCCCCGCACAGCAGCTGCCGTTTTGAACTCGGGTGGGGAAGGAGTGGGAGCTCGGGGTACCCGTCTTAGGACAGACCCCGGTACCTTACCCCACCGGGCTGGCCATCCGCGGGCCGTCCCACCAGCTGCCTTGGATTCGCTCGGGCTCAGGGACATCTGGCCGGGTTGAGGGAACACATGGCCGGGTTTGAGGCACATCTGCCCAGGTTTGATGCATTGAAACGAGGGAACGTGATGCCATTTTGGTCAAAGTCAAAGAATCCTCCGGCTGGGCTGGATTTATAGGGGTTTAGGTCCGAGCTCGGCTTTCGGTGTGCGGTTCAGACCAGCGAGCGATGCCGTGACTGAGGCCCGAGTCGAGAGCCTGCTTTGGTTTGTGGGCGGCGCGGGCTCGGGAACTGGTAACCGGGTGAAGAGGGAAGCAGAGAGCCACAGTTGCACAGGTCCGGGCCATCGACCTACCTCACCAAAGCCGGGTCACCTGGTAAAAAGCCAGTCCGCTTCACGTAACCCCGGATAGACACAAAAAGCTGGAGTAACAGCGGGACAGGCAGCATCTCTGGAGAGAAGGAATGGGTGACGTTTCTTCATAACCCCGGCATGGGCAGCCGCCACCCCATCATACGAGGCACGTTCCCAGCACAGTCTCGCCAACCGGAGGACAGTGGGTGTAATTAATCCCTGGTTGGTTGGAGGGCGGTCGGGTGTAGTTAGTCCCTGAGATAGACACAAAGGTTTGTCCAAAGGTAGACACAAAATACTGGAGTAACTGAGAGATGGAGAGATCTCTGGAGTAGCATCTCCGGAGAGAAGGAATGGGTGGCGTTTCGGGTCGAGACCCTTCTTCAGACTTCAGACCCTTCTTCAGTCAAACATTGGTTATTAGAGCGCTCGCGGGTGTAATTAGTCCCTGGTTAGTCGGAGAGCGGTTAGTTGTAGAGTGTTGGGATATAGTTAGCCCCTGGTTAGTTAGAGAGCACTCGGTGTAGTTCGTCGCTGGTTCGATTGGGTATGATCGGTTTGAAGGTGAGAATCAAACACTGGGTTATTTATTCCCGGAATTGTATTAACAGCAGAAAATTCTGAAAACATGCAACAGGCCGGACAGCATCTGTGGAGAGCGAAATGTTTTAGTTGAAGACTTTTCATCGGAACGGGAAGATTTCTCTCTTCACAGGCGCTGCCCGGCCGGTTGAGAATTGAAGGCAGTTAGTTTCTATTTCAGATTTCCAGCGGTGTTATTTTCGCCCCGTGCTCCCTGGGATTGGTTCTTTAAAATGCGACAGGGTGTCGTTGTGAATGAGGAGTCTGGGTTGAGATCGTGTTGTGTTGTTCGGCTGGGCTGAGGCTGGGGCTGGGCTGGGGGAAGACGTCAGGCTCAGCTGCAGATGACTTTGTTTGTTGACGCTGTGAGCCGCCCCTCTCGGCCCGGCTCCGGGAACAACTGACAGTGAGTCAGAGGGAACACAGCCCAGAGGCATAATTCGCAGATGGAGGGTGTGGGCAGGAGGCCCAGGCAGTTAGGCAGGAGAGGGCTCTGCAGCTGAGAGGGCCCAAAATGAGGTGTTCCATACCAGGACATCCGAGATGTTCCTCATTCCTCGTAGGACGAGGCCCTCACAGGTGCCTTCTCGGTACCCCGCAGTTCCGCTCTTGCTCTCCCTCCCCCTAGTCGCAACTGGGTAGTTCTAACTTTTCACCCCATCAGCCATCGCATGCAACCACATTTTCTTCATTTCCAACGGGATCCCACCGCGAGTCACATCTTCCCATCTTCTCCTCAATATTCCCTCCGCAACTCCCTGGTTAACTTATCCCTTCCCACCCAAACCACCCCCTCCCCAGGTATCTTCCCCTGCAACCGCAGGAGATGCAACACCTGACCCTTTACCTCATCCCTTGATTCTGTCCAGGGACCCCAACACACCTTACAGGTTAGGCAGATGTTCATTTGCACCTCCTCCAACCTCATCCACTGTATCAGTCGTTCAAGGTGTGGACTCTTATACATCTGCCAGACCAAAACTAGGCGAGGCGATCATTTCGCTGAACCCCTTCGCCCAGTCTGCCTGGGCCTGCCTTCCCATTCCCACGCTGACGTTTCTGTCCTGGGCCTTCCTCATTGTCAGAGTGAGGCCTAACGCAAATTGGAGGAATAACACCTCATATTTCGCTTGGGCAGCTAACAACCTAATGGTGTGAATAGGGATTTCTCTAACTTCAGGTAACCCATGTATCCCTCTCTCCGTCCCTCCCCCACCCAAGTCGTTGTCCTAGTGTCAATTCTTATTGAGTTTTCACATAGGCCACAGCCAACAATGGCCTGTTCACTTTATCATCGTTACTTTTGTGCGCATTTCATTCATTTGCTCTATATCTCTTTATACCACTTTCTATATCTCTCACTTCCCTTTCCCCTGACTCAGTCTGAAGAAGCGTTGCAACCCAAAACGTCACCCATTCCTTTTCTCCAGAGATGCTCTCTGCCCCGCTAAGTTAATCCAGCTTTGCGTCTATCTAAGGGTTTGAAGGATATGGGCCAAATGCGAGCAAATGGGACTAAGTAGGTGGGGCATCTTGGCATGCATGGATGCGTTGGGCAGAAGGGCTGGTTTCAGCTAAAATAGGATGGCTGGGTTATAGTTTGCTAAGAAGTTCTTAAAAGAGCAACCACAGTTCTGGGAAAACTTCTTGTGGACAGATGAGACCAAGATTAGCATATCAGAGTGATGGCAATAACAAAGAATGGAGGAGAGAAGGAACTGCCCAAGATCCAAAGCATACTCGCTCATCTGTGAAACGCGGTGGTGGGCATGTATGGTTGCTGAAGGTACTGGCTCACTTATCTTCATTGATGATACAACTGCTGATGGTAGTAGCAGAATGAATTCTGAAGTGTATAGACACATCCTATCTGCTCAAGTTCAAACAAATGCCTAAAAACTAATTGGCTGGTGGTTCATTTTACAGCAAGACAATGATCCCAAACATACTGCTAAAGCAACAAGGGAGTTTTTCAAAGCTTAAAAAATGTCAATTCTTGAGTGGCCGTCATTCACCCGATCTGATCCCAATTGAGCATGCCTTTTATATGCTGAAGAAAACTGAAGGGGACTAGCCTCCAAAACAAGCATAAACCAACGATGGCTGCAATACAGGCCTGGCAGAGCATCATCAGAGAAGACACCCAGCAACTGGTGATGTCCATGAATCGCAGGGGGGGGGGAACTATGTATAAACACTGCTGTAATTTCTACATAGTAGAAATGTATAGAAATTGCCTTTACTAAAATCTGACAATGTGCACTTTTACCACATGTGAATTTTTTCTATTACAAATCTCAAATAGTGGAGTACAGAGGTAAATAAATAAATGGGGGGTCTTGGTCCCAAACATTATGGAGGGCACTGTATGTGCACTGTTAGTAAGATGCTACATAATCGCAGCAAGACATCTCTACTCATGTACTCCAAACCTCTCCAAATGTACCTGTTGCCTTCATTGCTTGCAGAAAATGCTGAAAAAACTCAGAAAATAAGGGAGCGCATGTGGGGAAAAAAACTCACCATTGTAGGTCTGACACTTCGTCCAGTTCTGAAGAAGGGGCAAAGCCTGGAATTTTGTTTGACTAATTCCCCGAGGGGACTTTATTGAAAAGCTTTCTAAAAATACAATACACCTGGTTCCTCCTCAACTATTCTACCAATCACATCAAGATTTCCAGAGGAAAGGTCAAGCATAATTTCAGTGTCATCAAACCAGGTTGACTCTGTTCAAACCCATTTTTCTTTGAGGTTTTCTACCCATTATAGAGTTCAGCATTTCCTCCACCTCTGTCATTATGGAACAGGTTGGTCATTCCCTGTATCTGTCCTTCCTTTCTTACAGTGGGATCACATTTGCTGCCTTCCAATCCACAAGAACAATCAGGGTGCTGGATGCCAATAACCAATTGTCCATCAATGTTGTAGCCACCTCCCTCAGCTTCACATTTTTTAAACTAATAATACATTTTCTTCAGTTGCTGAATCCCACTCATCCCTTCGTGTTTCGGCATTTCTGGCTGGTTTACAGTACCTGCCCAGGTAAGCTAACAGCTGGGTAGATTCCCTGCTTTCTGGGCAGTAATGGGTCCAACAGGGCTAATCTCAGTCCACTCCCACTCCAGGATCCGTAGTGTAATCCAGAGTGACGCTCCCATGCCCAGGTACAGCATCATCTGGGCCCTGCCTACTGAAAAAGCCTCTCATTAGAGTCTCTCATAAAGGATCCTACAGCGCAAACAGAAGGTGAAAAACTATACCCCATCCTGGCCAATATTTATCGATTTATATCATTTAACATGGAATTGTAGAGTTGTACAGCACAGACACAGGCCCCTCGGCCCATCAGTTCTATGATGACTGTTATTTGCAGGAGAATCCTGTGCACATACTGACTGAAAGATATCCTTATTTCATAGGATTGGCTGCCCGACAGTCTTTGACCATGGAAGGCTTCACAGGTCTCCCAGATATGTGATCAGGATTTTCTTAAGGACAGGGCCTTCACACTTACTGGAAGCCATTGTGCCCACAGACATGGCGCTGACCAGATACATGGTGGGTGTTCAGGTGTTGTGCAGACAGGGCAAGCTCTGAGCCAGCAGTCACTGGTGCAGCTCGCTCTGGCACTGGGGGAGGGAAGGTAAGAATGCCCTGCGTGGGATCATTGTCCAGGCACCAGGCGGTCTTTGCCCCCTAGCTCTGAAATGTCCCATCTTGTCCCACAAGCTTACACGTTGGAGTTATCGTCTGTCAGTCACCGGGACCACAGGGCATAAACCTGCAGACTGGGATGGAGGTTGCTGAGGGGTTAAGTATAGACAGACTGAAACACTGTGGAACGAACCTCGCCCTGCACCATCTGGGAATGATTTTAAAGCAGATTAATAACAGACAGAGTGCAGGAGTTGGGTGCCACATTCTCCGTGTCCAGCCCATTGGCTCATTGCAAGGACAGGGCTAAATTCCAGTTCCGGCGCTCCACAGTCGCTGAAGGGGAAGGCAGCACATTCCCCAGTGCTGGTCTCCTGCCAGGATCAGCGGAGCACATTCCTGCCATTCCCTCTGCTGGCATCTGTGGGCATCACAGGACAGGGACAGCACGTCCATTGGAGCATTCAAACGGGCACTGCATACCATAGGAAGCAAATACATGGGTCGGGGGATCAGCTCGATGGGCTGAACGGCCTTGCCTCTGTTGGTACTAAAAATATTTTTAAGATTTCCCTCTTTAAATGCCTTCCCAGTTTCATATTTAAAGGGAAGCAGGAAGCACAAGGGAGAAAGCAGTATTCTCAGTTAAGGGATGGGAAGGGCAGCTGAATCTATCGTCTGTCCAAGGGCTGCTCAGGGACTTCAGCCATCCCCACCGCCCACTGTGTCAGACGTGCTCCTTTGCTCCTTAAGCTAATAGTGCGCATTTGGCTCCAGTCTGAGAAAGCAGGAATCAGACCTGGCCATACTGACAGCTCTCTGTCGATCTACCGACAGTGCACCCAGCCAGGGCAGCACCCGGCGTGGAGCAGAAACCAACCGGCATTGTGGCCAAGAGTGGCAACAGCATACATACCAACACCCTGCCAACCTGAGGCAAGGCCAGCCAAGATCTGCACTGGATTTGGTGATATAGCCCGCAGCCACGGGCTGCACCCATGCCCCTTGTCTCCAATTGGCCCTCTCCAGACACCAGCTGGCTGACACACATTAAAGGAACCGCAGATGCTCATTTATACCAAAGGTAGCTGGAGTAACTCAGTGGGTCATGCAGCATCTCTGGAGAAAAGGGATGGGTGATGCTTCAGGTCAGAATTCTTCTTCAGACTGGAAGTGGAGGGGAAGGGGAGCACTGGAGGCAGGAAAAGGCCAGAACAAACCAGGGTCGGCAACATTCATCCTGTGAACACAGAGTATCAGCCATGGATTATCTGGAAATTCAGCCACCATGTGCAGGATGATGACAAGGACTCAGTGGAAGAATAGAGACACAGGAGACAGAAGATGCTGGAAATTCACCTTCGCTGCAGGTGGTGTTTCAATGTCTCCAGTGGGGACACTTTCAGCAGGTGAGACACCAATCAGACTGGGTCAGCTGGCTGGGGTCTGGCCACTGAGAGCCGCACTGCTCGTGGACACCTCTTCCTGCTTTTTTCAAATATGCACGGGTAGGGTTGGGAGGGAAAGGGGTTGGATAGTTACTTGACAGGAAGGGCAGATGAGCAGAGAAACCCAACTCCATTCCACCTTCCAAGACTGACTACATCTGAATATGTGCAGTAAAGAATTTCCAGCTCCCATTCCACCTTTCCTTCATCCCAATCGCTCCCTGCCTTAACCCCTACAACCCATAACTTCTTCATACAATAATACATCAGTCCCAGAGTCCAGTTTCAAAGGAGCTTTACAACAACGTGATCATGTTTTACACAGCAAACCCAGGACGTTTGCAACAGGCTGACTCGAAGACATTCTCCTTCGCTTCTCCCCATTCGCATCAGTTCCAGGCAGCAGCAGCAGCAGCAGCCCCTGTGAGGTCAGGATCCAGCAGATGGCCATCTACCAGCTGTAGCCAGCAGGGGGAGCCTTGTCATCCTTATTGCTCTCCAAGGAGAAGGGTGGGATCCGCACATCGAGCTGTGAACCCTCGGGCCTCTCAAAGCGAAACGTCCCCCTGTAGACAGGATGAAAGGAGCAGATTAAATGACACAACTCTACTGCGCCTGAGGCCGTAGTCCCTGGCACAGGAACAAAGCGACTAGGGTCTGAGTTCTCCACTCAGATAGGTTGTGTCAGCTCTCCCAGTCACCCAGGTGGTTCCCCGAGGTGCAGCCTTTAATGATGCGCCCTATCATCGTGTAATAGTTACTCCACAGGCTGCACCTTCAGGTGCCTTCTCTTGGGCCACTAGCACTTGTTGCCCCACTTCCTGCTCAGTCAATGCTGGAAACCTGTTCTAGTTCCTATTCACTCTTGTACCTCTCTCCACACACAATACCCAATCTCCTAAGTATCTCCAGCGTTTGCATTGTTTTGCTTTGATTCATGAACGACTGAAGCCCAGTCAGGGGCGAGATGTTTATGGGTGAAGAGGTCCAATGCTGCAGGAAATGCAGCTGGTTTCTCTCCTTTCACCGGGCCCTGCCACCATGTGCTAGGCTTTCCGTGGGGGTAGAAGATTTCACACTGGGATAACATATACTAACATTGAATAAGGGGGAAAACAGATAATCCAAACAAAAATCTTTATTTAAACTAGTCAAAAAACATCAGCAGCAGGAGCACACAGATATAGGCACAGCAAATAATGAAGCACAGTATGCACCATGGAACCAGGGACACCAGCAGTAACACACTACACCTGGTACATCCATTCCAAATGTAGATCTCCAAGGCAAGCGGAGGTTACAATCTGTGGCAAATTTCACTCATGTGCTCTTTGGATAGGTTTTCATACAGTGATCGCTGGTAACTGTGTGTGGCCTCACAACAAGGGTAACCCTGGCCTTCCCAAACTGCTGAAGAGCAGCACTCCTAACTCCTGGGTCCAGAACTGTCTAAATCCCAACTGCTTGCTAAACCCAGGCACTAAGGACCCACCTGGCAGATCATCTGCTGCATCCAATGGCTCTGTAGCTGAGCAAGGCAACAGCAGCAATCACCAGGGTTGGATCCGAATCAGCATGGACGTTCAGACACAAGTAATGCCCCGCTCCAGGGTATTCAATAATTCCATACTGCCAGTAAACAGTGGCAGAACCAATTAGAGTCACTGCTAAGCACAGAAATCAAACATTTCTGTGCTTGTTAATCCACCTGAATTATACCTATCGCTTTCTGGTGTAGAGACAAGCCCAATATTGCCCCCGGTGCTACATAGGGAGACATGTACCAATCAACTTTAGACAGTAATAGACCAGCATCTACCACTACTGGACCCAGACTAAACAGACAATAGCCTAATGTTACTCAATGACAGAAGTCTCCACCAGTACTGTACCCCAGTGTTATACAGTGACAGACCTGTCTCCACCAGTACTGTACCCCAGTGTTATACAGTGACAGACCTGTCTCCACCAGTACTGTACCCCAGTGTTATACAGTGACAGACCTGTCTCCACCAGTACTGTACCCCAGTGTTATACAGTGACAGAAGTCTCCACCAGTACTGCACCCTAGCGTTATACTGTGGCAGACCGCCCCCCCCCCACCAGTACTGTACCCGTGTTATAGTGACAGAGCCGTCCCTATCAGTACAGTACCCCAGTGCTTCACACAAAATGTTGCCATGGCAACAAGTTTGAAAGACAGAATCTGGAACTGTTTTGTAGCATTGGCAGAGGTCATCCATACCGTTAGACATATTGGGCTCCCAAGTACCAGGTGTACACTATTGCCCTGTCTCCAGTGAAGTTTGATTCCTATATAACTTCACAACACAGCACACTTCATAAAACCAAGTAACACGGAGAAAGCACACAGCACTGTTTCTCCAAAAAAGTGCTCCTGGACTACAAGATAATTAGCAAGAAGTCAATCAATCTCCTAATAAATATGTTATTAATTAACCCCAACCTAAACTCAACACCAGCAAACTCCACATTTACCCTGCTTCCATTCACCTCATCCATCTCCATCCAAATCTACCTGCTTCCACTCACCTCATCCAACTCCATCCAAATCTAACCCCCAACAGAAGCCTGAGTGAGTGCGAATATTATAGCGGAACTGGCCACATGTCCCTGTGCGTAGGCTGGTGATGTATGTGCCACATCTTTGTCCAGGCAGCACCACCCCTGGAGTTGGGTCCACTGGTGCTCTGGTTCGAGGAAAGATCCTGAGTGCAGACTGTGTTTAGTTACTCCATCATTTGCTGGAGGCAAATATTCAGACCGGGGAGAAGGGCCCGCCGTCCTCACTACTGCTCTCGAGAGAAAAGGATGGGATGGAAACATCGAAGGTGCTGCTGCCTGGCCTTCGGAAAGTGAACGAGCCCCTGTGGAAGGTGCAAACAGTAATAAGCAGCAGCAATCTGCTTTAGCACAGCTCCACAACACACCCAAAACACCAAACAACCCTGCCCCTCCTAACACTTCTTCACATTTCCTTACAAGGTAACTTCTATAGCCTCTTACCCCATCTCCCAAGCCAATCACATTTAACACAGGACATGAATCATATCAACACCCCCTTGTTTACTGAGAATTCACCCATGACTGTCGTAAATATATACAAACTCTGTTTTCACAAACCTTTGAGGTAGAAAGTTGCCGAGTCACAACCTTTTAAGGGAAAAAAAATCTCCTTGCTTTTTAACAGTATCCTCCAGTTCTATATTTTTCAACAAAAGGAAATATTTTTTTACCACATCCATCCTGTTGGGTCCCCTGAAGATCTTTTCAGTCAAATTGCTTCACATTTCCAAATTCCAGGAAATACAAGTCCAACCTGTCCAACTATTCCTCGTTGCGTAACCAGCCTATTTCTGTACCAGCCCAGCAAATTTTATCAGAACTGCTTTCAACTCATTAATATCCTTCCTTAAATAAGGTTGGTACTGTGCACAATATTCCAAGTGGTCTCAGTATAACACCTCCACTAATGTAAACAATTCCCAAAGCAATTAACAATAACATTGTTTAGCAATGTTACAACATTTTGAGATTTTAAAAATCAAGTCTGCAATTTATCCCATCAGATAAAGCATAAAAAGAAGTTTAATTTGACACCTAATTCACTTTCATATCTCAAGTATTTAAAAAGTTATGGCCATTTTCATACTCGGAAATTAGCATCTTGTTCCCTATTGATTTTCTATGGACATAACAAAAAAGCTGTGATCGTGGACAGTCAAAAGCCCATAACTTTCTTAAAAATTAAGAGAACTGAATGAAATTTTCAGTTATCATAGATTGAAGCATTCTGAAACAAATATAAAACAATCTTACTTGGATGACCTGAAATTAAAGCATATAATTAGTTAGTTACCCAATTGTAGCTAATTTCAAACTTCAATTACTAGATCTAAACATCTATCCATTTCTTAATAAATGATTAACATTTTTAAATAGCCTAAGTGTCCAAATAACATTCACAAATAATTCACAATAAAACATGATTTTTAAATCTCATTTACATTAATTTATAGGCCAAATGGAAGGAATTGAGTGTTCAATTGCTGTAAATTAAAGTCCATTTAAATCAGCTTTCTAGTGGGATCCTGTGAACGCGCTGGTTTAGAACGTTCACATTGCGGTGGATTTGTGCCCCAAATGCCCAGAAAAATACTGCGGGATATAATGGGGCCCAAATGAGCTACTCGCAACATTAAACTTTGTATAAAGGGATCTTAAGAAGCCCTTTTTAACGTAAAAATAAACAGCCTACCTTCTGTTGTCCCCTGTATGAGATCCGGCCGGCTGCCGGCGGTTGCGGGTTTAGAGGTTAATTTTTAAACTACTATAACAATTAGATAAAGCCCTTAAAAGTAATAATAGCTAAAGCGACGGAATCTTCCAGCGATTTTTCGTTAATAATTAACTAGGCTGAACATCCTCGATTTGAACAGCCTAGGGAAAATCGCGTTTTAAACCCGCCCCCCTCTAAACGGCGCCAAAATCGCGCACACGGGCTGGGACAGATTTTCAGCGACGCTTCAGGTAGGCCTTGCAACATACCTACATTGTTAGTTTACAGTGTTATTTGCCAAACCCCATTAATTCTCTAGCTTGGTGTTCAGAAATCCTGATACTTCGGCCACTGACTCACTGCAGCCCGATTCCCACATTCCCTTTGACTCACAGGACCCAATTCCCTCACTTCCTTTGACTTACTGGGGCCCCGTTACACATTCCTTTGATTCACCGGGGCCCAATCCCTCACTTCCTTTAACGCAGCAGAGCCTCGATTCCCATGTTCCCTTGAAACTCACCTGGGCCCGATTTCCATGCTCCCTTGAAACACACTAGGGCCCCATTTTCCAGGTTCCCTTTAAACCTACCCGGTACACTAGAATCTTTATATTGCTCTAACACCTTAACAAAGAAGTGAAATTGCCAATAGAAACGATGTCCAATAGTCCAGAAAAATTGCCAGTCTGACACCAAAGTCCTGAGAATGCTGGATTAATGGTGTTTTACGATACATTTGTAAATCATGCATTGGGAATCCTAAATCTCTCACCATTTGGAGATGGGAGGGAAATACTAGTATTCTGGAGCAAGTCTGTATCAGAAAGACAGAAGAAATATTGGAGATACATCAGAGTGGAAAATTCCCTAGAACATGATAAAATCTATCTCAGGATACAAAGGGAAGAAAAGGGGGGAGGCGGGGGAAGGGAGGTTGCTTGGGAACTGATGGAGAATTTTGAAACTTCATTTGCCATTTGCAGTGAAGCTCATGTTGTCTCTATTCAAGAGAGGCAGTGGAAATAAGCCTGGAAATTACAGGCTGGGAGTGATTATGAATTAGAATGACTTTCTGCAGAGGATATTGTGTCTCACAAATCCGTGATTTTGAGGAGGTAACTAAAAAAAAAATCAAGGAAGGGAGAGCAATAGACATGTTTAAGGCTTTTGACAAAATCCTGCATAGTAGGCTCTCAGAAGGTTAAGGCACAAGGTGTGTTGATGAAATTGATATAAAATTGGTTTGGTGATATAACGCAGAGCGCAGTGCTGGATGGATGTCTTTCTGACTGGAAGCCCTAAATAAGAGGCCAACCCAACAGAACTGGCAGAATTTTCACCAGAAGAACAGCAACAGTTCGAGAAGATGCTCACCATCACTTTCCTAAAGGTGACTAGGGATGAGCATTAAATGGTGGGCTTGCTGGTGACATCTACATTGGGGAATAATTAAAGAAACAGTACCACTGCTTACAATATTCCTTCGAAGTAATAAGGTGACAACATTTTAATTCAGAGATCACCTACAACAATCCTAGATAATAGCCTGACATACTGCTTAGTACATTCAATATTGGTCAGAGGCAGTAAATGAGGCATGGTAATCGGTGTGATTATTTAAAATACGGACAAAGGAGAACAGAAAAAAAATCACACTCTTGCACTAACAAACTATATGGTATGCCCTTGTCCAATCATGTAATACATGTCCACAAACTGCTGCAGCAATGCCATAAATGTACCTATCATTACAGCATCATAGTATGAATTGGTGAAATTCTCATCATTCTGCAGTGATAGTCAGTTCTATCCAACAGGAACAGACACCTCTCCTCCTGGTTATTGTGGAGCCTAACTGAACTTCTTTACCATGGAAGACAGACCACAGAATGGGGGCAGCACAAACCTATTTCCCCAAAGTCTATTGCTACCTTTACACTTTTTATCATTGTAGTGAGAGACTGCAGTAACTACCTCATACTTAGGTTAAGGAGGAGAATGGGCCTGGCAAGAACCCATTGGGAGAGTCGCCGTTCTTGCTTTCGAGGGAGAATGGTGGAATACGAACATCGAGGAGACTCCGGTTGGTGCTCTCAAAGCGATAGGAACCCCTGTGGAATGCAGAGACAAGATCAGTCTCCGGAAATGGCCCCCAACAACTGATTATATTATCTATGGAAGCAAGGCTAGGGAAGTGGGAAGGGAGGGGATTAGCTGGGATATAATCTAAAGGGAAGGTTTATTCATAGACTCTTGTGAGTACAGTGCCCATGGACATGCTCTTATTAACACATTCCCATCCAAATCAGTCTTTCTCAGAACTAATGCACTGTTTGTAATATAATAAAATACCCCAAGACAACTCTCAGACATTTGAGCAAACATGATTAGGACACTGATCCTAAGGAGATACCAGAGAACCACTAAATGTTTGCAGTCCCCACATATTGCACTTGAGACTCAAGAGAGGGTTCCCTGTCTGTCCTGAGCTCAGCCACGCTGGAAAGTGTGGGGCTGGAAGGGAAAGTCTAACACAGACCTCCAACTGCAGCAAGCCTCCTGGAAAGGAGAATCAAACTCAATGGGTGACCCTAGCACACACGAAGTATGTTTTTTTGACTTAGTAAAGCATAAGCAGGCAATCAGAGACCTAGACAACTCCCTACATGGGCTCCAGGAGTTGGGTAATGGGGGTGGGGGGAGAGAAATCCTAAGGGCAGAAATTGCTGAGTCCCAAGACATAGGTCTCTAAAGCAATCCCCAGTGGACATCATAATTACTGAAGTGTACAGCTCTGGCAGAGGTCATTCAGCCCATTGTACCCACTGGATTTCGTGATGCATTTCCTAACTCTCGGTCAGTAACCCAGCAGGTTGTGACTATCATCAAGGAGTGTGGTCCCCCTCACCATTTCAGCAACTCACAACACTTCAATCAACAAACAAATCTCTGCCTGCAAAACACAAATTGCTGAAGTAACTCAGTAGGTCAGGCAGCATCTCTGGAGGGAATGGATAGGTAACATTTCCGGTCGGGAGCCCTTCTTCAGACTCAGCATGCCATTCTCCCTCCTCCAACTCCTCTCATGAACGTTGTCACTTACCTCCTGTAAAGGGACATGGGTAACTGCTATCTTTACTACCAAGAAAAACAAACAGTTTCTCATCAATCATAATTTCCATCTTGGTACCATCCTCTGCACCCCTCTGGTGCCATCACATCCTTCCCACTGACGCTGTTGGCCAATTGATGACAGTGCCAGTGAGATCGAGCTGCTCCAGCGTGCAGTATCTTGCACTGAATCCCATCTGCTAATCTGCACACCAGTCCCATTGATCTCCTCTACAGCCCAAAACGTTCCTCCTCAGCACCACTCATTCTGGTACCTGAAGCGAACATCTTGATTATAGACCACTATACCCAAGTCCAATGCACTACAAAAATACAAATGAGTGAACTCTATGGAAGCCCATTACATACAGCCCTCTGATCACTAAAACCCTTTATCATCTATTATCTTTGTTTTTGGCCACCAAATTCATTTTTCAACCAAGACAATTTTTCAACCAGATCCCATCGACCTTCTTTTTGATGATCTCTGTCAACTCTACCAAACATCACGCTAAGTTCCACACAAATGCAACCGTATCAATATTCAGTTTATGCCATCCCTTGGAATTTTATCCATCTTTTACCCACCGCCATTGGCAGCCCAACAGACCTAGTTACACAGATGCCCCGTCTCTTGTTAAACAATGGTATAGCATAACTACATTCCAGCCATTCAGTAAATCCTCTCCCTGCTCTTAATCCTCGTGCACATTCACCAGATTAATTTTGAGCAAGAGTTGGCTGAATCCCATGGACAGCTGGGAATAAATCCACCAGAGAGCACTGAAGTGGTTAGGAATAATTGGGTTGTGAAAATTAGGCTGGATTATATGGGAAGCCCAATTCGCATATTGAAGATTACAAGGTCATGGGGGGGGAATGCCAGAACATAACTAATATCTCATACATCTTGTATTCAAAGACTGAGCATGAAAATCTCAAATGAAATTTAGAGAGCAGAATTTTAAGAAATGCACAAAATCAGTCGAACAATTGAGAAAAAATAGATCTCATGAGCTGAGAAAGATACCTAAAATGAGTAGGAGCCAGTCATGTACTGCAGAGGAAGCATCATCACTGCAAACATAAGCTCCTTATCACCTGGACAGGATATGTCCAGCAGCCTGTGGGCATGGTAGATTCATTCACTATCTGTGCATCTGCTTCCAATGCATTCGCATCATTGAAACCAGTGGCCACCACCCTCAACAGAAGACTCTACTAGGGGAAGGAAGGGTTGGATTTAGCAATATAACAGATGGCATGCTAGCCTGTGACCTAGCATAAAACTGGCATCAGCTCCATGGGAAGCCCATTAGAGCCATGAAGCAGGAACAATTTAGATTTACCATGGACTTGTAAGGCCAACACCAGCAGCAAGCTGAGCTTTGTAGTTTACTTCCGAGACACCAACTATGGACGGGTCTCCATTATGCTTTTGGTCTATTCCTATTGAGGAAAGTCTCCCTCGGGCTCAAGCCCAAGGCTGCCAAAAAGTAGGGCAGAGAAATAGCACCAGCTAATGACATACAGGTGCACAACCTTTTATCCGAAAGCCTTGGGACCAGACACTTTTCGTAATTCAGAATTTGTCGGTCTTCGGAATGGAAATTTTTTAGCGTAGATTTTAATGGCTGGCTCAGTGGTAGAGTGCTCGGCTCATATCCGCAAGGTCGCGAGTTTGCGCCTTGATCCTGGCAGTTACTCGATCGCGAGTTTGAGTCTCCAATTTCGTTTTTTCTTGCAGAATAAATGTTTGTATGAAATGCAGTGTAGGAGAGGTGTACTGACTGTGTGGGCAGATCTTTGGAAGTGATTGCCCACCAGTCTAAAAAGCCGCTGTGTCTCCCTGTCCCTGGGATAGCAGGGGGCGATCAAACAGCACAATACCCCCCTCCCCCTCCAACTCCAGAGGAATCCGCTCCCCGATGGGCCGCTACGGCGACAAGTGGCAGTTTGCCCACAGCCCGAGCTGCGCCCCCTCATCCACCACCCCAAGAACAAGACGTACCTTGCACACCATCAGCTTCTGCCCCTACGTGTTCCTCTGGAGTTGGAGCGGGGCTGGGCTGGAGTTGCTGCTGGCTGTGGGTCTATGGGATCTCCGTGCTTGCAGTGGGCCTGGGGGTCGGTGGGCGGCGGTGGGAGCTGTGGAGCTGTGGACCTACAGACCTACCTCCGTGGAGCTAGCCAGCTTCGGAGCGTGGATAGCTGCGGGGGCGAGCTGCTGCGACCCGACTCCGGTGGATGGTGACACCGGGAGCTCGCGGGTCCCCGGTGGGAGACTGCTTTGCGGGGCACCGGCAGCGGCGACTTCTCCCGCCCGAATTACGGGGTTGAGAGTGACCTGGAGGGGGGCCTTACAACGCCCGGCGCGGCTGTAAATTGCCGCGGACTTGCTAGCGCCCGCCGGGGGCTTTGACCTCGGCTTCGGGAGAGGAATGGAGAGCAGGGGAGAGACAAGTCTTTGCCTTCCATCACAGTGAGGAGGAGACTCACTGTGATGGATGTTTATGTGAATTGAATTGTGTTGGTGTGTGTCTTGGTTCTTTTTTTGTATGGCTGCAGAAACCAAATTTCGTTTGAACCTCATGTGAGGTTCAAATGACAAATAAAAGGTATTGTTATTATTGTATTGTATTGGTGTCCCGTTGGTCCTGACGTCTCCGGCCACCCCCCTGGACTGGAGCTGAGACTGGGAACTGCACCGCCCTTGCCCCCTCCCTCTGCAACTGCAAACAACCCCACTCTCCTGCAAGGGCGGTACAGTTCCTGGAGGATGGCAGGTGGCCAGAGACGTCAGGACCAACAGGAACCCGCTCCCCGATGGGCCCCTACGACGCCCCGAGCTGCGCCCCGTCATCCGCAACCCAGGTTCCTCTGTAGTTGGAGTGGGGCTGGGCTGGGCTGCTGTTGGCTGTGGGTCTCTGGGTTCTCCGTGCTTGCGGTGGGCCTGGTGGTCGGTGTCCAATTGGTCCTGACGTCTCCGGTGACTGGCACGGTCCTGCTGCAATCGCCGACGTGAAGACAGTGCAAAGCCCCCGCGCCGGTGCAATGGGCGGGGAGCTGGAGACGGGAGGGAAGGGGTCACACACATGGCCGGGAAGCAGAGGGGCGTAGGTGAAGTGAAACTGAAGGGAGCGACAATCTGCACTGTGTATCGTGAGTCTACCGTGGGAACTTTTTAACTCAGCGGGCAGGCAGCAGCATATTGTCAATTATTAACCCTCCCGCGCAATACACCCTCACCTTCTCTTTTATGAATGGGGATTTAGTTCCCCTTTCTTCGAGGACCGACCGGAGGTTCCGCTGTCACCTCTGCGGGCCGCCCTCGGTGAACGTTTTCAAGGACCTTTCTTCAAGGACCGAAAAAATGGCCGCTATTCGGAGGTTTTCGTTATTTGGAACTTCGGATAAAAGGTTGTGCACCTGTACCAGGCAATCTTCCAACTTCTAAACCAATTTGTTTCTATTTTTATAAAGTCCTGCATATTAGCTTATGACAACACCAGTGTACTTTTTTAGTTTAGTTTAGTTTAGAGATACAGTGCGGAAACAGGCCCTTCGGCCCACCGGGTCTGTGCCGACCAGCGATCTCCGCATATTAACACTATTATTAACACTATCCAACACACACAAGGGATCATTTTTACATTTCCCAAGCCAATTAATCTACATACCTGTACGTCTGGAGTGTGAGAGGAAACCGAAGATCTCGGAGAAAACCTACGCAGGTCACGGGGAGAACTTACAAACTCCCTACAGACAGCACCTGTATGCGGGATCGAACCTCGGGTCTCCGGCGCTGCAAGCGCTGTAAGGCAGCAACTCTACCGCTGCGCCAGCGTGCTGCCCTTCATGGAGCTTCTCAGCTCAACCTTCCAAGCTCTCTTTATTTCCAGTCATCCAAAGCCTCCTGAGCATCCTCATCTTACACCACTCCACTGTTAGTGGCTGTCAACGTCTAAGTGAAAAGCCACCCATCAAATCTTTATCTCTCCTTTAAGATGCTTCATACAACTTTTTTTGTGAAGCTTTGTTCACTGCCTCATATCTGTCCCAATAACCAATATTATAATTTCCTGGTGAAATGTCACGACTTAAAAAAAATTAAGCTGAAGGATAAATAGAGAAATTATCAGATTGCCTGGTGTGATGTGCTTAATCTCTCAAAGGAATGTCCTCTCAAACCGAGGACTCCATGTGAACCTTTGTTGCACCCCACTTGTCCCAAGGTAATGTGGAAAATGGGAAGTCATTCGCTTTAGTTAAAAAAATTGAAATGGAGGATATTCCAAACGGAGAGGAAATGAAATGCATGGGTGTTGTGAGGAGCCAGATGTCACTGAATATTAGTCACAGTCAACAAGTAGGTTCATCGAGCAATTACAAAGGCAAA
This sequence comes from Amblyraja radiata, assembly GCF_010909765.2. Lineage (NCBI taxonomy): Eukaryota > Metazoa > Chordata > Chondrichthyes > Rajiformes > Rajidae > Amblyraja > Amblyraja radiata. Next base: position 15,640,504 of record NC_045983.1, read on the forward strand.
ATAAATGTTGGCCTTAATTGCTGGAGGATATGAATATGCTTTGCTTCAAGTATATAAAGCCCTGATGAGAGTGCACCTGGAATAATGTTTGGTCTCCCTAACCAAGGAAAGATATTTGCGAGAGACTGTAACAAAGGGTCCTGGGATCTCTCGAGGACGTCAAACAAACGACATATATTCAGGACCAGGGCTCTTGGACTCAAGGAAATGAAGCGGATCAGTGGTTGTGTATATTCAAGCTGAGAGCTCAATAGATGTTCAGATATTTAGGGGTTCCAGGGATGAAGGGTATTGAGGGAAAAGATTAAGAGGGCTTTGGTGTCAGGACCTGTGTTATTTTCTAGTCATTGGCCATTAGCTGGACATTGGTGCCAGTCTGGTAGGTAGTTGGTGAGTATTTTGTAGTTTATATAAAACTAGGTACATATTAGGTTACATTTTAAGGAGTCCTTTCTAAACCAAAAACTATGGCAGCACCATGTGTTGCATGTCTTTCAGCACATGGGAATTCCAGGGCACTCCTTGTGGGCTGGATGACCACATCTGTGGGAAGTACCTCCTGTTGGGCCAGTTTAGGCACAGGGTTTTACAAAATGAATGACCATTGCAAAAACTACAGTGCATCTATACGGCTGATAGGTATTAGGAGGTAGCCACTCGGCAACTTAAGGAAAGACAGCCAAAAAATGAATGGGTGACCACCAGGCAAAGGGAGAGAGGCAGGCCTGTAGTCAGGCAAACATCAGAGTGAATATAACTCCAAAACATTTCTGTGTTGGACAATGATGATTATAGTGGTGGATGGGGTGGGGGGGTGGGAGGGGGATTGTCTCCGAAAAGTCCAACCTGGCACATGGGCAACCAAACTGCCGAGGAAGGAGCAAGCTGCAAGGGCAATGGTGGTAGGATACTTGATAATAATGGAAGCTCAGATATCTCTAAAGCGATAAACATGAATCTAGGATTGTATGTTGTCATTCTAGTGCCCCAGGGTCAAAGATGTCAAAAGACTGTTGTGTGGCAATCTAAGGGGAGAGGGTGAACAAACAGAAGTTGTAGGCAACTTTTGTACCAACAACTTTAGAAAAATGTGATAATTCTTGCAACATAAACTTAAAAACCTAGATCACAGATAAAAGAGCAGGACCTTAAGGTATTCAGGGATGGGGAAACAGAATATATGTACAGGTTGGGAGGAAGAGGTGAGTGGTGCAGTGGGATGCAGTCAAAGGTACGAAAGTCAAGAATGCAGATCAGACATGGATAGATCAGGCATATGAGAGTTTAAATTGCATCTATGTTAAAGCATGGAGTCTGACTGGTAAAGAACGAAACTTAAGGAGCATTGCCCAACAACTGGAAGTATGATAGTTGCTATTACAGAGGCATGCATGGTTTAAATACAGGCAGGACTGGTAGCTCAACATTCCAAGCTGTAAAATCCTCACGCATGAAAGGGCAACATGTAGTGGAGGTAGTAGTGCAATGTTGATTAGGGAATCCATTATTGAAAAAAGAGGTAGGGTATCTCAAGGCCAGGTAGATGGACCTTGTTGTGTGTTGTGATCATTGGCAGACCAATTTCCCTCCGGGGTTGAATAAAAATGGGAATGAATAATCCGCTGGGAGTAGACAACAGGCCTTGTAACAGACCCAGAAGATAGAGGAGTAGACATGTTGACAAATAAAAGAGAACTGCAAGAGTAACAGTGCCATAATAATAGGGGATTTCAATATGCCCAAATTAAATGGAATGGCTTTAGTGTGAAAGAAGTAGCAGGGGTGGAATTTTTAAGTGCATCCATGCAAGCTGTTTGAGGCAGTACTTAGATGGAAAAAGGGCAAAACCTGACCTAATATCAGTGTCTGTCGATGGCTGATGGTCAAAGTGTCAGTAAGAGAGCATTTTGGAGGTTGAGTCAATGTGTCTTTAAGTTTCAAGGTAGTTATGGAAAGGGCCTTGGAAGAGGATGGTTTTGGGGGGGGAAAGGGTCCTGAAAGGGAAGAGTTCAATTTCAATAGCACACCACCTGACAAAAGTAGCTTGGGACCTGCTACATAAAGGCAGTTTTATATCTGACAAGTAGTTATTCAAAAGGGAAATTGTAGGAGAGTTCAGGGCCAGCATGTTGCTATCAGGGAAGTCATGGAACTCTGGATGGCTGGGCAAAAAAAAACATAAGGCAGGCACAGAGAACTGAAAATAGGGGCCGACATTCAGGAGTACAGAAATTGTAGGGAGGTATTTAAAAGATAAATTCGGAAAGAAAAGAGAGGGTGTGAATTATCACTGATGGACACGATAACAGAAGATCCCAAAGCTGATTTTAAGTAATATTTGGGGGGAAAGAATAATCATAAAATTAGATATCAAAACAGCAATCTGTATGTGTTGAGCCAGAGGATGGAAGCAAGGAGTTAAATTAATGCTTCCCACGTATATTACCAGGGAATTGTAGCTGTGGGAGTCAGCAAGAGGGATGGTAACATTCTGGAAAATGTTATCATTAAAGAAGACAAGATGTGCCCCAGGCTGCTATGGGAGGTAGGGAGGAAGGGCCCAAATAGATATTTACATTCTTCATTGACCAAAGGGGAAGTGACAAGATGCCTGGAGGTCAGGAAACTTGGTACCTATACACAAGAAGAGCAACAGGGATATATCTGGTAAATATAGACCTGCAAGTCCAATGGCAGGTTATTGGAAATAATTCAAATTAACATGATTAATCTGCAGTTAAATAGGCCGGGATCAATGATAGGTAGTAAGTATGGCTTTAGTAAAGGGAAAATCCCATCTGAACAATTTGACTGCAATTTTCAGAAATAACAAAATATATTGGTGGGCAATAACAAATGGAACTTCAGCAAGACCTTTTACAAGATCAAACATGGGAAACTGTCCCCAGTGGTTAAAGCCCGTGGGATCCAAGATAAAATTGATCAAAACATTGGCTTTATAATATAAGACAGAGGGTGGTGGAGACAGTCTGTGTCTGTATTTGGAAGCTTGAGACCCGTGGGATACCCAAAGGATCAGCACTGGGAACCTTACTGTATGTTGTATACATTTAATAATTTGAACGCGAATGCTGGAGTTAGCAAGTTTGCAGATGACAGAAAAATTAGCAAAGATTTTTATAATGAGAGGATGGTCATACAATACACGATAATACTGATCAGCTGTTAAACTGTGCAAAACAATGGTATATGGAATTTTATTTGGTTGATATAAACATTCATTCAGAATGGCAACAGGCTCCTCACTCACTGAGTCCAAGCTGATCATTGATTCCTCAATCACACTTGATTTGCGTTATTCCACTTTCACACCATTCCCTACACACCAGGGTCAATTTAGAGCCAATTAACCTTCAACTCTCCAAGTCTTTGGGATTTGGGAGGAGACCCCAATGATCTCAGGGAAAACATGTAAACTCCAGGCAGCACCCGAGGTCAGGATCGAACCATGTCTCTGGTGCTGTGACATGGATGCTCCAAACTGCTTTCTGAAATGGCCACAGCAGAAGGGCAAAAAGTGCCAGCAATGCAAGCTACACTCACATCCTGCAGAAGAATAAGGATTAAAAAATATACATCAGCCTGGACAATCACTCCAAGAGACAGAAGCCAGAACGGAAAAGCAGCAGTGAAGCAAGTCAGGCAGCAGACAAAAGTCCGTCAGTAACTTTAGTCAAAAAGCAACGAGTCAGCAGTCACGTAAACACCTCAAAACTAATGACCTCGTCCAGCCTGCAAGCATAGTTGAATTTGTGATCAGTGAATTAGACCGCTAAATAAAACCCCGGCCTCCTTTGTGAGCAGTGCATGAATGTCCTTGTACTTCAGTTAGTTTTGGCCTTCAAGCAACAAATTTATAATCAGCACATATGAACACATGAATAAAGAGCACAAGTAGGACGCTGTCCCCCTCAGGCCAGCTCCATCATTCAACAAGACAATGCTGTGATAGTAACCTCAGTACCACATTCCTGTCTACACTTGGCAACCTCTCACCCTCTTGCTTATTATCTATCTATCCACTTGGTCACAAAAAGTGACCACATAATTAACAGCTACAACAAATGCATGCTAATTTTGCCCACTGAATATGTCTCTGGGATAGTTCCGTTTCGACACTGGGGCCCCCATGCCTTCCTGGCTGGACCTCTATTTCAGTAGTGACTAACTGTAAACCCTGGTGACAGATAGTGGGAGGAAGTTTGAAAATCTATTTAAAAAAATATGAAAAATAATAAAACAGAAAATGCTGAGGATCTTCAACCTGAAACATTACCTCTATTTTTCTATCCATAGATCGAAGCTGTATTGTTAAAGCAGAGATTTGAACCTCAAACTTTGGTTCACAGTAAACAAGCTTCAGCAGCTTTAAACAAAAACACATGGCTTTCCATGCTGGTATGGGGTGGGTAGGGGAAGTAAAAATGCCTGACAAGATTGTCAATTATTACAATGTTAGATGTTGGTTGGTTTGAGCAGTAAGTAGTGGTAAAGAAACAACAGCATGACACCTGGTCAGGAAGCGGTAAACATTTGTTTCAGGCTTCAGGATGCTAGCAGGCAGCAGGAAGCTAAAAATGGGTATCTCTAAAGTCAAGTCAAAGCATTCCACTGCTGTTACAAACACCCAGAGAAATAGTATCCCTTATGTGTTTCTCTTGTGCTGAAAGTGCACACAAAAACAAGAAATCAATCATGGGACAGGCCATAACCCTCTGATGGTGCTCCCTGGATATGCACACATTTACACACAAATTTACACTTACACAAAAACACACACACACATGGCAATACCCCTTCAGTGATTAGTACAAGAACCTTGGCTGATTTTGCTGCTAGATAATCCGACAATTGTATCAACCTTGCTCCAATCATCCTGGCAAATACAAGTGCTAGATAAAGCAGGGACCTTTGCATTTGTATGTCTGTAACACACAGATTACCTGCTGTGCCACACAGAGGGTCTATATTTGTGCAGATAGACCAACTGCATTCCAAATGGTTTCATTTCATAGAAACCAGGCAATGCAGCAAACAGTGAGGCAATCACAAAGCTGGATCTAACTGCAGCAACGGGCTTACTCACCACATGTGACCACTGGGTGCCTGCAGTGAGACGTGGCTGCTGTACTGAAATGCAGGCTGCTCCTTCGATAGAACCGGCTCCTAAACAGAGAGAGCAGAAAAGAAAATACATTTACCTTTTAATCAGAAAATACAAAGAAGTATGGAGTGGAGTATGTGTTTTATGAGCTGAAGTTAATGAAGGACATGAATATTCAGCGTTTCTGTTAGCACTTGCTCTCAGTTTAAATTAAGTTCTCAGTGCCTGAGGCCTAATAGCAGAGCAGTCAAGGTCACCCTAGGTACAATGTCATTGAGCTGGAAAGGGTGTAAAAGGGATTCACGTGATTGGGACTGGAGGGTATGAGTTATAAGGTGAGCCTGGATAGGCTAGTGCTTTTTCCCCTGGTGCATTGAAGCTAAGGGGTGACCTTATGGAGATACATAAAATCACGAGAAGCATAGATGAGGTGAATAACGGCATTCTTGTTCCTAGGGTAGAGGACATTTTAAGGTGAATGGTGAAAGATTTAAAGGGGATCCGAGTGACAACTTTTTCCACACAGAGGGTGGAGAGTATGGAGAATGAGCTACCAGAGGTAGTGGTAGAGGCGGGTACAATTACAAAGTTTGGACAGGTACATGGATGGTAAAGGTTGAGAGGGATATGAGCCAAACATGGGCAAATGGGACTAGCTCAGGTAGACAACTTGGGCTGCATGGATTTCAACATACAGCAACACTGTCATCCGCATTAGAATTAACATGGTGAAAGCAAGAGAGATCTCAGCACAGGCAATGTGTCCTTGTCCATATTAGGGACATGAATCCCAATTTCCTGTAACAGTGAGATTACAATAATGAACTCTGTTCACCATTTGTTACCTCCGTCAGCCCAATGCCTGCTGTAAAGTAGGTCCTGGAGAAATGATTTGGGTTATTAAGCGTCAGCAAACATTTGTGAATGAAAGTATTTCATCTCATCTTCCCTTTGTGATTACCTTCTAATATAGTCATCAACACATCAATAACATTTCCTTATTTAACTTTTCCATTCATTTTTGAATTGGAAACTGATCAGATCTCCCTTTCAACTTCACTCCCGAGTGTTCTCCATCTTACAGCGCAGCTCTAATATACTCTGGCAAGAGTTCCACTGAATCTGACCAGCAGTGTCTCTCCAGTCCTCAAGGCCATGCTTCGGGAGCACAAACAGGAGCCCTGTATTAGCGGTAGAATAATTACACCATCTTACAAACTAAACACCACCCACCCCTTCAGTCACCTACTGCCCCATCTTGAATGAGTTTGCCACCCCAGAATGCACAAAAGCACAGTGAAAATAAGTCATCCTTGATCCTAAGAAAGATACCTTTAAACAGATTATAATAAACTAATCAAAATTTTAGGAAGCCTCTTAAATCTCTCAAGAACAAATTAATTGCGTTATATCACATCAACTATTTGTATATTTTAATTTACTCATTTGCAGAAAGTTTGCGTACTGCTCATCTGCAATTGCCTCTGTAAAAGGTCGTGGTGGGAGTTTGATGAGTTGATTTCCTGAACTGCTGCAGTATTTCTCCTGAAGGTGGAGGAAAAGGTATTCTGAACTGAACAAGCCACACCAGCAGATACCTCCAAGCACAGCATGCCTGGGAGCAGATACACGGGAGCATTAGAGGTTAGCAAGATTTAATTTACTATACCATGCCAAATTTCTTGAGACTAGTCTGCATTATCCTTGCTGAGGAAAATCTGGTAAATAAATTGCTGCACTATGAGGCCAAGTGTTACCAAAAACACTAATTTGAAAGCAGATTTCATATCCTCATCATCACCATATAGACATAGTAACTTTACCCAAGGCTTTACTTAAGACACTTTGCAATGATCTCCCCTGCAGGTAAAAATAAGTACATGTCTTTGTTAGCAAATCAGTTCACAACTTAGTTTGACTTGCTCATTTAAAAAAAAAATTGTTCCCTGTAAACATAGTTCTTGCAATACACATCTGTCAAGAGGATCATCAAGAACTGGGTTTAGGAGCTCTGTGATAGCTGAATCCTGACTGTACACCTGTGTACTGAGCACTATGTGATAACAATGCCACTGTCACTAGGCAGACAGTATATCTGCAATCTGCAACCATTGTCCAGTGATAGACTTGCTAAGTGTCACCCATTAACACATTAATCCCATTAATAAGTGCCCTAGACACTTTGTTTACTTATATTTACATTCCTCGGGATGCAGCAACATCAGATACACATTTCAAACTGCTTATTGCTCAAACCGAGCCCTTCTATTTTACCAGCCTTAACAAAATCCTTGGGCACACCAGAGCGTTAAATGGAATAGGGAGCTTAATATAATCAAATATTGTAAAGCTTGCTTAAAGAGTAAATCAAGCATGATTTTAAAGAATTCGGTGTTCAAAAGGGAACTGCAGATGCTGGAATATCGAAGGTACACAAAATTGCTGGGGAAACTCAGCGGGTGCAGCAGCATCTATGGAGCGAAGGAAATAGGCGACGTTTCGGGCCGAAACGTCGCCTATTTCCTTCGCTCCATAGATGCTGCTGCACCCGCTGAGTTTCCCCAGCAATTTTGTGTACCTATGATTTTAAAGAACATCAGTCTGAAGAAGGCTCACAACATGAAATATTACCAATTCACATTCTCCGGAGATGCTGCCTGAAACACTGAGTTATTCTTGCACTTTATTTTTAAAGAGTAAATTCTTGGGAATACTGGGGTGGTGGGGAGTGAGATGGCATCAATCAGCATTGCATGGTACTCACCCTGCCCACAACTCCTCTTCCTCGCACTGTCTCCAGCGTCCCAGACAGGCTAAAGATCCGCCAGTGCCTCTCCCGAAGCTGTACCACTTCAGTCCCAAGGTTCTCTAGTCGGATACAGTATCGCCACTGAGGAAGGAAACAGTGAGATACAGTCAGAGCCTCAAAATGAATCAGCACAAGTCTTCCTTGGAAAGAGCAACAGACCTTTGTGTGCTCCTGTGTCAGCTGCGCTTTAAACATCTTGCATGTTATTCCTACACTGGTGCTCAGGATGTTTTCCCAGGCACAAAAGTAAGACTGGAATCAGCGCGAATGGGGGGGGGGGGGGGTAATTGTAGCATTGGCTGTCGAGTGTTTCAACAGAAAAATCTTCACCTGGGGGCAGCAATGCAATGAGATGGGAAGCTGCAGCATCAATCACTTCCAACAGATGGGACACCATAGGATTCAGCAATCCATGAAAAGTTGCAGCATTGCTGCCCTTTCCAGGCTCACAGTCATTACATTGGTTTTGTGCAGTCTTGAGCCATGGATCTCAGGGCTGAGAAGCTACATCTTTTGTCCTGACTGCCCTACACCAGCCCTCATAGATGGCCTTCACGGCAGCTCTGTGGATCAGCCACACCAAGAAGAACATGGATGAGATCAGTATTCCTGTGCTACCACCAGATTCAGGAACTGCTTCTTCCCCAGGATCATCAGACTACTGAAATTACTTCTCACAATCTAAGGTGTAGCCCTGATCTCCCACCCTACCACTATGTGACCCTTGCACTTTTTCTTTCTTTGTCTGCACTTCTCAGTAGCTATAACATTGTATTCTGTACTCTGTTTATTTCTTCTCTTTGCACTACCTATTGTACGTGTATAATTTGATTGTACTTGGGTACAGTATGATTTAATTGGATAGCACACAAAACAGTTTTTCACCGTATCTCAGTTCACATGACAATGAACTTATACCTACAAGAGCACAGGGCAGGAATTTGCACAAGCTTAGCACAGGATCAGATCTCCCTAACGTATAGGACCAATGTAGCAATCTACAGGATAGTGCCAGTCATGGTACCAGGACATTGAATTGCTGGATTCACCAAAGTACGAAAGATTAGACCCAGGCTAGGTGACGGTAAAGCGGCAATATCAAATGTCAGCAATGTGGATAGGAACATTTGACAATTGAATTTTGAATGTGCTCTTAACCACATGGACCTCCAACAATCCCTCCCTTGACTCTACTCCATGTCAGACCTCCCACCCCCTCCCAGCTCCAAAACCTCTCCTCAGTCAAATCCCTCACCCTCTTCCAACCAGAAAACCTCTCTTCCACTACTCTTACTCAGACTATCCCCCATTAATCTTTTCACCCCCTCCCCCACCCCCCCCCCCCAGTTCCTCCCCTACCATCAGATAGTACTGTTTCATTCATATTTCTTACTATGGCCGTGTTTGCAGCATTTGGCATGTGAATAGAATCCCTATCATGTGATCAGTAACACACATATTAATCAGAGAAATCAAGTGAAAACTGAGCAATACTTACCCAGTACACATGCGAATTCTGTGCTTCCTGCAATTAAATCAAACATCAGAAAATGAATGAAAACATTTTAAAGCCAGTTTGTAACTTTTATTCAGGTAGCCCTGACCAGGAAAAATGCCTTTCACCCTGACAACCAGCCCCATTTCATGCTTCACCTCACACTCAAAGAACATTTGAGACACTTATCCAGGCCCTGTTACAATTTAGTAACACGCGTTACAAAGTTTTTAACTCATCTGTGAAAGCAGGTGGAGGTAGAGGTGGATGAAGGCCAGGCCACCAAGTCAGAGAAAACATTTTCACCATTTTTGTTTGAAGTAAACATACAGCCAACCCTCCTCCATAGTTCAGTTCACCCAATCCAACTCCTTAGTAAATAGACGGGAAGTTCCCCCTTCACACTACCGCCAGTCCCAGGGCAAGAGAGAAGCCAGTGGTACTGCTGGCCTCATCCACCCTCATCTCTTTCAATGGAAGAAATGCTCAATCTCAAATTCACTGGGAAAATGCAACCAGCAAAATAATACAATCAGATATTCTCCATTTAGAATATTTCTACATCGATATTCAATTGGCAAAGTGAGAAAAGCTATAAAAAGAGCTGGTATGATGGGCCTTCTATTCAATACCATCCTGATTTCAGAATAACTGAGCAGGCAGTGAACAAAAACACAGACCAATATTACAGTCAATGTTACATGAAGCAGTTGTTGAGATCAGTCACTTAATGCGATTACAGTGAAGCCCCTAGCTCACACTTCCAGCTACAAAATTTATATCAAAACTATGTACTGGAGCTATAGCAAAGCATAAACTGCAAAATTAAAGAACCGGTTTCACCAAACTTTGTGGGTGCCGGCTTAAGTAAACATCACATATCACCCTTACCCGCATGCCCATGTAGAAGGGTATGACTGTGACCCGAATATTCTCAGTTGTTTCCCGGTGCACATCAGACAGTTCTAACCAGGGATGGTTCTTCTCCTGCCAAGCACGCAAAGTGTCCCTGGCTACAAAAGGCAAAGCTAGGGGATGAAACAATGCAGTGTTTTAATCATGGATCTGTCTTCATCAGGACAGACGAACTGCAAAAAGAAGCAATCAATACCATTTCAGCCAGAAGGTTTGCTCTCACCATTGTTCCTATAGAGTCAGAGGGATAGAATTATATAACACGGAAACAGGCCCTTCCACCCAACTCATCAAGATGCCTTCCTGAGCTCATCCCATTTGCCTGTGTTTGGCCCATTTCACTTTAGACCTTCCCACCCACGTACCTGCCCAAAATATCTTTAAGATGTTGTAATAGTACATGCCTCAATCACTTTCTATATGGTAAGCCATCAGCATCCTATGCTCTAGGAAAAAAAAAAAATCAGCATAACCAATCTCTTCTTATAACTCAACCCCCCCCCCCCCCCCCCCCCCAACCACCACCAGTCCCGGTAACATCTTGTGAATCTTTTCTGTATCCGTTCCAACTTGTGATATTCTTCCTATAACTAGGTGACCCCGACTACACAGAGTTCTCCCAATGTAGAGTCACCAATGTCTTGCAGAGTTGTAAAATTTGATGTCTTACCTCTTGTGCTCTGTAAGAACTGCGTTCCCCAGAGCAGAGCTTCACATGTGCAACAACCTCCTGTCCTTCACACAAGTACCACCTTCACAAAAACCTTAACCAGCAATTCAAGGCTACTTGGCTTTAGGAAACATCACAGCAAAGCCCTATCCACACCTACAACATTGTAAAAGCAACTAATAGTGTCCCGGTCTGTTTTTATCCCACTAGCTCACACTGCTGTTGCTAATTTGGGAAACATCTGTGATTGGAGCTTGCCCAAGAACAAATCCAAGGCCTTCTCACCAGTACCGGCTATAGTTAAATGCATCTGGGTGACGATTCCAAGGTTTACACACATCCCAAAAACATACATCTGAATAAATCGTTCATAGAGTTTGGATGGCATGTGTGTGGGCTGTGGTGCTGAAGCTTGAGCCGAGCAGAAATGGATCAATTACACTTTGCTCCTCTTCCATTTTGTGCTGGAGGTCAGGTGGGCCAGCGGTCAGTAACGTGCCGGTAGTGGGTGCCGAAGGTGGGCCGAGGACACACCACCAAGAACAAAGAGGGACTTGGGGACTACTTTGTTGGCATCCTTTTCATGGCAACTCTTTGCATATTTTGTGTATGGTATGCAAAATAAAGAATTTCACCGCGGCATGTCACATGTGATAATAAACTATCAATCATCTGAAGTCTGAAGGGTCTCGACCCGAAACGTTGCCTATTTCCTTCGCTCCATAGATGCTGCCTCACCCGCTGAGTTTCTCCAGTATTTTTGTCTACCACAAACTATCAATCAATAACTCATTATACAGCTCTTACTTTCTTCAATCCTTTGCTCACAGTATCACATGGTCATCTTGAAAACATAAGAAACATGCAGCTTCAAACTAGAAGATAACATTGTAAATCTGAACACAGCACAAACTATAACAAACCTTTTGCTGAGTCATACGAGAGAAATCTATCAAACAGTTCATGCTGGATAGGACTCCTGTCTGATGAACTGTAAGGCAGGATATCTTCATGGCTCACATAGTCCAAACCTAAGACAAGGCAAAAGATCATATCAAAAAGATCTAACAGCAAGCGATATTGCACTCAGTTGTCGGGGAAATTGATTCCATAGCTCTGGGCAGAATCACCCAACTGCCACATAAATATACTCACAAACCAGAAATTTTGCACTCACCAGTTCAATTGCCAATCTTCCCTCAGTAACAAATTATGCGGTATCTTTATGTTATAACTTACCTCAAGATAATTCCGAAAAGTAAATGCCAAAGCATGAAAGGAAGTAAACAAATGCTTGGCCAGCAAAACGGTTTAAAAGAGGACAGAAAGTCAGAGTTACATAGCATGGAACCAGGTCCTTAAATCCAACTTGTCCATCCTGAGTAAAGTGCCTTCCTGAATTAATCTCATTTTCCAATGTTAGCCTATATTTCCCACCCCCCCCCCCCGAAAGCATATCCTATTCACGTACTTGTCCAAATGTCCTTTCAATGTTATAATCTACCACTTCCTCTGGGAGTTCATTCCACATATTCCACATGCGTGGAAAAGGTTGCCCATCAGGTCTCCATAGATTTCCTCTCACCTTAAGCTTGTACTCTCTATTTTCAGACTTCCCCCATGTGACCATCCATCTTATCTACATCGTTATGCAAATTAATTGAATCAAGCACACACTCAGATATAATAAGTCAATTTACATGTCGCAGGGCTACCTTTTATTCATTATCGTTGCACCATTAGGTCTTTAGTATATTATATGTCCATCACGATTTTGAGTTACCAGTCCTAGACACACTTATCCCCTTCTGCTGGAAAAAGTGGTCACCAACTTTGATGTTTGGCACAGTGCAAGGTCTTGCTTGAATATCTCTTATCCATCTGGAAAAGTGTTTGCCGTTTCTGGCTCACTCTTCTTTTCAATACATTGATAGATTGTGACATTCTCATCTTTCTGTCAACAGGATGCAGCAAACCAATACCATAGTAACTATAACAACCCAGAACATCATCTTTTCGGGATGCTTGACAAACTCGTCAATGTTGCATTTTCTCACCGGCTCTCCAACTGATCTCCAAACATGTTAACTCCTGAATCAGTAAATGGCTTTCTTCACTGAATAATACCTTTCTCCAGTACTCATATGTCCACTCTTTTTTAAATATCAAATAATTATTTCTCCTTCTTATCATTTCTTTCTCATAGCAGGAAGAAGTTGTTTTTTTCACATGTCTTCTGGCTATACAGCCGACTAACTTATGCATGCTTATGGGACTTTATAAAGAAGTTTGCAAAGCATATGTAGGATAGTTATGTAGTCGACAGGGAGAAAGGAAGTTAGACTGCAGGAGTGCAGATGATCTGGTCAGTTGGGCAGAAAGATGACAAAAGGAACAGAGTCTGGAGATGTGAGAGTGAGGCATTGGAGAGGTGCTTCAAAGCAATATAGACTATAAATAAAAGCTACCGAGGGCTGTGCAAAAACGGATTGTCTTGGACAATATATCCACAAGTCCTTAAAAGGAGCAGACGTGGCCAAAAAAAAGCACGAAAATGATTTGGACGAGGCACAGAATATAGGAGCTAGGAGACCATGCAACAAGTATACATAATACAATATACATAATACTAGTTATACCAGCTCAAACTGTGGTCACCACATTAGAAGTGAGATATAAATGCAGTTCAAGAGGTGCAGAGGAAGTTCAAAAATTTTGCCAGGATTAGAATAATTGTGGCTGGGTGGGTAGATTATCTAGGTTTGGGGTTATAGTCTTTGGAGCAGAAGGTGGTGAATGAAGATTCAGCTGAGGAACACAACATTATGAAGGATCTATACAGAGAAAACCCCACTTCCATTAGCAGAAGAATCAAAAACTGGAGTGAAAACACAGATATGACATACAACAAATCAGAACATGCTCTTCAGCCTACAAATAGAACACAGAATATTCATAGTACAGCACAGGTATCAGTTCAGTTTTTGTCACGAGTACCGAGGTCAGTGAAAACTTTTGTTAAAGTGAAAACCAATCAGCAGAAAGACAATACATAATTACAATCGAGCCATTCACCGTGTGTAGATATATGATAAGGGCATAGTTAAAGTAAGAAATCTTGCTGTAGGAGTAGAGATTTAAAAGTGTGGAGCGATTATAATGTGCGAATACAGATCAGTTTGTGATTAGCACAAAAATAGTTGCCTGGGTTGGACGCCATTTGGAAACTGCATAGGCCCAGATTTAAAGTAATTAGTGAAAGGATTAGAAGGGAGACAAGGTTAGGGGATCTGGAATACACCGACTGAAAGAGTGAGGGAGGTGTAAACCCTCATCACATTTAAATACTTGTATAATCAGTCAATTTACATATGGACTTGTTGGGTGGGATGATTAGGGTGGATAATTCTTTCCAAACATTACAGTCAAGATGGCCACCTTTGCTGTAAATTTCTGACTACTCAATGAAGTATTCAATTGCACGCCTGAAGTAGGAGGGCTGAGGCTCTGAGGAGTTATGAGGGAGTAATGCACCACAGAATAAACACCTGCAGATACAGCATTAAACAGTTGCTCCCGATAAGTTTTAGATGTTGAACTGATGCTACTTGTTGTTGATGTAACCCTTGATGTTGGCTTTTCAGGTCGAGCTGCATGCAAGCATGTATTCTTTCAATTCTAAGTGGAAGTGAATGGAACAACAACCATCATCCTCACTTTTTGACCTTGAGATGGAAAGATACTGATAAAGCAGCTGGAGGTGGTTGGGCTGCAGACACTGCCCTGATGTAATCCCACAACAATATCCTGGGGCTCAAACAACCAACTCCAACAAACACTGAATGGTGTTTCATGGGTACTGCTCACCACCAGGACTCAATAATGGCCATTGCTCAGGTAGAATCCTGGACAGCATGCACTGCCAGGGCTTTCAACTTGAAGACACCTCACAACCAACACAATACTCTCTTCGCATAATGTACATATGCACACATGGTCCACCTTTATAATTCCCCCACCCTTTCAGTACCCTGGGTATTTCAACCAATCACAGAATCTTGACTGACTGGCTGACGTCAACTAACAAAGAACGCAGCAATTAAACCGTTTACCTGGAATAGCATAAAGGGCTCTGCTGTCATCATGGTTAGCAAGGAAAGTCACGGCCTCTGTCTGTGACCGCTGAGACTGAAACAGAAACGCTACAGTTACATACAATAATACGTTGGGAAGTTACATTAAAAGGAATGACAGCAAACAAGCAATGGCCAACTTCTACAGAATTGATACGCGTTTGCAAGATTTAAACCACAAAACCCCTGCAAGAGAAGTGGTCCAGCTGTGACTATGAGGATAAAGGACCGTACTAAGTTAAAGGGAAAGTATAAGACTATGCTAATGATAAAGATAAAATCCAGACTGTATGAATTTATACATACAAGTAATAAGGAAAAGATTACAAAAGTTAATGCGAAACACTTAAGACTGAGATGGGAGTGTTTCTATTGGGCATAACCCCAAAGACTGGGCAAAATTCAGATTCCAACAGAGGAGAAACAAGCAATAAAGAAATAGCAGAAAAATTAACATATATTTTGTGCTTATCTTAGCACTGAAGTAATTACCAAAGTCAATTAATCACTGGTACCTTCAATGCCTTCAATAAGATATCCAACAAGCGTTTATTAAACAATATTACAGCATGTGATGTAGGTGCAGATTGGTTATTTGACAGAAAACAAAGTCAGAATAAATGAGCCGTTTAAGTTGGGAGGCTATTTGGATCCTTGTGGATAGTTTGTCTCAGTCCCTTCATCCACTTTGAAACTAATCAACACACCATATTGAAGAGTTCAAGAAGGAACTGCAGATGCTGGAATATCGAAGGTACACAAAAATGCTGGAGAAACTCAGCGGGTGCAACAGCGATAAGACAGAATTCCTCCTCATAGGCTCCAAAGCCACACTCAGCAAAATCAATAACCCCACTCTCACCATCGACGGCACCACTGTCTCCCCTTCTCCCCAGGCCCGTAACCTTGGCGTGATCTTTGATTCCACCCTCTCCCTTGAGCCTCACATCCGCCATGTCATTAAAACCTCCTTCTTTCATCTCCGCAACATTGCCAAACTCAGACCCTCTCTCACGCCGCCCGCTGCTGAAAGACTCATCCATGCCTTCATCTCCTCCCGACTGGACTATTGCAACTCACTTCTCCTTGGCATCAGCTCCACCTACATCAACCGACTCCAACTGGTCCAGAACGCAGCCGCCCGACTCATCACCCATACCAAATCCTGGCATCACATCACCACAGTCCTCAAACAACTTCACTGGCTTCCCATCTCCCACCGGATCACCTACAAAATCCTGATCCTCACCTACAAAGCCCTCCACCATCTGGCCCCCCCATATCTCATTGACCTCCTCTCCCCCTACCAACCCTCAAGGTCCCTCAGATCCACATCAGCCGGTCTCTTCTCCATCCACAAGTCCAACCTCCGCAGTTTTGGGGACAGAGCCTTCTCCAGGGCAGCTCCCAGGCTCTGGAACTCCCTCCCCCAACTGATCCGCAATTCCGTGTCCCTCACCATCTTCCAGTCCCGCCTCAAGACCCATCTCTTCACCTCTGCATATCCTTAGCCCCACGTCCCCGTCCATTTTCATCTGTGCATTAATTGCCTCATACTGTGTTTTGTATTGAATTCTGTCTTTACTTTGTGTACTAGTCATGTCTCTACTATTTATTTCATTCCCCTTACATGTTTTTCCTCTACATGCTCAATTTTTGTACGGTGTCCTTGAGACTCTTGAAAGGCGCCCATAAATAAAATTTATTATTATTATTATTATCTATGGAGCGAAGGAAATAGGCGACGTTTCGGGCCGAAACGTCGCCTATTTCCTTCGCTCCATAGATGCTGCTGCACCCGCTGAGTTTCTCCAGCATTTTTGTGTACCCACCATATTGAAGAAATGGTTTTGTAACCACATAGTTCTGCTCCACTAAATACAGGTGAAGCCCAGAGATCACCAGTTTTTAACTCCCACTTAAATCATTCTAGAAGCTTTGTGCGAGTCCATAGCATTGATCAGAAGAGGCAAAATGTTGCTGATATGGCTTTACACAAGTGGCCAAGAAATGCCAGCCAGAAGCACAATCCCATCCGTGCATTACTCACACTTACTATATGAGGGCAGTCCCTGGTGTCAATCAGCACTTGATAGTAGGTGTGCGTTTTGCCTTTCACCTCTTTGGAACCTTGAGTGCCTGAACTTTCTGGTTTACTGTGAGCAAGAGAAAAAAAAAAGTGTTTATTAATTCATTGACTGCACCCAGTGATGTATGTTTAAACAAAAAAGATGGTGGAAATCTGAAATAAAAATGGCAAATGCCAGAAATCCAAAGTTTAGATGAAGTAATTGATCTAAAGCATTAATTAACTCTTTCTCTCTCCACAGATAATGTGACCAACTGTAGATTGCCAGCACTTTCCATTTTTATTAAGGACGACAGGTAACCCCTGCGTTTCTGGCCACATGTGCAAGTGACATGGCTTCAGGCTATGAAATTTGCGATCTGGACCTTTCTAGGAACACAACCCCACTCACCCACCTCAGTAACACCACGATTGTCTGTACTAAATTCCAAGTACCATATTAACACCACAGAGATGCAGCAAACAACCCCACAGCCCTTGGTCGAGACTGGGAAAAGCCAAAAGCATTTTGATTTAATAAACAAGGCAAAGATAAAGAGAAATATGCTCCTTGAAGTTGCTGAATTAACTTTTCAAATTCACTGCAACTGGCAGGCATCGGGACTCCAATAGTGCAGTTCAGCTAGTAGAGGTGTGACCTCAGTCCAGCAACCCAGGTTCAATCCCAGTTTATAGTGCTGTCTGTATGGAGTTTGTGCATTCTCCGTCACCGCGCGAGTTCCCCTGGATAAACAATTGCCTCTCACATGCTAAAGACATGGGTTGGTACATTAATTGGCTGCCATAAATTGCCCTAAGTAAGCAGTAGAATCTCCAGGGAGAAGCTGATAGGAATGTGGGGAAGAAAAATTGGGATTACTGTAAAGTTAGAGTGGTGGCCCTTTGCTTAGGGTTGGCAGACTCTGTAGGGTGTAGGTTTCGTGTCTGCTGTGTGACTCAATGAAGGGACTCAACCATCAGACAGTATAGTTCTAGCAGGAACCTGGTGACACCATTCCAGACACTGGATCACACTGGCCACCTACAAGGGAGATACACAGTAATTGTTTATACTTTGATTATTACGACTTGAATTTAAGCATTTCAGGTCCCTGCTCCCAGCACATCAATCCCAAGAGTTCCTTTCCCTCCCTCCTTATTTATCACAATTAATTCTCCCTCACATCCTCAGCAACTCCCCTTCAATGCTTTTGCTATCTTATTCCAATAAGTGGTATTCTACAATAGCCAACTAAGCTACCCACACATCATTGGGATGTGGGTGGAAACCAGAGCACTGGGAAGAATCTCAGACGGTCACAGGGAGAATAAGCAAAATCTGTATAGACAGAACCCGAGGTCAGGATCAAGCGTGGGTTAGCACAGGTTCACACTGCATACCTTCCCAAGGGAAGAGTGCACATTGTGCTTCCCTCGATTGCAACGCTGCAATTTCAACCTATGCGCCTCACGCAACCAAAACATGTTCCCCACTAACTTCAATATTCTACCTTCACAAGCACCACGGGAAATTAGCAGGAGCAACGAGTGGTTTGCAAACAATCACTTGTACCTGTCAGGGGTGGATGAAGCCACATCACGATCGTAGAGCCTGGCATGCCAAGGGAACAGGACAATTCCTCGGTATCCAAACACACTATGCAGAAATAGCTGCAGACAAAGCACATGAGAAGATCATTGTGTCTGATGAATCATGACCCAAAATGTCAGCTGTCCATTCCCACTCCAGATGCTGCCTGACCTACTGAGTATCTGCAGCACATTTTATTTTGCTCAAGATTTACGAGTTACCGGGTTTCCGAGCTAGCACTCTGGTACTGCAGCCCGCCCAGGGTTTGCTCCAGAATTATTCAATCCAAAGCTTTCTAGGATATGGAATAAGTAGTAATCAGGACAACGGGAAGCTTTTGAGTTTAGTTTAGAAATACAGCATGGAAACAGGCCTTTCGTCCCACAGAGTCCATGCTGACCATTGGGCATCCTACAGAAGTTCTATGTTATGTCACTTTTGCATCCTACATACTCAGGGGAATTTACAGAAGCCAATTAACCTTCAAACCTGCGCATCTTTCGAATGTGGGAGGAGACTGGAACACCCCGAGAAACGGTTGCACGGTGTTGCAGCTGTAGAGTGCGGCCTTACAGCACTAGAGACCCAGGTTCGATCCTGAATACTGGGGCTGTCTGGACGGAGTTTGTACGTTCTCCTCCTGACCTGTGTTCGTTTTCTCTGGGATCTCCAGTTTCCTCCCACACTCCAAAGATGTACATGTTTGTAGGCTAATTGGCTTTGTATAATTGTAAATTGTCCCTAGTGTGTGAAGGAGAGTGTTAGTGTGCGGGGATCGCTGGTCGGTATAGACTCGATGGGCCGAAAGACCAGTTTTCACACTGTATTTCTAAACTAAACTAAACCCCACACAGTCACAGGGAGAATGTACAAACTCTGCACACAACACATGTAATTAGGACGAACCCAGGTCTCTGGCACTGTGATCTCTATCACAGTGCCACTGTATTCTCCTTGCAGTAGAAAGTAAGGCAAGCCATTCTACCTCATAGGTGATTAGGAAAGCTACCTGCATATTAGCTTTTACTGTAAGAGGATTGATCTTAGAAAAGGGAGACTTGTTACAATTGAACAGGACATTTGTCTGGTTTGTCAAGTACGTCGCTCAGTTTTAGTCCCCTTTTGGAAATGATATATTGACATTGGGGGCAGTCCGAAAGAGATTCAATATGTTAATTCCAGGGATACGAGAGGTGACCTTTCACATGGCTTTACAAATCAGATGCATATTCTTTGGCGTTTAGAAGAATCAAGGGCGATTTTATTGAAACATAAGATTAGGTGTGGGGACAGAGAGGCACAGCAGCATAGATGAGATGTTTCTATGAGGGGGAGAATCTTGAACAAGGGGATATAGTTTCAAGATTAGGGAGTAGTCATTTAAATCAAGGTGCTGATAAATTTGTCTTCAGACAGAGAATGGTTGATTCCTGAAGGGAATTCTTGAGGGATATTTAAAGACACGTCTGGTGTTCCAGTTTTCAGGTTGAACCAGCGATCTCTTACCTGTCCTGTTTCGTATTTTCCCTGCTGTTTAGGTGCCTCAAACACTCCAACCGTCTCCAACACTTTGCCTTCAGGGCGATTTCTGGGGAGACAGAGATAACCATTGTAGACAAGACTGAATTCAATGGGGGTGCAGGGGGCAGTGCAGTTGTCAGAGAGAAACAACTGGGTGTGGGGATGTAAGGTAAAGGGAAGGAAAAAGGAGCAGGGACAAGTGAGATAGTGGGAGTGGGTGGCGAGAAACGAGGATAAAGTTGGTCATTTTACACAAGTGAGGAGCGGGACCCGGTAGTGGGATGGGAAGCTGGAAGATCAGGTGGGCAGTATGGCAGAGTAGGATGGATGGAGGAGTACCAACAGGGGTCAAGTCAAGTCACATTTATTTATATAGCACATTTAAAATACAACTCTCGTTGGCCAAAGTGCTTTACATTTGTTATAAGAATAGCACAACAAAACAAACTACATACATATATACATGTAGCCCACACTCAGAGGACATCACGAAAGGCTTGGGAGTATAGATAAGTCTTTAGTCTTGACTTAAAAGAGTCGATGGAGGGGGCAGTTCTGATGGGAAAGGGGATGCTGTTCCACAGCCTAGGGGCTGCAACCGCAAAGGCGCGGTCGCCCCTGAGCTTAGGCCTAGACCGTGGGATATTCAGCAACCCCAAGTCGGCCGATCTGAGGGGCCTGAAGGTGGAGTGGTGGGTGAGAAGAATTTTTATGTAGGTGGGGGCAAGCCCATTGAGTGCTTTGTAGACATGGAGGAGGATCTTGAAGTTTATACGGAACCGCACAGGGAGCCAGTGGAGAGAGGCCAGGATCGGGGTGATGTGGTCCCTTTTTCGGGTCCTCGTCAGGAGTCTCGCTGCGGCGTTTTGGACCAGTTGCAGGCGGGACAGTGAAGATTGGCTGATGCCAGTGTAAAGGGAGTTGCAGTAATCTAGGCGGGAGGAGATGAATGTGTGGATGATCTTTTCCAGGTCATCAAACTGGAGGAATTATTTTATTTTAGCTATCGTCCGAAGCTGAAAGAAGCTAGCTTTTACCACGGCATCGACTTGTTTGTCAAATTTCAGTGCTGAGTCAAATATCACGCCAAGGTTTTTGAAGTGAGGTTTGAGTAGTGGGGTAAGGCTTCCAACGCTGCCTGCTATCATTTTGATTGAGTCCGAGGGGCCGAGAAGGATGACCTCAGACTTACTCTCGTTTAGTTGGAAGAAGTTTGGGCCATCCAACACTTTATATCCTCGAGGCAGTGGGTAAGGTTAAACAGATTTGATTGGTTTTTGGGCTTCAGGGGGAGATAGAGTTGGGTATCGTCTGCGTAGCAATGGAAGGAAATGCCGTGCCTTTCAATGACTTGGCCTAACGGGAGCATATACAGGGAGAAGAGAATGGGGCCAAGGATGGAACCTTGTGGAACCCCACAGCAGAGATTAGCTGGGGAGGAGAATGAGTTGCTTATGTTAGTCGAGAAACTCCTACCTTTGAGGTAGGAGATGAACTAGCTCAGGGCAGTGCCATCAATACCAATCCCATACCGGAGACGGTCAATTAGGATGGTGTGGTCGACAGTATCAAATGCTACACTGAGGTCAAGAAGGAGCAGAATTGCACAGTCGCCGGTGAGCAGAATTGCACAGTCAACGGTGAGCAGTAGGTCATTGTGTACCTTCAACAAGGCAGACTCTGTGCTATGGTGAGCCCTGAAACCTGATTGGAAAGTTTCCAAGATAGTGTTTTGGTGAAGGTAAAGTATAAGTTGACTTAAAATTACCCTTTCAAAGGCTTTTGAGAGGAAAGGCAGTTTAGAAATGGGTCTGTAGTTGCTTGGCAAGGTGGGGTCGAGGTTAGGTTTTTTCAGGAGTGGTTGGACAACCGCATACTTGAAGCAGGTAGGTACAGTGCCAGTGGCCAGAGAGCTGTTGAAGATGGCGAGGATGCTGGGACCAGCTGTTGTAATGACGTCCTTTAGGAGGGCAGTGGGGACAGTGTCGAGGGGGCAGGTAGTAGGTTTCATGGTGGTGATCAGTTTTACAGAAGCATGGGGAGTGAGCTAGGACTGAAGGAGTGGTGGGGATTGAGGAGGCCTGACCGTGCTCGCTGTGGGAGACACCGGGCCGGGGCCGGGACCGTGCCCGGGGTGGGGGTCACCGAGTCGGGACGGTACCCGGGGTGGGGAGGCGAGGGGAGAGAGCGGACATTGGATGAGCAGTGAGACACGAGTAATTCCCGCAAAAAAATATTCCGCACTTGCACAGCCTGTTATCGGACTTCTCTCTGGCCGAGCCCGAGGCTTACGGCAGCGCTAACGCCGAACCGGGGCCTTACCTGGATGATAGGAGCCGGACTTGCTGATGGCGCTGGCCGATGCTGCAGGCGCGGCACACGGCGATAACCCGAAGTGCGGCGACGGAGTGCCTGGCCAAGGCCGACACGCAAAATCCTAGGGCCGGAGCCGCCATGACAGTGCGGGGCGGGGCCTGTGCGCCGTGCTGCGCGGCGAGACCAGGCCGGAACCGGCTCCCAGTTACCCCAACGCCAGGCCGTACCCGCGCTGCCCACAACCAAGATGGCGCAGGTTGTCATGCCGACGGGCCTAGCGAGGCTTGAAGCCTGAGTCTGAAGTAAGAGCAAGGTCAGAGCTCGTTGCGGAATTACCTCAGGTCGTGGCCGTTTCCATTCGCTCAGGTGAGATTTAACATCGAAATCGGACCGAGGGTGGCGAATCTGCCAGTGGGATTTTACAAATTCCGTGCCGGGCCTTGAGATCCGGCCGGGCCTGAGGTCAAAGTCTTGCTGTCTGGGACGATGAGTGGTGCATAATAGACGGTGGGAGTGCGATCATGTCATGGTGCAGCGGACGGCCTTGATGTGAATGTTTTACAGATTTCCTCCCTCTCCACAGATGTTGCCTGATTTGTTGAGTATTCAAAGGTTTCAAAGGTCTTTTATTAGTACAGTGATATGAGAATTATCAAACAGTCATACAAAAAAAAGCAACAAGACACAAAACTACATAAAAGTTAACATAAACATCCACCACAGGGGATTCCCCACATTCCTCAATGTGATGGTAGGCAAAACAGACCAGGTTCTTCCTCTATTCTCCCGCAGTCGGGGCAGTCATATGTTGATAGAATGGAGTGGCTCGGCTTGTATACTCCGGAATTTAGAAGGATGAGAGGATATCTTATTGAAACATATACGATTATTAAGGGATTGGACACGCTAGAGGCAGGAACATGTTCTTGATGTTGGGGGAGTCCAGAACCAGGGACCACAGTTTAAGAATAAGGGGTAGGCCATTTAGAATGGAGATGAGGAAAAACTTTTTCACCCAGAGAGTTGTGAATCTGGAATTCTCTGCCTCAGAAGGCAGTGGAGGCCAATTCTCTGAATGTTTTCAAGAGAGAGTTAGATAGAGCTCTTAAAGACAGTGGAGTCAGGAGATATGGTATGGTGAGAAGGCAGGAAATGGGGTACAGAATGTGGATGATCAGCCATGATCACAGTGAATGGCGGTGCTGGTTTGAAGGGCAAAATCAAAGATTATAGAGGAGCTCCTCTATAATCTTTGGGCAAAATGGCCGAATGGCCTACTCCTGCACCTATTGTCTATTGTCAGTCGAACCATTGTCGATGCGATCAAAGCTCCCGCGTCGGGGTGATCGAAACTCACGCGGCTTGGAGTTCCCGAAGTTGGTCTCTCACCGGAGACCTCGGGCTCCGTGATGTTAAAGTTTGCAGGCACCCACGGTTGGAGCTCCGAGGCCGATCCCTGGCGGGCTTTAACAAAGGGATTGCGGGCTCCGCGATCTTAAAGTCCCGTAGGCACTCGCAGTGGAGCTCTCGAAATCGGTCTCCAGCAAAGGCCGCCAACTCCTCGATGTTAGGCCGCAGTGCGGACAGAGATATGATACGGGAAATAATCGCATCTCCATCGAGGTAAGAGATTAGAATATGTTTCCCACATCCCCCCCCCATCCCCTTTCCTTCCCTCCCCTCCCCTTCGCTCCCCTCCACCTACCCCACCCCCACATAAAACAAGCTGAAGAACACTAAAAACATACGTTTAACACATACTATTAGAACACAAAGAAGGAACGGACAGACAGACTGTTGGCGAGGCAGCCATTGCTGGCGCCACCCAGTGGTTAGTCGTGGTATTTCCTATGTTTACTGAAAAAAGTTTTTTATTGTCATGTTTCCCAGATAGGACAATGATAGCAAGAATTTCATTGTCCTATCTGGGACACATGATGATAAACTCTGACGTCACTTGACAAAGTATTTCTATAATTCCTCTACAGTTCTTTATTTATTCATCTGTCCCTATTGGGGACCACATTCACCCTTGCCAGTCTTTTTCCATTTACATATTTGTAGTAGTTCTTGCAACCCAATTTGTCGTCTTCATGCCTGATATCTGCCAGTGCCCAGCTTCCTCTCCCTGCCCTTTTCACTCCCTCGTTACCTTTTCCCATTGCCCTCTTACCCCCCCAGCAGCTGTTCCCCACTGTCTGTTGACAACCAACAATTGCAACTTGCCACTGTCCCTCCTGACCCCACTGTTTCTGCCCCCACCTGCCTCTATCATCCCTCACTTCCTGTCCTAACAATACAGTTCATGCCCTCCTTCACAGCCCTCTTCTACAAACCAATCCTCCACACCTCTCATGCCTCAGTGTCAGCCTGACTCCCAACCACCCTACTGCCAATCCATCACTGCTCCTCTCATTCGTCACTCTGCCTCCTTTACCGGAGATGTAATGCTGAGGCTCTATAAGATGCTGGTCAGATCCCATTTGGAGTACAGTGAGCAAATTTGGGCCCAGAGGAGGTTTACAAGAATGATTCCAGGATTGAGTGGGTTAGCATATAATGAGTGTTTGACAGCACTGGCCTGTACTTGCCGGAGTTTAGTAAGTTGAGGGGGGACCTCATTGACGTGGATGTGGAAAAGATGTTTCCTCTGGTGGGAGAGACTAGGACCAGAGGTCATAGTACTTACTTACTTACTGCCTATTATGCCTCCTGGCATGTAGGGCAGCAACAAAGGTCCTCCACTCCTGTCTGTTCTGGGCTAGCTTCTGGACACTACCCCAGGTCAGGTCCATTGTTTTCATTTCCTCCTCTACAGTTCGATGCCAGGTGGTTTTGGGTCTCCCTCTTTCCCTTTTCCTTACCGGTGTCCAGTGCAGGGCTATTCTTGGGATGCTGTCTGGTTCTCTTCTCAGTATATGGCCAATCCAGTTCCAGCGCCTTCTCATGATGCCTAGTCTTATGTTTGGCATTTAGAACTTCCACCTTCCTGCCAGTGGCTTCATTTCGGCTTTCACCATTGACATTCATCCTAGCATCTGTCGATAGCCCTGGAAGTCCATCATGCCCAGTAGTGTTGATTCATTCAGTTGCTGTTTCTGCAACATATTTGTTCTACAAGACAGGGTTGTTAGCCCTGTGCTCAACCTCCAACCTGGAGGACCAGTGGATCGCTCTTCGTCTCGCCTCTACCCTTCGACCTGTCCAGCATGGGAGACCCTAACAGGAGGCGAATCTCCCGCTGGCATAGCTCTAGGGGTCACTGAGACACACGACAAGGTTGCAATCCAACGGGGAGCAGAGGTCATAGCCTCAGCATTAAAGGGCGCTCTTTTAGAAAGGAGGTGAGGAGGAACTTCTTAAGTCAGAGGGTAGTTAATCTGTGGATCTCGTTGCCACAGAGGGCAGTCGAGGCCAAGCCATGGATATTTTTAAGGCAGATATGGACAAATTCTTGATTAAAACGTGTGGCAAAGGTTATGGAGAGAAGGCAGGAAAATGGGATTAGGAGGCAGAGATCAGCCATGATTGAATGGCGGAGTAGACTCAAAGGGCCGAATTGCCTAATTCTACTCCTATAACTTGTGAACCCCACACCCCTTCCTGTCCCTTACTGCCTGTCATAATTGTTTAAGCATCACTACTCAAGCCCCCATGACTCACCTACTATTCCCTATTTACTATTTTCTATTTCCCCCAACCATCCTTGTATTGCTCCTACCACCCTATCTGTCCCTCATATCTCTACTATATGCTGGCCTTGCTTGTGAGCTAGTATCCAGACTTGCTAGTATCCAGACTTGCTCACGGGAGACTGGTGACTAAAATTAGAGCACATGGTATTGGGGGTAGGGTGTTGACGTGGATAGTAAATTGTTTGGCAGACAGGAAGCAAAGAGTAGGAGTGAACGGGTCCTTTTCAGAATGGCAGGCAGTGGCGAGTGGAGTGCCGCAAGGCTCGGTGTTGGGGCCGCAACTGTTTACCATATATATTAATGATTTGGAAGAGGGAACTACGAGTAATACTAACACGTTTGCGGATGACACAAAGCTGGGTGGCAGTGTAAACTGTGAAGAGGATGTTAGGAGGTTGCAGGGTGACCTGGACAGGTTGAGTGAGTGGGCAGATGCATGGCAGATGCAGTATAACATAGATAAATGTGAGGTTATCCACTTTGGCGGCAAAACAATGGGGCAGATTATTATCTCAATAGGGTTAGGTTAGGTAAGGGGGAGGTGCAGCGAGACCTGGGCGTCCTTGTACACCGGTCATTGAAAGTTGGCGTGCAGGTACAGCAGGCAGTGAAGAAAGCTAATGGAATGTTGGCCTTCATAACAAGAGGATTTCAGTAGAGGAGTAAAGAGGTTCTTCTGCAGTTGTATAGGGCTCTGGTGAGACCACATCTGGAGTATTGTGTACAGTTTTGATCTCCTAATTTGAGGATGGACATCGTTGTGATTGAGGCAGTGCAGCGTAGGTTCACGAGATTAACACCTGGGATGGTGGGACTGTCATATGAGGAAAGATTGAAAAGACTAGGCTTGTATTCACTGGAGTTTAGAAGGATGAGGGGGGGTTCTTATAGAAACATATAAAATTATAAAAGGACTGGACAAGCTAGATGCAGGAAAAATGTTCCCAATGTGGGGCAAGTCCAGAACCAGGGCCCACAGTCTTAGAATAAAGGGGAGGCCATTTAAGACTGAGGTGAGAAAAACTTTTTCATCCAGAGAGTTGTGAATTTGTGGAATTCCCTGCCACAGAGGGCAGTGAAGGCCATCACTGGATGGATTTAAGAGAGAGTTATATAGAGCTCTAGGGGCTAGTGGAGTCAAGGGATATGGGGAGAAGGCAGGAATGGGTTATTGATAGGGGACAATCAGCCATGATCACAATGAATGGCGGTGCTGGCTTGAAGGGCCGAATGGCCTCCTCCTGCACCTATTTTCTATGTTTCTATGAGCTCATATACTGAAAATGAATTAAAATATCAGGCCAGATTGATAAGGGATGGTGGAATTCCTTCCCTTATAGAACAAGTGAACCCCATGAATTTCATGATTAATGTTACTATTGTTGACTTGTTAGTTCAGATGTATTAAATAAATTGAATAACTTTCCAATTGTCACAGTGGAGCCTCTGGATTGCCAGTACAATAACATTGTTATTGTGTTATGTATTCTAAACATACTTTCACTTCATGCTGTTTAATGCCATGTGTATTAGAAATTTACCTGTTCTTCCTGTAAGAGCAGATTAAAGAATAAAGAGTGAATTAGATTAGACTTTATTACCTTCTATCACAGTGAGGAATGTGGGGAATCCGCTGCAGTGGATATTTGTGTTGACTTTTATGTAGTTGTGTGTTTTGTTGCTTTTTCTAGTATGACTGTATGGTAAATCGAGTTTCACTGTACCTTAATTGGTACACGTGACAATAAAATACCTTTGAACCTTTGAAAT
This sequence comes from Amblyraja radiata, assembly GCF_010909765.2. Taxonomy (NCBI): domain Eukaryota; kingdom Metazoa; phylum Chordata; class Chondrichthyes; order Rajiformes; family Rajidae; genus Amblyraja; species Amblyraja radiata. Next base: position 15,668,612 of record NC_045983.1, read on the forward strand.
GAATTGTATATTGATTTCTTTAACTCAAGGACTCTTGGCAATTATAAATTCTAGGGAGATTATAGGTAGGAATTTTATTTAAAATCTTCTGTTTTTATACTGGTCCGACTATCTGTTTTGCTTGGTGGTAATATGTTTGTTGTGACCCCCCCCCCCCCCCCTGCCCCAGACTGCTACTTTGGAGCCCTGCTGCTCCATTTGGGGTTTCTAACAGTTCACCGATGGCACATTCTCTACGAGTGAGTGATGGCTTCCTACAACAGCTTGACCTCGTACTCAAAGATGATCATTCTTTGCCCATGGATCTGCATGCTGAACTCAAATCCTGCTTCACAGGAACGAAACCCACCCCCACGATTCCTTTCACCCTCCTGAGAAAACTCCACATATTCTTGGAAACAAAAGGTGAGTAAATCAGACAAAAATGGCTGGTTTTTAATCTCATTATTCTTTATGAATTTATGCTGGGACGTAGGATTTAACAACCACAAAAAGCCCTTGCGTCATTTATCTATATTAAGAGCAACAGGATAACTAGGGAAAGCATATGTCCCCTTAAGGATCAGTGCAGTTGTCTATATGTGGAGCCACAGGAGATGGACAATGTCTTAAATGAATATTTCTAATTTGTATTTATTGTGGAGGAGGTTATGGAAGCTGGGCACAAAATGCTGGAATAACTCAGTGGGACTGGGAACATCTCTGGAGAGAAGGAATGGGTGACGTTTCGGGTCAAGACCGTTCATCAGACAGTCTCGACCAGAAACATCTCTCCAGAGATACTGCCTGTCCCACTGAGATACTCCACCATTTTATGTCTACCTTCGATTTAAACCAGCATCTGCAGTTATTTCCTACACAGGTTATGGAAGCTATGGAAATCATGGAGGAAAATAGAGATGTTTTGAAAAATATTCACGTAAGAGGATAGAGATACAAGGAATTGCAGATGTTGGTTTAAATAAAAGGACACAATGTGGTGGAGTGAGTCAGCTGGTCAGGCAGCATCTCTGGAGAATACAATGACGATTTGGGTCGGGATTTGGACCTGACCCGAAACTTCACCAATGCATGTTCTCCAAAGATGCTGCTGACCCCCTGAAATCAACTGGAAAAGTGGGACAAAGAATAGCAGATGGAATTTAACTTGGACAAGTGAAAACACAGAACTGTACAGCACAAGAAGAGGCTGCCATTCTGAAGAAGGGTCCCAACTTTAAACATTGTTTATTCATTTCTTCCTTACATGCTGCCTGGCCCACAGAATTCTTCCAGCATTTTGATTTTTGTTCAGCCATTTAAAAGGGACCTAACTGTCAACTTTTTCACACAGTGGGTAGTGGATATGCGGTAAAGGTGGGTACAAATACAACATTTAAATTATATATGGATAGATACACCGGCAGGAAATGATGAGAGAAATATGGGCCAAACGCAGAAAAATAGGACTAGCCCAGGTAGATGTCTTGGTCACCATGACTAGTTGGGCTGAAGGCCCTGTTTCTGTGCTGCAGAAATCTATCACTATGATTATAATTCTGCAGGCAGTAGACTGTTCGGTGAACTTATGTAACTTTGTTGGCCCCAAACCGTGGCGAGGCTTGTGTACTGTCTCGGTGAGGTCTGCTACATGCAAAACAAAGCATTTCACTGTACTTAGATACATTTGACAATAAAGTATAATTGAATCATTCTTTACATCCTGCCAAGCAGAAGCAGCTCATGTGTGCTGTTAACAGGGTGCAGGCTCCCCTTCCTTCCCCTCCCCGGCATCATCCATTCCGCCTCAGCTGCCCCCTGTCCCCTCTCGACTGTCCCCCTCCCTCCCGAGCTGCCCCTTCCGTCGTGGATGAGATGTCACTCCTACAGGTGTGAAATAGAGGAGCTCCTCCTGTCGTTCTCCCACCTGGAGTGCTGGCTTAGTAAAGCTGGAATAAATTAAGTGACCTGATAATCATTTAAAGATGGTTAGCGAGTCAATTGAGTGGGGCCCTCACCTGTCGTTCTGGGCCCCTGTATAATCTTGGCTGAGATGTGATGGTTTGTGTGTTTTTACTTACTGTAGTTCGATGTTCTATGTTTGCAGGGTTCCCTGTGTATCTTCACGAACTTCTGGAGGGTGCAGAAATATTTACACCAGAAGTGAAGCTGCCTGAGAGGGTCAGTATAGAAGATGGGAGGAGGTGACTGAGGTGGGGGGTGGTATGGAATACTGCCCTTAATCTGGCACTGGCTCTGCACTGGACTCTGCTGGTTTCTGGTTTCTCCTAGACACTGGTTTCTCCTGGACATTGGACTCTGCTGGGCACTGATCTCCATTGGAAAGTGATCTCCACCAGACACTGGTCCCTACTGGACACTGGTCTCCACAGGACACTGGTCTCCACTGGATACAGGACACTGGTTCCCACTGGGTGCACCACCATTCACTCTGGCTGATCTTTTAACCCCAATACTACTTCCCCCACCCATAATCCCTCGATTCCATTAATATCCAAACTTTCGGGATCTTTCTGTGAATATAGTCAGTGACTTAGCCACAGCCCTCCTGTGCATAGAGTTTCAAAGATTTGGTATGTTCTGGGAGCGTAAATTACTTAACTCCGCCCTGAATGTCTGATTCCTTATTTCGAGACTGTACTGCCTGGTTCCAGGCACGCTGGCCAGGAGAAAAGGCATCCCTGTATCTGCCCATCAAACCCAGTAAGAATTTATATTTCCTTTCTTACTCATTAGGATTCAGAATGCTCATTGAGTCAATACCAGTTCCAGCACTCCTGCAAGTTAGTCTATCTCCTGTGCCCATCAACTTACCATGCCCATCAAATCATTGATTCTATTGTCACATATCTACATTAGGGAGTAAATTACAGCAGCAGTTGGGATGTGGGAGGAAATCAGATCACAAGGGGGAAAGCCACACAGTCACAGGGAAAATGTGCAAGACAGTGCACGGATTCAGCCTGTGTCACTGGAACTGTGAAGCGGCAGCTCTACCAATGAGGCGATGTATTTTAGGAAGTCAAAAGTGCAAATATCTCCGTGGGTGTCTGTGGTGGGTCACCATCTCTGATCCTTGTGAGTGTGTGTGCTGAGGACAGGAGATCAGACTTAATCTAGTAAATCTGTTACTGGTTATCAGTTATGAAATGTTAATGACCTTCTCATGTCTCGTCCCTGTCCCTTTCAGAACCCGCAGCTGGTGGCCAGATTGGACAAGATCAAAGCAAAGATGGCAAATGAAGAGTACAGACGGATCACCAGAAATGTCAACTGCCAGGTGGTGTGATCTTCTCCAGGGGTTCTGACGTGCTTGCTCTATATTGGTGTAGCCCTGTGTCCAGGAGCAGGACAGCCTGGCTGGGGATAAAGCCACAGCTTGGTGCTAACTTCCCTTTATCTTTTGTTCCTAGCAGATAAACCGATACGGCACAATTGGAGATGTGGGAAAGCAAGGTGAGTGGCTGAAGATTTTCCATTGGATTTGTTTCAAATCACATCTATTCAAAATGAAGTTCAAGACGAGCAGGACCAAATGTAGAATTAAATGACTAGGGAAATGATGGAGGATCTCAGCCAGTCAGGCAGTCACTTGTGGAAAAAATATTTATTTAACATTTCTGGCCAGGGAGCCTTCCTGAGAACCTCTTTCCACAGGACCTGCTGTCTGGCTGAGTTCTTCCAGCAGTTGGTTTTGATTCAGATTCTGGTCTCTGCAGTTTTAGTTGATTCCACTGTAGAATGAGTTTGTCACTCTGGCAACAATCTGGCATTTGTGTACCAAAGTCTCAGAGTGACTTCGTCATCTGAGAGATTTTGTTCAGCTGGGAAGTGTTAAAAAATAATGTTGAGACTGCAGCAGGTATTATTGAGGGTGGGGTAGTGGAAGGGGAGCCTGCATAACCATCTGTTTAAGAAAGAACTGCAGATGCTGGAAAAATCAACGGTAGACAAAAATGCCGGAGAAACTCAGCGGGTGAGGCAGCATCTATGGAGCGAAGAAATAGGTGACGTTTCAGGTTGAGACCCTTCTTTAGACGCTGCTCGACCCGAAATGTCACCTATTCCTTCGCTCCATAGATGCTGCCTCACCCGCTGAGTTTCTCCGGCATTTTGTCTACCTTCATGACCACCTCGTCATCTCCACCTCGCCCAGGAGCTCCGGATGGAACATCCTAACAAGTCAGGCGAAGCAGGTCTGAAGAAGGGTTCCAACCCAAAATGTCATCTGGCCATTCGCTCCAAAGATGTTACCCACTGATTTCCTCTCACACTTTTGCTCAAGGTTCCAGCATCTGCAGTCTCTTGTGTCTCCATTAAACAGGTAAGGTATATATTCTTTGGAGTTCAGAGGATGAGAGGTGATCTGATGGAAACATAGAGCATCCCAATGGGGCACAGTAGATAGATGATTGAGATGTTTCCATATGGACTGTTAGCTAGGAACACCCCCACATGAGGATTCTGGTACATCACTCTTCAACTCGCCTGTGTTTTTCCCAACCTCCAAGTGTTCTGGTATGAACGTGGAAGGTTCCATCTCCTTGATGTAGAAAACCTGAAACACAATGTTAAAGCAAAGTCTCTGCGGCTCACAGCAGGGATGTGGTAACCACAGTGTCTGTGGGTGATCAGGAGAGCTCCTGGTTGCTGCATCCAGTGGGCAAGGCTGGTCTAAATTAACTTCTGCTCTTCGTTTTACATCAGCATCGCTTTAGAAATGGTGCTCCTATTTCCAGAACACAGAGCAGTTTCCTCTGGTTCTGGGGTTTTGGTTGCCTAGCTGCGACCAGCACTGTCGATCTCCTGTGTCAGATCGGCTTTTAACCCTTGCTGATGTCTACCTCTTTCTGTCGGTGTTGCAGTGCGATCCGCTAAGGCCGTGGTGGTAACCATCTTTAACTTCTTGGTGACGGTGGTGGCAGCGTTTGCCTGCGCCTACCTCGGTAGTCAGTACTTGTTCACGGAGCCGGCTGCGGTGAGTGTGGGTATCGCATGGGACGAAGATAATTGATGGGAGGTGTTTAACAGAACATAGATCAGTACAGCACGGTAACAGGCCCCTTCAGACAACAATGTTTGTGCCAAACATGATGCCAAGTAAAACCAATCTCTGCCTGCACATTACCAATATCCCACATACCCTGCATATCCATGTGCCCATTTAAAAGCCTCTTAAATGCCACCATAGTATTTGTCTCCACCATCACTCCTGGCAGCAAGTTCCAGGAACCCACAACCCACTTTGTTAAACAAAACTCACCTTGCACATCTCCTTTAAACTTTGCCCCTTCTCACCTTAAAGCCATGACTTCTGGTGTCTGACGTTTCCACTCTGGTAAATGCGTCTGACTGTCCACCCTATCTATGCCTTTCAGAATTTTATCTACTTCTATCAGGCCTCTCCTCAACCTCTGATGTTCCAGGGAAATCCAAGTTTGTTCAACCTCTCTTTATATGTAATACCCTCTAATCCAGCAGCATTCTGGTAAACCTCTTCTGCACCACGTTCAAAACCTCCACATCATTGCTGTGACCAGAACTACACACAGTACTTCAATTGCTGCCTAAGCAAAGTGTTACAAAGCCACAACATGACCCTTATACTCAATGCCCTGACCAATGAAGGCAAGCATACCATATGCCTTCTTTACCACTCATGTACTTGCGTTGCCACTTTCAGGAGCTATGGATTGATGAAGAATAGAGATGGGAGGGAGAGCTTTGATGAAGAGGGATTTGTGAGGGAGTGTTTGGGCTTGGGAAGGTCCGATGCCGGGGTTTGGGATTTGATGGGGGATGTTTGTCAGCTGGGGTAATGTTAATGAGGAACTTGGCCAGTGTATATGGGCCAACACTTCATTATTGGAGTGAATGGAATGTGGGGCCTGTACTCCTGTGAGATGTGGTTTCTGGCATGTGGTCAGGGGTCAGACTGAACAATGAACATCTGTAGTGGCCCTGGGCGACATGCTGTTGGCTTCCTTCAGTCTCCCTGCGCTGGAGAACGCTGGAGTACGCTGGTCTGCTCTGGATGTCTGGCAGCAATGAATACACAAGAATGGATGATGTGATTGCACAAGCCTATGGCAGACCTTGTTCTCTGACGTTGCCTCTGCCTTTCCTTCTGCTGCAGTGTGTTCTCAGTGGACTCATTGTTGCCTCAGTGGTGGGGTTGGCTGAGCTCTACGTGCTCGTGCGCACCATGGAAGGAGAACTGGGGGAGATGTAGCGGGCACGGATCCCCCGGCTGTGGTCTCGTCGGACCAGCTACATGTTTCACCACAAGGTCTGGCTGGAATCTGCTTTGTGCGGCTCTCACCCTGCGGGAATGCTGGAAGCTCTCTACCTACAAATATTGACTCTGCAAACACCTTTGTTGTACATTATCTGTACATGTTCTTGTGCTGTGACCAAGGTTTATTTGTTGTTCATGTGTTACTTTATGAGTATGTAAGGAATAATTAAGTTGATGTGTGCCTGTCCAGTCCAGGTATGAACCACTCTCCCACAAAGAACATTGATGAGCAAGTTGTGTCTTCTGACAATCGGCTTGCTTTGTTCTCAATATTCTTTAGCTGAATTTAATTTCACAATGTGTATAACCCTCTATCTGTTGATTACATAACTAGTGCCACAATCATGACAAAATGCCCCAAAGCACTGCTCAGATCTGAAACAAAACCAGAGAATGCAGGAGATACTCAGCAGGTCAGTCAGCATCTGTGGAAAGAGGCTTATTATGATTTCACTTCAAAGTCTTTTTGACTGACTGGGATTGGGAAAGCGCGGGTATATCTGTGAAGGGAGTGCGCAATTTGTTGGCGTAAGGGGGAGGCAAGTGGGGTGCTGGTAATTATCTCCTCTTTGTATCTTTCCTGGAGAAGCAATGATCAGGAACCCAGGAGAAACTAGAATCGCCAAATCTTCCTGAACCTCTCTCAGCCCACCCAAAGACCTATTGTCTATAGATACCTTGAGTTAGTCACAGTGTTTCATTCTTGCGAAGCAACCCGTGTGTGATGGAGTGTGGTGATTCTGACTGAGATTGTATACCTGTAACTTTTCTTGAGTTTGCTGTTGCGTATGTGTCCACTTATGTTAAAGAACATCTCGTGCTTGGTTGGGAAACTGGCTTGGTGAGAGGAAGGTGTCTCCCAGTGTGAACAACTCCATTCACTGCACCCTAAGAAGGGTGATGCAGAGTTACTGGCCTTGGGAACCTCAGCCTGAAGTACACACTGGTGGTTGACAGGTTCCAGCTGAAGCAATAACTTTACACATCGCACTTTACACACAGCTAAATATTCAAAGGTTATTCACAGGAGCAAATGTAAGCTGACACAGGGAGGATGACCAAAAGCTTGGTAAGAGAAACATCTTGAAGGGGGAAGAGGGATAGAAACTGAGAGGTTTAGGAAGGAAATTCCAGAGTTTAGGGCCTTGGCAACAGAACGTTGAAGGATGGAATTAGTGAAGGCTGCAGGGCCAGAGGGGGCTGGAGGATGTATGGACTTTGAAAATGGAGACATTGCTTCATTGGGAGCAAGTGATCTCAGAGCTAAGCAGTGTCCACCATACATTTGTATGCAGAGTCGAATGTGAGAACATCACTCCCCTGAGAGGGAACACCTTGCATGAAATGGGCCCTGCAAAAAGAGTTGTCCCACTTCCTGGTTAGACTGGTCTCATGGTAAGATCTGGCCCTGGAGTTAGAGTGGGCACCAGATAAGGCTTCCCTGTCAACTTGAATATTTGGAATTGAATATTTCAGTCCAAAGACTTTATTAAATACAAAATAAATCTCAGTCAAACTTTGTAACTTGTGCCTTGTGTTGAGTGGAGTGATTGACATGCTAAATGCATTGCCTGTCACTCCCACAGATGCATGCATGAGGAGTCTTGCGTCTGCGCAGTAAAACGCTCAGGCCACTTCTCCATGAGAATGGAGTTCCTGTAATTGTTTCACTTGAACAATGTTGGCATTTGATGGGACCTAGCAATGTAACATTGACCTCTGACAGTCCTGCATTTTAATAATGACCACACTTAAAAATTTGGAATGAAGTTCATTGAATTTGCTTGAACAGATGCAACCTGTGTCCTGGGAGTGTGTGATGGAATGGTGTAGAGGGAGCTTCACTCTGTATCTGATCCTTTTTCTGGCCTTTGTACTCCAGGCCCCCATTTCGTGTGTTCTTTTTGTTGATATATTTTTTTGTTTTTAAATATCTTTATCATGGTTTCAAACATTACTAAAAAAAACGTAATATAGCAATGCACACAAGTCCCAGACATTCCAGCATTCACCACCCTTTCCCTCTCCAGGAGCACTCTAGAACCAAGTCATCGTGGCAGGGGCAAGCTGACGGTTACATGGAAACAAAATACGCCGTTAAAGTTATTACTGAGTAAAGCTGTTCCTTGATCTGTCCCAGTGCAGGGAGAGCAGGGTGGATTTTTCATACTGCCGTAAGGAAAACACAGCTCTCAGCTCGGAGGGAGTTGCCTGTCCTTCACTGGAGCTGCTCCGAGTCTGGTTAGTAATTAGGGAGTAGGGAGCCTGCACGCAGAGGGGGGGGTCTCTGTCAGAGTGGCAGCTCGTGAGGCAGGCTCAGCACCGGTGGATCTGAACACCACCAAGGCTCTTGGCCCAAACTCCCCGCAGACCTATCGAGGAGTGGCTCAAGTGGGACCGTTCTGACTGAGCTGATTCCCTCAGCTGCATTCGCCCATTGGATCTCCTTGGGAGCTTTGATCAATTGTTTTTGATCAACTCTTAAAAAAGCTCGACAGCAAAGCACAATGGTCTTTCTGTAGGCATTGCTCCTGAACTCTCTCAGCTTCTTCACCTATTGCAGGGCGAGTCCCCAGTGGTGGTCACTCAACACAAGAGTCTTCCTCCTTCATATCAAGGACCTGAGCTGGAAAGTGTGCACTGAGCAGTAACACAGGTTTCTCAGCTGGTTCACTGACTCCCAGGCTGCCTGCAGTTGCTGCGGCCTGGAGTGTAAGGTTGCAGCCCCAATTTGAATGTTTGACGATGCTGCTCCTCAAGTTCTGGTTGAACTTCAGCCTGTGGAGGAGGTTGAGGGTATGTGGGTTGGGGCACCTCTCATTGGCCTGCTCCTGAGCCTGGCTAATGTAGCCATTCACAGGTCCACACAGCGGGTTTTACATTAACAATTATGTGAATATTGTAACGATTGCAAATAAATATTTTCTTTTTTTTTTAAATGGCCCCCTCTATTCTATTTTCTCTCTCATGTCCAGGGAATGAACAGCACAGAACTGATTGCTAATTGACAGCAACTGAATGTAATTGGTGTGAGCTGTTGCAGCCTAGAGAATGATGTGGAGAGGAGAGGGGAGGGGAGGAGGAGAGAAAGAGAGAGACTGGTGAGAGAGAGAGAGAGATACAAAAAGTTAAGGGGAGATACTGGCAAATGAGGGGAAATAGAAGGGCAGTGAGGTAGACAGCCCCTCTATCACCCAATCCTGAAGTTCACTGACATCCACTTTTGCTGAGACTCAGTATCCTCTCCCCAAGGAAACCTGTGGCAATGTGCTGACAATACCCCAGTCCCACAGGCAGCTTTCTAATCAGTGGGTGCACTGATGCTGCTGTCAGGTCTGGAGTTTCCAGAGATGTAGTAATAATGTCCTTGCCTTGAGTAAATATTCTCTGCCAACCAATTCACCAGAATCTCTGCTCTGCAGAGTGCACAGGGAATGGGAGCAGGTTTGATGGAATTGTGCCTTGTCCAGGCTGACAGTGCGCTGCACGGCACAACAAGTAACCAGCAGACTAATTCCACATGGGGGGTGTGGATTAATCTGATTGCCAACCAAAATGCGGATGTGGAATTGTCACTCAGCAAAGGGTGGGACTCTGTGTTTACCTCACATTTAATTTGAGATTGAAATCAGGATTAAGAGATTGTTAGAGATCACTGTCTCTCAGAGATCCCACTCAAAGGGCAGGTGGGAAGCAGGTTTGTAACTGGAACGACGATGAGGCTTTGAAGCAGAGTAATAGTTGATGATATTCAGATATAGAAAAATCCTCCTGTAATTAAAAGATCATCTGAGAGGCTCATCAGTATAGAACAATCTGATTGTTGTAAATCGAAGGGTTTTAGATATAAAATAATGAAAAAAGTTATCATTGCCTTGTCCTTTGCTATACAATTGTGTTACAGTCTGGATTAGTAAAAGGATCAGAAGGTCTTGCAGCAAAATGTTCAGGAGCCAGAGCTTAGGCAATCTTTATTTCATTTAATCTGCACAGGTTTAGTCACTACAGGGGGTGGGGGTGGGAAGAGCGATAGAGAGGGAAAACTTTGCATCTGGACACTGCACAGGAACAGAATGGTGACACAGAGGCTCTCTTTACTTAAAGGAACTCGCTGTTTCTATTGCATCCATTTTATAAATGTGTTTCTGTCTTTTTGCTTTACCAAAAATGTTCCTGCCACCCAACACTGCCCCCATCTGCCTTCCTTGTGCCCTCGGAACATGGGCCATTCCACTGGGCTACCCGCTCCCTGTCCATATAAGTGAGCAGGAAACCACCACATACTGTGGGCGGTGGGCAGATACAGGAGGAGCACTAGCGACACAAGCCTGCTCCCTTGCTTCTCGTTAGATCTGCATGGAATTTCCACCACCCAAGGAAAAAAAAAATTTCTGTCTGAAGATGGGTCTCGACCCTAAACGTCACCCATTCCTTCTCTCCAGAGATGCTGCCTGTCCCATTGAGTTACTCCAGCTTTTTGTGTCTATCTGTGGTTTAAACCAGCATCTGCAGTTCCTTCCTAAACATTTTCTGTAACACATAAACAAGTAGTAACTCCCCAAAGCAGAATATTAGACCCCTGCCACCCTCCCCAATTTATGTACCAAAATGTTGTTGCTATCAGGCAGAGTTTGATCACACTCTCATCATTGATCACCCAAAATGTCCAAGTACCACAAAGTGACGCTCATCACACTAGATTAGTCTCTATGCCCATCCACCCCTATGACATTGGTCTCATGGCTGCACCCATCTCCAATCCCCAGCCTTTCCCCAATACCCATCCCTTCACCTACAGCCACAGTGTGTAATGGGAGAGGCTGGCTCCAGCAGAACAAAGCTCCCCACCTTGTTACAGTTACAGCGCAATCACCTCTGGAGATGGGCAAGCTTAGGTCAACAGTTACTGAGAACCAGTTGGAAAAAGAGCACAAGTATGGTTGGTGTGAGATTGGATCACGGTCACGACATTCTCAGACACTGTCAACTCTGCAACCCACTCTGCTGTTAAGAGGGCTTTTCAGTATCTACCTGATTTCAGTTAAGGCAGGTGCTCCTGGCTGGCATTTGGGGAGGAGTGCGGTGATCTCTGGAAGGGACAAGAGACTCCAGGCTGACAGAGGAGTTTGCTTTTGGTATGAGCTGCTCCAGGGAAAAGATCCATCCGGGTCCAATACTGAGGTGGAAATGCTACTCGTTGGTGACGATGGCGGCGTTGTAGATGAGGTATGAGGTGTGGCGGAGGGATGTGTGTGCTTCAGGTGTGGCCTGGCCCTCAGGCAGTGGTTCCAGATGTGGTACGACCTGGTCACTGTGCTTCGTACAGGGAGTCATCCTGGCCCCTTTACTCCCAGATCCGAGTGTGTCTCTCTCTCCAGGAACCGTGCGAGCTGGGAAACCGAAGGCCAAGGGCTTGTCCCTGGTGACCTGCTGCACGCAGAGGGGAGCATGGTGATACTGCGTCAGGGGTCCATGCCCCGCCACCGGGGTGCTGCAGAAACCGGCCGTACAGTACATACACCTTCTGCCCGCTCCGCTATTTGACGGAGCCTGGGCTGAGCGGGATGCAGGGGGGCTCCATTCCCGCGGGCACCTCTTCACCATCCTGCCCTGTCTAGTGCATCGCGCCCGGCGGTTCTGGAACCAAACCTGGAAAACCACAAAGGAGAAGTAAGTGGATATCAGAGTACAGACACTAGCATCTGGAGCAAAATACACAGTGCTGGAGGAACTCAGCAGCAAAGATCATAGATTGCTCAGCAGGTCTGGCAGCATCTGCGGAAGGAAAGGACGGGGAACGTTTCAGCTCGGGACTCTTCAGACTGAATCTTCAGTTTCAACATTTAGTCTGAAAAAGGGCATTATTAATACACTTCTGGAAACTCCTGACCCGAAACGTCGCCTGTCCATTCCCCAAAACCAAGATGCTCCTTGACCTGCTGAGTTCCTCCATCGCGTTGTGTTTTGGTCAAGATTCCAGCATCTCAAGTTTGCTGTGTCTCCATCTCATCTCTTGAGCTGGAGGAGTATGGAAAACCTCTAAATGCAATCTGATTTTAACCAGGGGTCACATTGCAATTAAGAAGAACGATAAAATGTTTATTCGTACGATAATATATTAAAACATTTGAAATACGTAGTGGATAGCGGATCCCACAGCTAAGGTAACATTCAGTTCCTCGACCAGCAAAGGAGATAATCTAGCCATGATCACATTGCTTTTGTTGAATCAAGCCGTGTACAAGTTGGCCACTCCCGCTCCCGCTTTACAACAGCAAGTTTATTTGAAGAGTGGGACATGTCCGCCATCCCGGGGCCTCCTCTCTTGCACTTTCACTGCACTCCTTCTGTGGCAATCACGGCCTTTGCTTGGATAGGGAGACCGAACTGTACACTGTGAAGGTTATGAGAGATTTGCTCTTGTGTTCAAATCAGGGAATGAAGTCCAGGATGTTTCTCGCCCTCCTGACTCTTGCCACTTGATCCCTCATGCCTGCCCTACCATTCAATGCTATCACGACTGGTCTGCCCCAGGCCCCGTCTCCTGTCTCCTCCACTTGCCCCTTGTCCCTAATTCCTCAATGAATACCCCCCAAACATCCCAGGGATTCGCCGCGGGTGCAGGAAGTGCCTGCACGCACGCCTCAGTTTAAAGTAACTGCCCCTTAACGTGAGATTGTCTCCTCTCCAAAACTCTCTCGCCGGCAGAAACATCACCACGTCTCCCCGTCACGTCCCCTCGGGACCCCCCTCATTCCGCGGGACGCAAAGCCGATGGAGAGCCTCGGACAGCGGGAACCCACCTGGATCTTGGCCTCGGCAATTCCGGTGATCTCGGCCAGCCTCTCCCTCAGGCTGATGCCCGGGTAGGGAGTCACCACGAAGGCCTCCTCCAACTCTCCCAGTTGCCACTTGCTGAAGATGGTTCTTTTCCTCTTGCGCTGCCCCCCACTCCCGCATCCCAGGCCCACCGTCCGGGGCAAACATAGGGGTCTGGTGTCTAGAGGAGTGAGATGAGGGCGAAGGGGGAGTCAGGCGGAATCATCTGTCACCCTGGTCTGACTCACCACCATCCACAGATTCCCCCCACTCAGACCAACATCCCACCCACACCTCCCTGCACCCTCTCGCCACAGCTCTCACCCACAACTCTAGCTCACCATCATCCTTCCCACGTCTCCCCCCACCCTCTGCCCCCCGCCCTCCTTCCACCGTTTCTCTTGATGTCTCCTCTTCGACCATGTCTGACCTAGACTCGCACCCCCGACTCCCATCTCTCTTTCCGCACTCAATACTCTTGTAGGTCACGACCCGGAATATCGACTATATCCCTCTGCCTTCACAGACGCTGCTTGACCGCGGGCTCCTGCAGCGAGCGGATGAATGTGTGTTCCTCCAGATTCCAGCCTCTGCCGTCTTTTGAGTCTCCCTCAGCCAAAGGTTTCACATCCTCCTCTCACCCTCCCCTCCTCACCCTGCCCCCTCTTCTCCCCATCACCCTCGACCACATTCACACCCCTCCCTCCCTTTCTTCGCCCCCTGCTCTCACATTTCTCAATTCCTTCCCCCTCCACCCTCGCACGACAACCTCACCAACCCCTCCCCCACGACCCCCACCTCACCTCCCCCTTCCCCGATCCCTCGGTCCATCGGGTACTGCTAGTCGGCCCCTCCGGTGGATTGCTCCAGTTCGAGTGTCTGCCCGCTCTCCAGTCCGCTTTGAAGCGGCCGCCGGGACCTCCCCCACCCGCCCCGCCCGGGGGACGTCCCCGAGACGCCAGACAAATTCACACCTCCCGGGCTCAGGGCAATAAACAGTCCCGGGACAAGAACTGACTCCACACACACAATGGGACACACGCACACAGTCAGTGGCACCCAGCGTCAGATAGACACACACACACTGTCACACACATAGAGAGGCAGTCACACTCACTGTCAGAGACTCACAGAGTCAGGCATAGACACAGTCAGAGACAAACACAGTCCAATACATTTTGTTTAAGAAGGAACTGCAGATGTTGGAAAATCGAATGTTGCCTATTTCCTTCGCTCCATAGATGCTGCCTCACCCGCTGAGTTTCTACAGCATTTTTGTCTGCAGTCCAATACATTTGACACATAGAGTCAGACATACAGGCAGAGTCAGTCTCTCACACACACACATACAATCAGAAGCACACACAATCAGAGAGACACACACACACACCGAAGGTAGACAAAAATGCTGTAGAAACCCTTAGGGTTTCGGCCCGAAACGTTGCCTATTTCCTTCGCTCCATAGATGCTGCTGCACCCGCTGAGTTTATCCAGCATTTTTGTCTACCTTCGATTTTCCAGCATCTGCAGTTCCTTTTTAAACACACACACACCGAGTCAGTCACACATAGACGCGGGATCTTACACACAGAGTCATTGAGAAACAAGAGAATTCAGGCGTCCTGAGCAAAAAAACAACTTTCTGCTGGAGGAACTCTGTAGGTCAGGCAGCACCCGTGGCGGGAATTGGACGATTGACATTTGCGGTTGGGCTGCAATTGTGGACTGCATCAGGGTGAGTGGGGGGGGGGGGGGGGGGGGGGGGGGAGCTGAATACAGAGGTGTGTCAACTACTTTGTTGAGTGGTGTGGGCTGTATCCCCTGCAGCTCCACAGCCGATAGGTGTTCAGGTGCTTATAGTAGGACTCAAGTTTGTCCCAATATTGCCTCTTGGCATTCCTGATGACCCGCAAGATTTATTTGACCACTCGGGATCGTTTCTTCGGCATTCGAGAAGATTTGACAAGTCCACGAGGATTCTCTCAAACTTCTATAGATGCGCTACAGAAATGAATCTTGCGGGAACATCTCATTTGGTAATGGCAACTGCTCTGCTCTTAACTGCCTGAACCTACAGTGAGTGGTGAACACAGTCCAGTCTATCACAGGCTCGTCACTTACTTCGATCCAGTCCATCTTCGTGGTGCGTTGCATCGGGAAGGACAGAAGTATTGTCGAGGTGCCTGCTGCTCTGGCCATTCCTTTTTCTCTCTTCGATAAGTAGGTACAGCAGATTGAAAGTTCGGGCATCCAGACTGAAGCACAGCTTCTTCCTCGCTGTTATCAGTCACCCAAAACATCTATTTTACACCCCCCCCCCCCCCCCCCCCCCCCCCCGTTTCTGGGTGTGCTGCCACGTATTCTTGCTCTTTACCTCATTCAGTTATTGTACCTTTTTTTTTGCACTACCTCAGAGTGCACCTGTTCAGCTGTTTTGCGCTTGTCATTGTATTAAACGTGTATTTTTCATTACTGTGTGTATACTGTTTACTCTGTGAACTTCGTGTGAACAAGGAATTTTATTGCACCCTGATGCATCTGACAATCGGGTAATCTGAACCTGGATCTGAGGGAACTAACAAATCCAGACTGCCCTCAATAATGAATGAGATGCAGCAGACAATGAAAGAACAATAACCTGCTTACGACCAAGTAGTTGGCTGCAAATACCAACGAAGACCATGGCTGATTACATCAGCATCAGAGAGGAAGTGAAAACTAAAATAAAAGAACAAAGAGAGTGAGGGAAGATGTGTTGGCAATGTGAAGAAAAGGGCAGGACAAGGCGAAATGTGTCTTCACCCGGAACTTGCACAGAGACGGCATTAGTGAAGAGTTAACATCCAACTTCACCAAGAGGGCGCTCACACACTAAAGTACTAACATACAACAGTGCTGCATAGGAACAGACTCTTCGGCCCACAATGTCCATGTCAAACATGATGGCAAGATAAACTAATTTCATCTGCTTGCACGTGGCTATATAAAGCCTCTGTAGGGCAACTATCTTATGTACTTCCACCACCGCTCCTGGTAGTGTGTTCCAGGCATCCACCACTCTCTATGTAAAAAACCTGCCCCGCATATCTATATTACTAAAAGTCTGATCTTGACTGCTTTTGGCCCACTGTGCTTCGATTTCCGACAGAACGCCGCCACCTACGGCCGTCATTTTTGGCCACCTCGCTCAGAGTCCCCCTCCGCCTTTCGGGACCGGAGGATTTTTCCCATCAATGAAAAATCAGAGAGATATTAATGGTTTTTTTTAATTGCCATTCTCTCTGCTGCCCCTGCTGGTGGGAGGGGGAGGGACTATAAAACCCGGAAGTGGTGTGCCTCACTCAGTCTCTGCAAGATGGAGGAAGCCTGAGGGTCATGTCTCTCTGAGCTGTGAATAACACTGAACACATGTCTACTTAAATGTGAGTACCCTTAATGTGGTTCTAAAATGTTTGCAAAAAGTGTCTATTGTTTCTAAAATGGTTGCAAAAGGTGTATCTATTGGTTTTAAAATGCTTGCAAAAAGTGTCTCTATTGGTTTTAAAATGCAAAAAGTGTCTCTATTGGTTTTAAAATGCTTGCAAAAAGTGTCTCTGTTGGTTTAAGAATGCTTGCAAAAAGTGTCTCTATTGGTTCTAAAATGCTTTCAAAATGTGTCTCTACTGGTTCTAAAATGGTTGCAAAAAGTACTATATTTGGTTCTAAAATGGTTGCAAAATGTGTCTCTATTTGGTTCTAAAATGCTTGCAAAAAGTGTCTCTATTGGTTCTAAAGCTTGCAAAAAGTGTCTATTGGTTCTAAAATGCTTGCAAAACGTGTCTATTGCCTGTTGTTGTTTGTGGTATTTGCTTTGAAAGGCTGCATTGCAAAAAAAATAAATGGCTGTTGTTGGTGGAGGTAACTGCTTTTAAAAGGCTGCGCTGCGCAAAAAAATGGCTGTTGTTGGTGGTGGTAGCTGCTTTGAAAGGCTGCATTGCAAACAAAATGGCTGTTGTTGTTGATGGTAACTACTTTAAAAGTGTCTATTGGTTCTAACATGCTTACAAAAAGTGTCTCTATTGGTTCTAAAATGCTTGCAAAAAGTGTCTATTGGTTCTAAAATGCTTGCAAAAAGTGTGTCTATTGGTTCTCAAATGGTTCCATAAAGTGTCTCTATTAGTTCTAAAATGCTTGCAGAAATTGTCTTTTGGTTCTAAAATGCTTGCAAAAAGTGTGTCTATTGGTTCTCAAATGGTTCCATAAAGTGTCTCTATTGGCTAAAATGCTTGCAGAAATTGTCTATTGGTTCTAAAATGCTTGCAAAAAGTGTCTATTGGCTGTTGTTGTGGTGGTAACTGCTTTGAAAGGCTGCACTGCAAAAAAAATGGCTGTTGTTGGTGGTGGTAACTGCTTTGAAAGGTTGCACTAAAAAAAAAACTGGCTGTTGTTGGTGGTGGTAACTGCTTTAAAAGTGTCTATTGGTTCTAACATGCTTGCAAAAAGTGTCTCTATTGGTTCTAAAATGCTTGCAAAAAGTGTCTATTGGTTCTAAAATGCTTGCAAAGAAGTATCTATTGGTTCTAAAATGGTTCCATAAAGTGTCTCTATTGGTTCTAAAATGCTTGTAGAACGTGTCTCTATTGGTTCCAAAATGCTTGCAGAAAGTTTCTCTATTGGTTCTAAAATGCAAAAAGTGTCTATTGGCTGTTGTTGTGGTGGTAACTGCTTTGAAAGGCTGCACTGCAAAAAAAATGGCTGTTGTTGGTGGTGGTAACTGCTTTGAAAGGCTGCACGGCAAAAAAAATGGCTGTTGGTGGAAACTTGACAACTTCCTGTTTGCACGAATATTGATTTTAGATAAAACGCTATCACTTACAGCTGTGATATTTTGACCATCTTACTCAGTTCCTCACCACTCATCAGGTGCAGAAGATTCTTCCCATCAATTAAAAATAAAAGTGGTGTTAGTGTTAAAATATTTTTTTGAGAATCTCTCTACTGTCAATCATGCCATGAAGGCCTCGCCCCTTCCAGTTGGAGGGGGAGGGATTATAAAACCCATAAGTGTGGGTGTGGCTCAGTCTCTGCAAGATGGGGGAGAGAGGTCACGACTGTGAGCTGTGAATCAACTAAACACACTAAATGTCTACTGAACTGTGAATGTTGTTTTTTTGTGTGGTTTTATGGTGGTTTCACCCTGATTGAAATGGTATGAAACTGCATTTAAATGTGGTTGTCTTGCACCCTGCTTGAAATGGCATGAAACTGCACTAGCATTCGGTGGCCTTGCACCCTGCTTGAATTGACATGAAACTGCACTTGAATTTGGTGGTCTTGCACCCTGCTTGAAGTGGCATGAAACTGCACTTGAATTTGGTGGCCTTGCACCCTGCTTGAAATGGCCTGAAACTGCACTTGAATTCGGTGGCCTTGCACCCTGCTTGAAGTGGCATGAAAGTGCACTTGAATTTGGTGGCCTTGCACCCTGCTTGAAATGGCAGGAAACAGCACGAGTTTGGTGGCCCTGCACCCTGCTTGAAGTGGTATGAAACTGCACTTGAATCGGTGGCCTTGCAGCCTGCTTGAAGTGGCAAGAAACTGGACTTGAATTTGGTGGCTTTGTACCCTGCTTGAAATGGTAGGAAACTGCATTTGAATTTGGTTGCCTTACACCCTGCTTGAAGTGGAATTTTAAAGAATGGCCATGAGTCAACTGTTAGTCCACCAGCCGTTAGTGAGCTGCCAGCACATCAGGCTTGAGTGACTGAACTGCCACCTCAAGAATCCATTTGGCCCACAATGTCCATACTAACCAGTCCCTTCAGCCCACTGCATCGGAGGACCAGCCCTCCCGTGTGAACATGGGACCCAACGGGTCCCACTTAGTTTAGTCTCTTTTAAATTTTGCCCCTTTCACCTTAAAGCAATGTCCTCTTGTCTTTGACAATTTCCACCCTGGTAAACCTCCCGCACCCTCTCCAAAGCCTTCACACCACATCCTTCCTATAGTGGGGCATCCTGTACTGCACACAAAACTCCACATGCAGCTTAACCAATGTTTAATAAAGTTGCAACATGATTTCCTGACTCTTGTTCTCTATGCCTTGACCAAAGAAGACAAGTACATCAAAAGCCATCATTACGATTCCATCTACTTGTGTTGCCATTTTATTAAACTGTTCTGTGTTCGTTTTATGAGGCATTGAAAAAGGGAAGGGATCCCCATGACAGAGGTGTGGCAAACTCTTTTCTCTCAGAGGGAACTACGTTCTCTCAGAGGTATCATGCAAAAGCTAGGGTGGGAGGAGGTGCAGTCGCTGCAGCTATGTGAGTCAGTGAGTTTATAATAGATAGACACAAAAAGCTGGAGTAACGCAGTGGGACAGGCAGCATCCCTGGAGAGAAGGAATGGATGCCGTCATCCATTCCTTCTCGCAAGAGATGCTGCCTGTCCCGCTAAGTTACTCCAGCTTTTTGTGTCTATCTTTGGTTTAAACCAGCATCTGCAGTTTTTTCCCTAAACAGTTTATAATAGACGTCTGTCCCGTGTGATGGAGGGAGAGAGATCAAGAAAAGGGAGAGTGTTGTCAGAGATGGTGTTCAACGTAAAGGGCCTGTCCCACTGTGAGGACCTAATTTGCGAGTTTAGAAGTGTTTGCGCTCGCCACAAACTCGCAGCATGGTCTACACGTGACCAACAAGATGACAGACATAGTTGGAGGCCCTGCGGGTACCCATGGCTACACCTTAGACGAACGCGTTGAGAGAAGTCAAAAGCAAAATTATTAATAGTTCAGGAAGAGAGTTGGTTGAGGGGGACGGACGGGTTCTCTGTTCAAGGAAGAACCAGAGGGCCCAGAGACGTTCCTGGTGGGGAATGGAGGTGTAAAGGGCCTGGACATCTATGGTAAAGATTAAGTGAAGGAGACCTATAAATTGGATGTTGATGAGGTGGAATAGAATTGGGGTATTTAGAGATGGGGCAGAAACAGCACGTTTGCCAAGGCAGACCTGCTTGTAGATTTCGGAAACGAATAGAAAATGGGCAGCGCAGGGTTGGCGAACCAAAAGGTTGGAAGCTGTCGAGGGAAGATTGCAAGAGACGATAAGATCAGTGATGGTTCATTGGACGTAGAAACAAGGAACCGCAGATGTTAGTTTACAAAAAATATATACAAATTGCTGAAGTAACTCCAGAAGATGGGTCCGACCGGAAATGTCACGTATCCATGTTCTCCAGAGATGCTGCCTGACTCGCTGAGTTACTCCAGCACTTCGTGCCTGATGTTCATGATGTGTATGGGTTATGGGCAATGGTGGTCAAGGTATGATATGTCCGAGACCTGACGCCTGGCCACTGCAAGGGAAAGGTCAGCCTGCCAGACTACAATAGCACCTCCCTGGCCAACGGGTTCGGTGACAATATTGGGAGAGGTCCCTTCCTCTCCCCACCTTCCCCGGCCAGCTCTCTCCCCATAGAAACCCCACCCCCACCTCGCGGTAGAGCCTTTCCCTCTCATTGTACCTGGTCTCCCTGCGTATCCCCCCCCCCCCGGAACAGGACTTCACCCTCACCACGATCTCCCTCCCTGTTGCCCTCTCCCCTGCTATCCTCCCTACCTCCTCCCCGTGGAATACCGGTCCCCGGGAACCTGGATCCTCTCCCCCCCTCCCTCGTTCTCTGCAGAAGATCCGGCTCGTTCGGGTGAAGGTCGCTGAGCTCCCGGTGGGCGCCGACCACTTAGCTGGAGGAACGGCGGCTCCAAACTTGGAGCGCGGTATTTTTACCCTCGGCGCAGCCTATATAAGCTAGGGTCTGCCCACAATCTGCCCGACACAGGATCAGAGTCATGGTGAGCGGCGGACGCCCCTGGACTTTCGTTTGCCCGCTCTCTCCCTCTCCCTCTCCCACCCCCTTCACCTTCTCCCAGTTTTGATGCTGATTGTCACCTCATCTGTTTCAGGCCCCGAAAAAGGCGAAGAAGAGGATGGAGAAGGGAAGTTCCAATGTCTTCTCCAATTTCGACCAGATTCAGATCCAGGAGTTCAAGGAGGTGAGTGGGGGGGAGTGAGATCAGGAGAGGTCCAGCCCCACACTCCAGCCAGGTTAACCCAGCAGAACCATTCCAGTGCCTAGCCCTGGCGGCTTCAGCGCGCACGGTTCTGCGGTTGGAAACCAGGTGGAACACCTGAGCTGGGAGATGGTTTGATAAAAACCGGCAGTGGGAGACCTGTCCAGAATATAACATTAAGTTGTAAATTGTTGGCTGGGGGTGGTCACCCACTGAAAGCTCGCGTTGCATTTCAATCCTCTCTCCCGCAGGCTTTCACTATTATGGACCAAAACAGAGATGGTATCATCAATAGGGAAGATTTGAGAGGCACCTTCGCTGCTCTGGGTAGGGTCACTCTTTACAAAGTCTTCAGAGATTTCACAAAGTGCAGGAGACACACGATGTGAACATATGCGCTTCTCTTCCACCAGGTCGCGTGAATGTTAAGAACGAGGAGCTGGATGCGATGTTGAAGGAGGCCGCTGCACCGATCAACTTCACCATCTTCCTCACAATGTTCGGGGAGAAGCTGAAAGGTAAAGTGAACAAGAAATGATGTGAGATGACGAAGGTTACATTAGGTGATTGCCATCACCTTCCCTGGCCTTCCCACGGCATATAATAATGCCCCTGTCCCACTTAGGAAACCTGAACGGAAACCTCTGGAGACTTTGCGCCCCACCCAAGGTTTCCGTGCGGTTCCCGGAGGTTGCAGGTGTTTGCCGGAGGTTGCAGGTAGTGGAAGCAGGTAGGGAGACTGACAAAAACCTCCGGTAACCGCATGGAAACCTTGGGTGGGGCGCAAAGTCTCCAGAGGTTTCTGTTCAGGTTTCCTAAGTGGGACAGGGGCATTGATCCAGGCTCCTCAGCCCACCAATGCGAACTCAGTGTCTCAAGCAGCATCTCAGTCTGAAGAAGGATCCCGACCCAAAATATCACCCATCCGTTTTCTCTAGAGATGCTGTTTGACCCGCCGAGTTCTCCAGCACTTTGTGTCTTTTTACCAAAAATAATGATTGGATTATAAGTGTGTGTTAATGATCTTTTTCTTCCTGTGCATTTGTACAGGTGCTGATCCAGAAGAAACAATTCTCAATGCTTTTAAGATTTTTGACCCAGAAGGCAAAGGACATATCAAAGCAGATTAGTAAGTGTAAAACAGTCAGAAACCGTCTACACTTTTATCCACTGTAGATTGTTGAAAAAGCATCTTCCAGGGCATGCAATCAATGTGTACAGACATTTATATTCCTCCTGTCTTCACAAGCACCTCAGTGAAAATTATATTTCACAATGAAGAACAATATAACTGTATGAGGAAATTTTAATCCATGAATGCCCCAATTCGTTGGGAGCTTCTTTTTCCTTTTTGTATGCCTGTGCCTTTATTGAACACTTATGCCTCTATGGACATCAATAGCAACACCTGTGTCCCTCTGTTAAACCGACATTCCTCTATTAATGTATATTCCTCTTACAGCAAATGGTTACCTTTAAAGTCCAGTGTTTCACTGCACGGTTCCTTCTTGAAGTTTTGTTTCACTCTGTCTTCCTGTTAAGTCCACTTTGAAATTCTGTGTCTCCCTGTGAAATATTAGCACTTCCTTATCGTCCTTATTTCTGAAGTCCATTACTCGTCTGTGAGATCCTGCAGGGCTCAGGTGTGTTACAGCTGCACAAGAAGCAGGAGAGATCTGGACAGGAACTGGTGCAGTATACTAGTTTCCTCTCTAAGCCCTTGGGCATGCTGGCACTTTACTCCTAATTACACATAGTGTAAGTAGGTGGCAAATTAATCAAATGAAAAAGGTGAGAGGAAAAAGTAAATTGCAGGGCTGCAGGGAATAAAACAAAGGGGAATGAGACCACAGGGATTGCTCTGGAGTGAAGCCGGCATTGGATTATCTGGGCCATGTGGTCTCTTCTGTCATATGTATGTGAAGATGGTTCTTGTTCTTTGTTAATAACGAACACTTCTAACATTACTGCAATAGATATTGCAATTCTATACTCACTTATCTAACCAGTTGGCGAACTGTGCACTGTAAATTTTCTTCTCTCTATTGCAGCTTCAAACAAATGCTGCAGACCCAAGCAGACCGATTTAATGACGAGGAGGTAATGAATGAAAGCTGCTAATATTAGATATCAGATTTTCACTTGATGATAGTATTAACATTAAAATTCTCCAGAGATCCAGCCAATTCATGTTCCGAGTTACAATCGGGTATGATTTCTCTGGGAATGGTTTACTGACATTAATAGTTATTAATTTGGCCAGAATCTTTCCTACAAACTCTATGACCTAGTTGCCCTTCACTAGCAGATGTATGAGATTTGAAATTCCAATTGCCTGTTAAAGCAGTTTAATGACTAATGCGATAGGCAGGTGGTGAATCCTTAAGTATCTCTGGGCAACAATTGTGCATTCCTCATCCAGCTGGAATGTTGACTACTCCCCTCTTGTGCCCAGAGCCTGTGTGATACTTGATTATACCCCTTCTGCGTGACTTCTCCAAGGGGAATCAATTCGGAGAATTATAACAAATCTAGAGCACTGGTTTTGGCCACACTATAGTTTCATGATGACCACGCTTAGGGGCTCTGCTTGTCACCCTTTGAGCGAATACACTTGTCATCCCAGTCACCTACCTTTATTCTCAAAATGTGCCTTCTGGCACTGAACTCCTCAGCCAGTTGACAAAGGGTCCTGAACCAAAATGTCACCTGTCCACGTCCTCCTAAAGATGCTGCCTGATCCTCTGAGTTACTCCAGCACTTTGTGTGTTTTTTGTAAACAAGCATCTGAGGTTCCTTGTCTCACCTGGAAACCTACTTACATGCCCTTGCCTGAAAGTCTTGTAAGTTTCAGTCACATTTCCTGTCACTCTTATTAACTCTAGAGGGTCTGGTACCATTTTGGGTACTGGGCTTTGGCAATTTCAGTCCATGAAGACGAGCTCTGCCGCCTCTTCCTTTGAATCCTGCAAACCCATCTTATCACCCAATGCAGCAAAAACACTGTTGAGGGAAATGGACAGATGACATTTCAGGTTGGGACCTTTCCTCAGACCAGACTGACCTGCTGAGTTCTTCCAGCATAGTCTGAAGAAGGGTCTCGACCCGAAACGTCACCCATTCCTTCTATCCAGAGATGCTGCTTGTCCCACTGAGTTACTCTAGCATTTTGTGTCTATCTTCGGTTTAAACCAGCATCTGCAGTTCCTTCCTACAGAGTTCTTCCAGCACTTTGTTTTCTGCTCAAGATGACAGTATCTGCAGTCTCTTGTGTCTTCATGGCACATTCTGGTCACTACTGCTCACCCTTTGAACTTGCAACTGATCCTTTCCTTTCCCAGACCTTTAATTAAATGTAAAAGTGAGATTGTTTTACCTGAACCATGGTACAAAATGAGTATGTGCACAAAAATGCATACACAGAGTCATAGACGCAGACATGCAGTCTTACATGTAGGTATACACACTCATGTATGTACATACACACCCATTCATACAGATTGCGTATTCATTGAAGATTTAGAGACACAATGATGATAATTTTTGTGCTGATCCTGAGCTGCCATGATCCTGCTTTGTGTCAACTGTTATAAAACCACTTGCGATCTCATGAGAAATGAATGAACTGATATGTAATGAGCCCATTTGCTGCCACAACCTGCTGTTACGTCTGAGGTATCCCAGACAAAAAGGTACAGCCTTTCCTAACTGGGGCTCCATTGTTACAAGTCAGGGCCAGTGTTAGGGAAACTCTCCGTGAAGTTCCACATCTGGAACTGAAAAAGTTAAAGTTACTTCAGTCAGCTGAGCCGTGCTTCTGTGACCATCATCTTTTCTTTTTCACTCTCTCCCTCCAGTGTAAGCAGATGTTTGGTGCCTTCCCTCCTGATGTTTTGGGGAATCTTGACTACAAAAGTCTCTGCTATATCATCACTCATGGTGAAGAGAAGGACTAAGAGCAAAGGAACTCTCCTTGCAAGATGAAGAATGGAGTTGGGGGCCAAATAACTTTCCTTCCTAGCAATTAATGATTAGAAACTATCTCATTAAACCCTGGAATTCACCAATGACTTGTGGAACCATTGTGTTTTATATGTTGACTTCCAATATTCTGATGTTGACTTATGGTTCTGGCTATGTAATTTTTTTGTAACTTGGTTTACACTTTGGTCATAACTCCAGCTCCATTGTAATAAATATCTTCTGCTTGCACCATTCTTACCTTTGATTTATTCATGCTGGTGTCCTAACTACTTTAGGCTCATGTGTACATGTATTACGTGCTAATTTACTGTAAGGAGTAATCTGCATGATCTATGGATAGGGTTGGTGTAGACCAGGTACCAGAACACACATAGGATCCCAAGGCTGAAATTGAGGTACAATGGGCAGTGCGAAGGCTGTTGAACTGGGCTACAAACCAGATAGAGCTATAAAGCGTGAAAACAGGCTGTTTGGCCCAACCTTGTCCATGTCTACCAAGTTGTCATTCTGAGCTGGTCCCATTTACCTGCATTTGGCCCATCTATAGAATAATAGATGCTATGTTTAAATTACACCAGGTCAGGTTATAAAGTTGAGGACGAATAAATTTGGAAATTTGGAGTTTAGTATCAGGAAGGTAAATCATAATCAGTGGAAAATTGGGAAGAGTGCTGGCAAAGGGAACTTAGCTTTGGCAAGTGGGAAGTAATGTTTCCTGGAAGGTCAAACATGGGTAGGACATACAGAGTCAATGGAAGGGGCATGGGGAGTATACAAACCCATGGAATTCCTGAAAGTGACAACACAAGTAAATAGAGTGATGAAGAATCTTTTATCATCCAAGGCATCGGATGTAAGAGCAGGAATTTCTTGGTATAGCGTGTTAAAAACATTGGATAGGGCATGCTTGGAGAATTGTGTGCAGTTCTGTTTACCACGCAGAATGTAGGGAGGATGTGATTACACTAGGCAGGGTGTGGAGGAGATTCCCATGATGTTGCTTAGGATGGAGTATTAAATTCTACGGAGAAACTGGATGGGCCGGGCTTGTTTTCCATGGAGTAGAGGCTATCACCTGATAGAGGTGTGCAAAATTAAGAGGATAATTGACATGGTAGATTATAAGAATCTTTTTCCATTGGTGGGGGTGTCTAAACCAAAATGGCATAGAAATAAGGTGAGAGAGAAGAGATTTAGAGGGTTCTGAGGAGAATCTTTTCACACAGAGTGGTTGGAGTCTGGAACTCATTGCCTGAGGAGATGGTAAAGGCAGATATTCTCATGACATTTAAGAAGCATCTAAACAAGCGCTTGAGGGCTGCAGACCAAATGTGGGTAAATAGGATCAGTATGGTTAAGTACAATGGTCAACATGGGCAGGTGGAAACACCTGTTTGTTGGTGCTGTACAACCCTAGGACAAACATACCCAGTAGACAAAATTTATCTGAGACACTCAGCTATTCCACAGTATTCCTTGGATGAGTGGGATGTATCCAAGAGCGAGGATAGTTCCCAGAGAGTGCGGTGCGAGGCAGCCCCCTCCTCCATCCTGCACTTACCCATCCTCCATGGTGGTCCAGTGCCTCCCAACTGCCAATTTAAGACTGAAGTCCCACCGTATACTATGGGTCACATGTTTACTGAGACATTAGCTGGGTTCCAGTTAGCTCTGTGAAATTGTTGAGTGCCATGCTAACAGCAGTTTAAAACATCACTAAATATTTGCTAGATTGGGTGGAAAATTATTTGTAAGCGTGTGATTGTACTTCATACTCTGAAAGGATCAGCGAGTTTCAGTACAGTTCCCAACATTCCTTTGCACCAGCTTGAACAACCCCTGCTGTGTAGAGCTTGCTGATCCAGCATCAAGCATTGCTCTTGTCCACAAGCTGTATAAATGTTGTACCTGTTTGTCATTCTGTTCCATGTAGGTCAATTAAGAAAAAGTAAAGTTTGGGGCGCATACCCTGTTCTTTACAGCTGTGAGCACGAGGTTGTGTGGCTTGTATAATGACAGTGTTCTGGACCTCTCTGTGGATAACAAGGAACTTGGAGAAGGTGAGGGAAGATCTGGACATTGTCCACCAATATCCATCAATAAAGACAGAACAAAGATGGAGATTTGTTGAAAGATAGTAGTAGAAAGGGTTCAAATTAAAAAGCTGAAACACAAAGGTAATAATTTACCACTGAGCCACGTGACACAGAATTAATAAGAATTGAGGTAAATGCATGGTTCGTAGGTTGGTGTAGGTGAACTAGATTTCAATATCTGGCCCACTGGGACTTGTACAGGGCACAGTTTGGTGGCGATGGGCTTTAGTTAGATCCCAGTGAGAGCACTGTTTAGGCAAATTCAATCTCTGAGGCTGTAGCTAAGCCTTTAAAATAAATAGCTGGAGTTGGGACGGACAGTTAATTAAAGAAAAAGCTCAAGTCTACAGAGAGGTTTAGTGAAATGATTCATGATAACCAGTGTGACCGGATGGCACAGAGCAAACAAATATAAGAAAATACCTTCAGTTAGAGGTAAAAGTGAATCACAGCGTAAATATGGAAAGAAACACCATTTCCCATAAACAAGAGCCATTGCTCGATGATGGTAGGCACTTATTCTTTTCAATTACTATGCCAAAATTTCTAAACACCTGTTTTCGCTTCTTCATTCTGGGGTATTATGTGTAGATTGATGATTTTAAAACATGAATTTAAACCATTTTAAAATAAGGCTATAACGTAACAAAATGTAGAAAAGGTGAAGGGGTCTGAATACTTCCTGAAAGCACTGTATTTGGTCACACAGGCATAGATGAAAACAAACGTATTCACCCAGAGTGAACCTTGTTGTAATTGTGGTCTAGACACTGGACACTGAAGCTGATGTAAAAGATCTTTATTCATCATGACAAGCAAGCATTTCCTTGGAGACCCTCTCAGTAGAATCTCTTTGAATCCTTTCTTCAGTCAGAGGGTGGTGAATCTGTGAAATTCTGTGAAGGCTGTGGAGACCAAGTCAGTGGATATACGGTATTTAATGCAGAGATAGATAGATTCTTGATTAGCAAACATGTCAGAGGTTATAGGGAGAAGGCTGGAGAAAGGGGTTGGGAGGGAGAGATAGATCATCCATGATGAATGGCGGATTACATTTTGTGGGCCGAATGGCCTAATTCTTCTCATATCATTTATGATCTTATGAAGTCAAAGGATATCAAGTTTGATGTTCTCAAGAACAAAATAACAGCAAGTAATTCAATAAAATTACAGTGGCCACAATAACATCAATTATTTCAATATTTTCAGTCTGACAAATGGTTCCATTGAATTTAATGTTTCCACTGTAACTGATATGACACCTCTGAATGTTTAAACACCTTTGTTGGGCCAAAGGTAATTCATGTGGATGGTCGGAAAACATTTGAGGACAGTGAATCTAGAGTGTTGTGATGGCTGACTCTCTTGAATCTTAATAATCACAATTATTGATAGACAGCGCAAAGATGCTCTGGGCATAATTGATGTGCCAATAACAAAATAAATCTGGTTCTCACTTTATGTAATGCCTGCTATTCACATAATTCCAGAAAGATGTCCCATCTCTAATAATCCCTGTCAAACCTATGGAATTCTCTACCCAAGTGGACAGCAAAGGCCCAGTCTATGAGCATACTGAAGGCATAGATCGATCGATTTTATGACAATGTAATATGGGATTATAATTTAGTAAAGGAATCTGGCATTGAAGTAAAAGTTCAGCCAGGATTTTCCTGAATGGCGAAGCAGATGAGAAGGACAAATGGGCTTCTCCTGCTTCTGTTGATAAGCTGGTTTTAACGGAAGACAACGGTGAGGCCACAGTGCTGACTAGTCATTGAAATGTCATTGAATATGTTGGCTGCCTGTCCAAATGAATGACAGTTGCTGTTTCACACAGAAATGAGCGCAGTCTACTCAGGGCAAATTTCAATTTTGCACATGATCTACCTAGAACATAGATACTGATTCTAGGCTTCTGATCATCCGGACCAGCCGCCAAAGGAGCCATGGACACAAAGCACATTCCTCTGCCTCCACCGCACATTTCTATGAACAGCAACCAGAGGAATGAGTAAGTCTCAGGAATTCTGGCCGTATGACTGAGAGTCATATTTCTTTACTAACACCTGACTGAAAATAAATCACATCAGTCACCCCAGCTTTTTTGTATTGTAATGGCCATAAAAAGTGGGTTTCAACTGGCTCTCTCTGGGAGTAGACCTCTCCCAGTACCAGAAGGCATTATTTTTGGAAGACTAAATGCAAATAGAAGGACTGTTAGGATTTCAGTTGCCAGCAGTCTCATATCTCAAGAGATCATTGGGAACCAACAATTCGGCCTGTTGAAATGCAGCCTAGATCAAGATTTTCAAGATCTGTTGCACATGATTAGGTCCCAGATCTTGCTCAGACTGATTCCCAACTGGAATTTCTCATGGGGCTGCCAAGAGACAACAAGGGCATGGACTTGCCAGTTGGCAACAAAACAAATGGAACCATCATTGAGAGCAATCTAAATGCAGAACGAGACAAGTCGTGGGTTGGGGATTGATTAACAGATGGACATGGAGAGTAGGAATAGTTGGGGTATGTTTGGATTGGGAAGCTGTCATAGTGAGCAGTTCACATCAAAGATTTGGGTTACTGTGATCTGTGGGGTGCCGGGTCTCACCGATCACTATATCTGATCGAGGCAGAATGTGTGAAGTTTGGTATCTTACAGGGCAAGCCCATCCTGACTTTTCTCTCCACCAACCTTTATGGGCATTGTGGTGTTTTGCCTGGCAGATTCATGGATCCATAGAAAATAGGTGCAGGAGGAGGCCATTTGACCCTTCGAGCCTGCACCGCCATTCATTGTGATCATGGCTGCTCATTCACAATCAGTAACACTGTGCCAGCCTCCCCATATCCATTGATGTGACTGCAGCAGTGTGTTGTCAGAGCAACATCTTGTGTGCCAATCCAGTCCCCCCTGGAACTCACTATTCCCGACCACTGGTGGATTGCAGCAGTGTACAATCCCAAATGTTCTGCCGAGGGAGAGGACCGAGAGAACGCTCCCATTCTCCCAAACATTGCCAACATCCTGTGTGTAAGTACCATGCAGCCAGGTATGTTCAGTAACTCCTGCCACTCCCTTGCCTCAACAGAGAGATTTCTGAGTTGGAGCAAAGATAGACACAAAATGCTGGAGTAACTCAGCAGGTCAGGCAGCATATCTGGAGAGAAGGAGTGGGTGGCGTTTCAGGTCAAGACCCTTCTTCAGGCTGATATCAGGGGAGTGGGCAGGCCAAAGATAGAATGTAGTCAGAATAAGATTGGTGGGAGAACTGTGGAGGGGGAGAGAGGGAAAGCAAGGGCTATTTGAAGTTAGAGAAGCCAATATTCATACTGCTGGGGTGTAAGCTCTCCAAGCGAAATATGAGGTGCGGTTCCTCCAATTTGCGCTCTGCCTCAATCTGACAATGGAGGAGGCCCAAGACAGAAAGGTCAGATTGAGAATGGGAGGGGGAGTTGAAGTGCTGAGCAACTGGGAGATCAGGTAGGTTAAGGCGAACTGAGAGGAGGTATTCTGCGAAACGATCGCCGAGCCTGCTCTTGGTCTCGCTGATGTACAGAAGTTGACACCCGGAACAGCAGATACAGTAGATGAGGTTGGAGGAGGTGCAAGTGAACCTCTGCCTCACCTGGAAAGACTGTACATCGGCGATACCAAGCGCAGGCTCGGCGAACATTTCGCTGAACACCTCCACTCAGTCCGCCTTAACCTTCCTCTTGCAAACAAACGGCTGCATTTCTTACATTATACCAGCCTGAGTCAGAGACCAAAAACTGCCAGCTGGGCAGGGAATCCAATGGGTACATTGGCAGATAATCCACCAATGGCTGCTGGGTGCATGGTACAAAGACAACAGCCAAAATATGTGAAATAACTTCCAGGAAATGTACAACACATTGTTTGGACATTTAATTCATGTTGACACTCTGCTCAATAATGTCCATCTGAAAGGGGAGCAATCAGTTCGAAGCTTATCCAATAGTGCTCCACTCCACCTTTTCCCAAACCGGTGTTTTAAAATTAACGTGAGTTTTTGTTTCCCACACAGTGACATGTCTGACTGTATGAGGAGTGGGTCAGCTGCTGTGGAGAATCCCCCACTGATCCCTGGTTTAACTAAAAAAAGCTGTTGAAGTCAGTGCAGAGTGCTGAAAACCACACTGGTCTAAATACAATGCAGTTGACCCAGTTGCTAGACAAAAGCAATATTGTTAGTTCATTACTCATAACAGCTGCATTAAACTATTGTCTCCATCAAAGATCAACAGGTTTAGCTGAGATCGCCGACTGGAAACAATACAAAGGAATGCGATTCTGCTTCCATCCCCATCAATCATGTATGATGCCTTCCACACGTCCCCTCTGCAAAAGACTGAATGCTGTTAATACTGCTCTCAGGCTGATGAATTATATCATTGTGTAACAGAAGGGTGTTTGGCCCTGAGGGCCTATGCTGTCAGAAAGGCACTACCCAACCTAATCCTATGTCTCAGCGTGAGACACATAGCTCTACAGCATCCACGTGAGGAAGATATCTACCTCCACCTTGTCAGACCCTGAGTTCTAGACCCCACCACCCTTTGATTGTAAAGGCTTTTCTTCATCTCTCCAACCATTCTTCCACTAAAAGTCCATAATAAAACAAAATATTCTACATACTCTTATACTCAGCAGTTCATACAACTTCTGTATAAAAGGCTGAGGGAAGATCATCCACTTTAATAATATTATATCTGTTTATCCTTCTACAGTTGCTGCCCGATCTGTTGAGCTTTTCCAGAATTTTTGTTTATATTTCAGTGTGCGCAGGTATCATCACTATACTGGGGTGATCAAGTACGCATCCCCAGTGTTCTGGGTGAATGTGTGAGTATGTATCATGAGTGTTATGAGTGTGCTTCACCGTTTTTCTAGGTGAGTCTCCATCACCA
This sequence comes from Amblyraja radiata, assembly GCF_010909765.2. Taxonomy (NCBI): domain Eukaryota; kingdom Metazoa; phylum Chordata; class Chondrichthyes; order Rajiformes; family Rajidae; genus Amblyraja; species Amblyraja radiata. The sequence goes on from NC_045983.1 coordinate 15,700,795, forward strand.
ACTTTCTGTGTGTATTTGTGAGTGTGCATCACCAATGTTCTTTTACGGAAGAATGTGTAACACGACTGATTTGAGGTGTGAGTGTGAATCACCAATGTTATTGGTCTATCTGTGAGTGTGCACCGAATGTTCTGGGGTGAACATTTAAATTGGCATCATCAGTGTTCTTAGCTAAAGCATAAGTGTGCATCCCCATTGTACTGGGATAAATGTGTGAGTGTGCAACAACCTTGTTATTGGGTGTGAGTGTGTGCACATCATCATTTTTTTAGTTTAAGTGTTGGGATGATTGACCTCAGCAACCACAACCATCTTCTTGTGTTCAAGCTATGATTCCAACCACTAGACTGTGTCCCTGTGATGTCAAGCAAGAACTTCCAAGACGGAGATAAGAAATAGGAACAGTAGTAAGCCATTCCTTCATGCCCCCAATGTCCACAAATCCGTCAATTTCTGTTTTGAATGAACATAACTTCTACAGCCCTCTGCGATATAAAATGTCAAACATTAACCAGCCTTTGGGTGAAGATATTTTTCTTATTAAGTCACAGACACAACTTAGAAAAAGGCCCTTCATGCACTGAGTTTGCTCACTCACCATCAAGCATCCATTAAAATAATCCATCCATAACCCTTTTTATCCGTGCAACTAACGGAAAAGAATGCAGGAAAGGTCGCGTTTAAACTAACAGGGCAGGGGGATGGGACCCAATGCAAGGAGACAGGGGGCCATAAAAGGAGGACAAAAGCAAAAGGTAGAAGGGGGAAAGGAAAAACTAACCTGAAAGCTTTGTGCCTTAATGCGAGGAGCACTCGAAATAAGGTGGATGAATTGAATGCGCAAATTAGTAGTTAAGGGATATGATATAGTTGGAATTACGGAGACAAGGTTTCAAAGTGACCAAGGCTGCGAGCTAAACATGCAGGGGTATTCTATATTCAGGAAGGATAGACAGAAAGGAAGAGGAGGTGCGGTGGCATTGCTGATTAAAGAGGAGATTAATGCAATAGCAAGGAGAGACATTAGCTTGGATGCTGTAGAATCGGTATGGGTAGAACTGTGAAATAGCCAAGGGCAGAAACCGCTTGTTGGAGTTGCACACAGACCATCAAACAGCAGTAGGGAGGTTGGTGATAGCATCAAGCAGGAAATTAGGGATGTGTGTAGCAAAGGTACAGCGTTTATCATGGGTGACTTTAATCTACATACAGATTGGGCCAATCAAATTGGTAATAGTCCCTGGAATATATACGGGATGGGTTTTTAAACCAATATGTAGAGGAACCGAGCAGAGGGCAGGCCATCCTAGACTGGGTATTATGTAATGAGGAAAGATTAGTTAGTGATCTTGTTGTGCAAGGCCCCTTGGGCAACAGTGGCCATAATATGGTGGAATTCTGCATTAAGATGAAGAGTGACAAGGTTAATTCAGAGACTAAGGTCCTGAACTTGAATAAAGCAAATGATACTTAAAGGGTTGACAGTGGAGATGCAATGGCAAAGATTTAAAGACCGCATGGATGAACTCCAGAAATTGTTCATACCTGTCTGGCGAAAAAATAAAATTGGGAAGGTGGCTCAACCTTGGCTGATGAGTGAAGTCAAGGACAGCGTTAAATCCAAGGAAGAGGCATATAAATTGGCCAGAAGAAGCAGCAAACCAGAGGACTGGGAGAAATTTAGAACTCAACAGAGGAGGACAACGGGGTTAATTAAGGGGAAAAAGAGCATGAAAGAAAGCTTGCGGGGAATATAAAAACTGACTGTAAAAGTTTCATTAGGTATGTAAAAAGGAAAAGATTAGTGAAGACGAATGTAGGTCCCTTACAGTCAGACAAAGGTGAATTTATAGGTACACAAAAATGCTGGAGAAATTCAGCGGGTGCAGCAGCATCTATGGAGTGAAGGAAATAGGCAACGTTTCGGCCCGAAACGTCGCCTATTTCCTTCACTCCATAGATGCTGCTGCACCCGCAGAGTTTCTCCGGCATTTTTGTGTACCTTCGATTTTCCAGCATCCTTCTTAAACACAAAGGTGCATTTATATTGGGAAACAAAGAAATGGAAGAACAGTTAAACAAGTACTTTGGTTCTGTATTCACTAAGGAAGACACAAATAATCTCCCGAAAATACTAGGGGACCGAGGATCTAGTGGTAGGGAGGAACTGAAGGGAATCCACATTATTCAGAAAACGGTGTTAGGTAAACCTCTTGTATCTTTGCCCACGGGGGCGAGTGCGATCGCGCGTGCGCGGTGGGGGGGGGGCGTGTCTACGTTGTGTCGACCAACCGCGGGAGGGGGGCGTGTCTACGTTGTGTCGACCAACCGCAGGCGGTGCGAGCTCGCCCGCTGTCAGCGCGCGACGTGACGAGCGGCAGCCCGAAGTCCCGCCCCCTTCCCCTGGAGCAGGGACCTGCGGCCCGGGTCGTCTCCATGGTGACGGGAGTCGGCGGTCAAGCCAGCCATGTTTAATGCGAAGCTGCTCCTGGTGGGGCCGAGCGAGGTGAGTTGGCGATAAACGCAGGTCCGGTGGAGTTCCGAGGTTGATGGTGACTAGACATCGGGTGTAGTGAGCAGGCGAGCGAAGATAGATGTCGGGTAAATCAAATGTATGGTAGCGTGTTGATGCACAAGGGTGTATAAAGTCTGTTAAATAAGGTGTTGGAGGTGCGTAGAAGGAAGGGTCAAACACCGGGATGGGTGGTAGGATGAGAAGAATAAACGTCGTGGCGGATGATTATTACAGCTGCAATAGCTGGGAACTGAGAAGTTACTGCTATAGATCCAAGAGGCTTGGTGCTACCGTGCTAGGAAACATCTCAACGAAATCCAATCACCTGGGAATGGCAGGTGATTATGGATTGCTGAGGGACATACTGTTGCCTGAAACATTAACTCTTAATAGAATGGGGCCATCTCGCATCCCATTAAGTTGAAACTAGCAATATTATCCTGGTAATTTGTAAGGAAGGCATGCCGATTTTTAAAATATATGATCAACGTATAAATGTTGAGATGTGCTGATCCATCATGATTATAAAGTATATTGTACAGTATATGTTCCTGGATTTATCTTTTTAGAGCGGAAAAACGGTTCTGGCAAATTTTCTTTCTGATGCAACAGAAGCAATTGGTGGCGACTACAGCCCTACTCAGGGAGTCAGGTACATGGAGCATCTAGCAGTTTATTTAAAACTAAACTTGCTTCAAAACGTACTTTGTAATACATAAAATGATGATGACAGAGAGACAACATTATACATTTATGTGATATTCTTACTCTCATGAATCACCGAACCTTGTGTGCCGTATGGTTTCTAGCATTTGCTAATGATAGTACATAGTGGCTGCAGGATAAGCAGAAGAAAGTTCACTAAATACCTTTCCCATTCCTGGTTGCCGTCCAGTTGTTGTATCTGGATGTGTTCAGATAGCTGCTGCATAATGCAGATCTCACTATGATATCATCCTGATTCGCCACACTACAATCTCCTATTGTCCGTGCATTAAATCTATTTACTGTCATGGGTGAAATTATTTCTCAAAATATGTTAATGTCTGATAATACAATTTGTATGGTAAATTAGAAACAGCTGTCAACGGAACAAATATATCAGATTGGTGCAGTTCTATTGGTAAAGAAATCACGCTGAAGACTGAAGAAGGGTCTTGACCCGAAACGTCACCCATCCCTTCTCTCCAGAGATGCTGCCTGTCCCACCGAGTTACTCCAGCATTTTGAGTCTACCTTCGATTTAAACCAGCATCTGCTGTTCTTTCCTACACAAAGTGCTGGGGTAACTGAGCAGGTGAGGCAGCATGATACAGATACATGCCATTTTGGGTCTAGACCCTTCTTCAGCCTGATTGCGGTGGGTGGGGGAAAGCTGGAAAAGAGGAGGAGAATTTCTTCAAAGTGTGCAAATAACATGCTGTTAAGTTAATGTAGTATTTGGTCCAGTTAACAATCAGTGAGTATTCTGTTTTTCAGGTAATATCCTTTTATTCTTTCTCTCACTCCACATTTGTAGCTGTACCTCTGTTTCAATTTGTTTCCATTTAGCTTTTCTGTCTCTGACTGCCTAACTATTTAGTAATTGTTCTATTAACAACTTTGATCTCATGGTAATGTGCAGAAATTAACCTATGTTTTGTTTTATATGTTATTTGCGACTTCCCTGCTCTATGCTCTCTATGGCACAGGGTCCTTTGTGCATTTTAATCACTTTCTCAACCAACCCAAGCACTTTCAGTAAACCATAGTCCTAGATCCCTCTGCCTTCCACTTCTTTTGGAATTACGCCCTCCAATTTTATTGCTTATTCCCCACGTGTCACACTTCTCATTTCTCAGTATTAAATTTCACATCAGCCCATCCAACCAGTCTTTGTCTATATTTTCACATGTCTTCAATAGATCCTACTTGCGATTACTAGGACTCAGATTTATGTCAGTAATTTGGATTTTAGGTTTAAATAAATTATGTATAAGTTATGTACATTAATGCTAATGAAATAATCATTTTGTATACTAGAATACTGGAATTCGAATGTCCAAATGTGAATGCTGGTGGTAAAAATGTTGGATGCGAAGTGGAACTCTGGGATTGCTCTGGTGATCAGAAGTAAGAAAACAGTAAAATTAATAATCTATCATATCACCCCTTAGCCTCCGACATTCCTCTGAAAACAATCCGAGTTTGTCCAACAACTGCTTATAGCGAATACTTTCTAATCTAGTTAATATCCTAGTGAACCTTATTTGCACCCTCTTCAAAGCCTCCATATTGTTCATGTAATGGAACAACTAAAACTCCACACAATACCCCAAGTGTGGCATAACCAAAGATTAATATGGCTGGAACATGATCTTACCTTCATACTTAACACACTGACCAATGAAGGTAAGTGTGCCATACCCCTTCTTTACCTTTGTACATTTGTTGCCGCTTTCAGGGAGCTATAAACCTGAACCCCAAAATCTTTCTGTACATCGTTGCTCCCCAGGGCCTTGTCATTTACTGAATATGTCCCTCTTTCATTTGATCTCTCAAAATGCAGCACCTTACATCTATGTATAGTCTGTGTTACATGTGTATATGGAATGTGTGATGTCGCAGCCACTCTTCCAATACCTGAAGGGGCTGCTCCTTGCCTTCTGGCTGAACTTCACACCCATCATCGTCATCTTTGGACACCCTGTGCATAAGGGAGAGGGTAGGGCAGAAGATGTCCTGGTTGGGTTGCTCCTGAGCCTCACCAAGCTGGCCATCCGTGAGTCACGGCGCCAGACGGAAGAGGGCTTTACCCGAGCCAGTTGCCTGTCCCTTTTCCGGAGTTACGTTCATGCCCGGGTGGTACTTGTGAGGGAATAAGCACTGTGCACGGGCGCCCTGGCGGTTTCCAGGACCGTTGGGTTCCGCATTGGGTGGAAGTCATCCTCAATAAGGATTGTAATATAGTTGTACAGTAATTTATTTAGTATATTTGTTTGTCTTGTATTATGGTGGTGGGTTTTGTTTTGATTAATTTCATACTAAATATTATTGTAAATAATTGATTTAAATAATTTTTGGTTAAAAAAAATGTTTTGGTGGCACTGGATCGTCAAAAAAGCAATTGGCCTGGTCTAGCACGATGCAGTCAGTTCCTTCTATCGCTGCTTTGTGCAACTGCTGCAGGGTGTCTGCAAATGGATTCTGCATGATTGCATCAACAGAGATCTGTTTGGACAATGTTTAAAACTTTAATGGCATGGAAACTGTTCTTCATTTCTTCTGAAAACAAGATATTTAATTAACCATGTTATTCTGAAACATTCAACTCGAGGCCTGTTATGGATATTATTGAATATTAAGTGGTCATCTGTATGTATTTGCTCTTTTTTTTTAAGTTCTTGTAAGTATTAAGTTTCACGTTTTGTTCTTTTCATATTTGAAGGTTTGAGACTTGCTGGCCTGCCTTAATGAAAGATTCCAATGGAGTTATCATTGTGTTTAACGTGGAAGTACCCAGCCACCTGAAAGAAATTGAGACATTCTATTCCTACTTTGTTCAGCAGCAACGGTTACATGACTCTCAATGTCTTCTAATTGCTCACCACAAACCAAGTTCAGCAACTGGGAGAGGTCGACCAGGCCTGGGTAAGTGAGGGAATTGTGTGGTTCCAGCTACAGAGGATGGCTCCTGGTGCAGTCCAATCAATTATCTAGGAGTCAAATATTTTCCCACCTAATAAATTATATTTAACAGTGTAAATCGGTAAATACCTATCATGGAACTCCACACAAATGGTATCCAGGATGAAACCGAGGGCAAGATAGAATCCAGGTTTATATAGCTGTGTGGCAGGAGTACAAACTGATGTACCACTGTGCAGCACTTTGGCTTCAGCAACAAACATGAGAATTGTTTTAGCTGTCTATTATTCCTCTGTGGTACTTTTGTTAGATTGCTAACTACATTGTAAGTCACATGATGTAGACTTTTGGATTAATTACAACAATCACTTTCTTGGCATGATTAAAAGGATGATTGTTCCTCCCAAAAGTGATTACATCACAATCTTGGAAGAAAAGGAATGCCATGGGCATTCAATTGGGACCTTCGGGCAGGTAGCAATCTCTGATTACTAATCGGGCCAAGATCTGTACCTTGCATATGCAAACACTGTTGCCAAATATGCAATATTTGTTGATGAGCCTGAGGGTGGCTGGCAAGACGAGCCCTGGAGGTGTGCACTTGGGAAAAGTGGGGAAACAAGAGAGACGTTGCTGCAGTTACTGATGTCACGGCCTTCCTGCGCTCTCTGGGTCTGGCGACACGGTCCCGTCTGCTGGTTTCAAAGTCGATAGACACTTTTGGTCAAAGCACACCAGCCTGTTCTGTCCTGAGCACATTATGTACATTTTGATTACTTCTACGATTGGTCCGATCATAGCAATTTTGTTTTGCAGTAACTGATAACTATTTGTCGGTGGAGGGTAAATAGTGATGTGGGTGCTAGTGATGAATGGCTGCCAGAATTAATGGATCCCTAGGTTTTGGCACATCATCATTGAAGAAAGTGAGCAATTGTGACACTTTCAGACGACTTGGAAGTATTCATCAACAGCGTGAGCTACATTTCATTGATATGCTACCGCAAGGTTTCGAATCAGCAGTTCTGATGCATTCATTCTCTGGCAATTTATTCTCTGTTCTTGCATCATACACCCAAGCAGACTAATCAGCCATTTCCTCAGACAAGGAATTTCCGTTGCACGCCAAAACATGGGTTATCACATTCTGCAGGCAATTTAGTAGGGGAATGTGAACCTGGGGAAAGCTTGGGGATGGTGCACATTGGAGTAGAGGAGGTGCTTTAATTCTTAAAATGTTTGAAGATAGATAAATCTGCAGAGCCTAATCGGGTAAATCCAAGAAGACTCTGGGAAGCTCGATAAGAAATTAAATATATGCATCATCGTTAGCCAAGGGCGAGGTCTCAGGAGACTGGAGTGTGGCTAATGTACTTTTATTTAAGAAGGGCAACAAATAAAAACCCAGAACCTATACACCACTAATCCTCACATCTGTGATAAATCAATTTCTGGAGGGATTTCTGAGCGATAAAATGTACTTGCATTTCAAAAGGCAAAAGTTGAATATGGATAGTCAGCATGGCTTTGTTTGTGGAAGATTATGTCATATGAATCAGGTTGAGTTTTTTGCAGTAACCAAGGAGGTCATGATTCTCCCCGTTGGATTCCAACCTTGTCGTGGTCGGGGAGCTTGTGTGTCCCTAGAGCTATGCCAGCGGGAGATTCGTCTCCTGTTAGGGTCTCCCATGCTGGACAGGTCAAAGGGTAGAGAGGCGAGACGAAGAGCGATCCACTGGTCCTCCAGGTTGGAGGTTGAGCACAACCCTGTCTCGTAAAACAAATATGTTACAGAAACAGCAACTGAAGGAATCAACAAGGAGTGGAGGACCTTTGTTGCTGCCCTACATGCCAGGAGGCATAATAGGCAGTAAGTAAGTAAGCAAGGAGGTCATGTAAAAGCATTAGAACCACATTGCCGCACAATTTCTTTAAAGAATGAATGATTAAGCATTAGTGCTATTAATAGTCAGGAAAATGCCTAGGTGAGTGGGGCTTGCTGAATACTCCATTTATTTGTAAAAGGGATTTGGTTTCTGCTCTTAACAAGTTTTACTTTTTTTCTACATTAGCGCAGCAATTAAACAAGCTGAGTTTGATCCATTCAAACCTGGAAGAGGATCCAGAACAAGTCCGCACAGCTTTCCGTCAGTATTTGGGGACAGTTGTCAGTACTTTGTCTGAAAGCAGAGACAAAGAGGAGATGTCAATCATCACTTGAGAAACCTGCTGAGGGATTTTCAATCAAGATCCAAAATGTCACCCATTGGCATATATCCAACTCTTCACAATTTTGCTTCATCACTGCTTTTGCATAATATATGTGAATGATCAGATGGGGGAATGTAATGCATTCCTTCGTTTAAAAAAAATTAAGATTCCAGCATCTGCAGTCTCTTGGATCACTTGATTATCAGATTTCAGGCCAATCTGCATGCACTCTGATCCTGTTGGCTGCAGCTGTTCTGAAAGTCAAAGAAAATTGGGTCCCAAACATTTTCATTCACCTGGATATCAAATAAGAGAAACAATGATTTTTTAAATATATACTTATTCTGTTTATGTGTGTTAGTTAATTTCAAGGCCAAGGTTCAAAGTGAGGAGATAGTGAACAGATTCATGTTACATGTGATTGCCCAAACTTCTGTGATTGAGCAAGATGCTCATTTATTACAATATAATCACTTTTCCAAGTTTTTCAAAAAAAAGTGTCAATTTTTTTGAATTTGTATTATTCTTTGAAGATCTCTTATAATTGGCAGAAACCAGCCAAACCATTGGACTTCCAATACAAACTCTTAACTTGTCTGTGACAGTGGAATGAATAATCAAAAGTCCATGTGTATCAGTCTGAAATGTCTATTAAAATACACTTTGTAAATATTATCCTTATTCCACTTTGTTGCAACTAAAAGCTTGCTTGAAGCAGTAATAATGTCTAAAACCTCTATTTCTGTTTACTTTCTAGTTCTATGCGTTTTAAAGACCAAGATGAATTTATTTTAAGTGGGGCTGTGTCAACCTTAATCCCTCTTCTCAAACGAACTGTTCTTCGTGCCTTCCAAAATACAGCTCAGTTCCATTTTGTCCATCAATATCGCCATTTCTTTCACCTTTCTTGCCTTATCTGTCTAAACATCAGAAATGGATAGGCAGAGTTCCCTCCAACTAAATATTAAAAAATTGCATGTAAAGTTTTACAAACATGGTATCAGTTTGGTCTACCAGCTGCACAACCACCTATAAGGCCAACACCAACACTGCCTACTACTAAGTTTAGATACAGGATTGAACATGGTTCTCTGATGCTGTAAAGCAGCAACTCCACTGCTGTGCCACCTTATTTTTTTATTCTGTGAAGTTGCCAGACATAGTCATGCCTAGATTGAGATCTTCATTCATACTTTAACTTAACCATAAAGTTTTGCTGATTATTTTCTCTCATGGACAGGAATAATGTAGTTCAAGCTCAGGGAAAATTTATAGCTTTGGTCCATCCTGTCCCCCTGCTGATTGAAAAGCACCTGGTCTGTGGTCCAAGAAAATATCCAGGTACTTTTAAAATGTGATGAAAATTTCTCAAAGTCATCCAATGTGTCCTCCATCAGCCACCGGGTTTTCAAAAATGTCTCTGCTGTCAACTACCCAAATCTATGCTCATGGTTGCTGACCCCTGCAGATGGAGAATAAATAAGACTCATCTAGAGCTTTCATAATTTGTTATACCTTGATAGTCTTCACTCAAGCATCCATTTTACAAAATACATTTCTAATTTATGTAATCTTCCCACATGGTTACAATTGTTCAATACTGGCAAAGGTATGAAAATTAGTTATCCTAATTTGGAAACAAACTCTGTCTCTAATAGCACTTTGAGAGTACCTCTATCAGGGTTGTAGTGGTATACTTTCTCAAGGGAAATTAGGGATGGGCAGTAAATGCAGGCCATGTAAGATACATTATAAACTATTAAGTTTAAAAATCCCTTTGAAGTTCTATCTTCGCCTATAATCACTTACTTTATCCGAATAGCCTAGGCAAGCAATGGCAGTGCATTTTGTAGCTGATATACTGTAGCCATTGTACTTTGGTGGTGCAAGAATTTGTACCTTCCAACACATGCCCAAATGTTGTCCAGATCATACTACATATAGGCACTGCCTGCATCACTTTCCATCTGAGGTGTTACAAGTGCAATTAGACATTAGGAAAGGACATTGAACAACCAGCATGTTGGTCCAAGGAACTATAGTACCTCTCCAAGGTCATGGCAGTCTTCCTTTTTGCAAAGCATTACTCCATTCATTGGGAATTTCTACTACAAAATACTCTTCTACTCATACCGTTTACACCATTCTCAGAAATAAAATCCTGATTTGCTTCCTCCCATTCATTATTTTTGGGCTAACCACATATTGTTTGAAATAAAAAACTATCCCTGAATACAACTTATGAATTCTTACTCTTTCCGCCTCCTGTGCTGACTTTTATCCCAGTCAAAATAAATGTTCACTATTATATTACTTGCACATGGTTTTACACATTAAAAATGCCATGCAACTTCTGTATTCAAACTGCATGGAGATCAATAATACAACAGTACCAATGCTCATTTTTTGTCTTCTCACATTTTATTTCTTCTCACAACTGTGATTGTTTCTTTAACCAACAGTAGTACCCACTTCCCTTTCTTAATCACCTAGATCCTGAAATTGTTTATAACTATGAACATAAAGCTGCCATTCAATTATAGCCAATACGAATGCATATTCCTGAGAACATGTCCTGAATTTGGCTTTATTTGAGATATATTTTAAATGGAATTAAGGCTATGACCGCAGCAAACTCCACTTTAAAAAAATGACTTTAACCACATACAACAAGCGTTAATGAGTTTTGACTACATAGACCGATTAACATTTAATTTGAAGAACTCAAACTACTGCTCAGCATTGAGAATCTCATACACTAGTCATCCTCATGCCCTTTGAATAACAGCAAATAAAATGTCAGTCTAAAGCAATTTTTGTGCTCTGCACCGAGGATAAGAGTAAGAATTGCTGTGCATTTTGCAGTTAGGACATTCACAGCCCTCCATTCTAGAGTGTAACATGATCCAAAGAGGAAAAAAAAATTCCACTGCACTTCCTACTCATGACCTAATTTCATTTTGTGCTGCTTCCAATTGCTTTCTTCACCTTTTGTTCGTGCACCCAGAGCTTGCTTCTGCTCTATTTCATCCTTGTATTTTTCTTCAATTTTTGCAAGCACAGCTGGGATTTCTTGGGCCAACTCTGTAACAAAGGTCAGGCTCTCAGGAATGCTGCTAACTGCATTATTCTTCCATGTATTGTCTAAACTGTTCAACCAGTGAACCCTCTGCTCTAATTTAATCTCAGTCATTTTTTGCTCTTCTAACTCATTCAGAAGGGCATGCTTGGCCATAATTTCACATTTGTAGCACTGTTGAAGCTGAGCAATTTCCACCTGCAGCTCCTGGTACTGTTTCTCTGTGTACACGTGCTGTTCCTGAACGCTGTCTTCAGGAAGCAGAATATTTTCAGGAATATAAAATATATGCTGCAGAATTCCTTGTTCAACCCTTTCGAAGATCAAGTCCAAACGTTCTTTCATCAACTGGAGAAAGCTCTCTGTACAGGCACGGAGCTGAGATGGTGTGACACTGTTGTCTGGTAGCTCCTTCAGTTTCTTATGGATTACTCGTTCAACAACAAGCATCACGTCAAGCAGAGAATCCTGAATTCCAATGTGAACTCGAAGAACGCAGGTCTGTGGAGTAAACCCAAAGAACTGGGTTTCGTACATCATCAACCCGTCTGCCATTTCAAACTCTGGGAAATAAATAATAGTAAAGAAAAATAAATCAAAAACGGTGAATAACAATGTAAAGATTGTACTCAACATTATACTTTTCATAAATCAGAAAAACACCCAAAATGACAATAAAACAAAAGAGCTGCCAACATGCAAATGCTACGTTGTTATGGTCTCTGACACAAACGACCCATCCTCACCTTCTCCTTGAAACCCTCTTCATTCTTGATGCTGACTTGCTTCTACCTCTGCCTTTACCCCTCTCCATCCTCCATGCCAACTTTTCCGTCCCCCTGCCGCGTCCCTCTCCAATCTCCGCGCCGACTTCTCCTTCTGCCCTAATCCTTCCCTATCCACCATGCCAAATTTCTTCTCCCTCTGCCTTCACTCCTCTCTCCACGCCCTTATCCTTCTCCTCCAGCCCTTTCTGCATCCGCCTTTCTTCTCCCTCTTACTCCTCTCTCCGCGCCCACGTCCTTCTTCTCCCTTCCTTACCCCTCACTTCACAGCAAACATACTCTAGTAGATACTCTTCTCAGCGCCTCCGATCGTGAATCCACTCACCCGCCGAAACCAGCCACCGCCGCACATGCGCAGAGGGTTCGGTGCCCGGAAGTGCCGAGGGCTCCCCCCTGTGACGCCATTGGCACTGGCCGGAAGCACGAAGATGGCGTACCAGAGCCTTCAGCAGGAGTACCTGCAGATCCCGCTTGTCACCCGGGCTTACACCACCGCCTGCGTGCTCACCACCGCCGCCGTGGTAGGGTCTGCAAGGGCGCAGCACGCAGTGGCTTTGGGCGCCCGCTCTGCTTTCATGGGGCGGGGAGACAACGCCGGCGTGAGCTCGGGGACGATCCGGTGGCCCGAGCGGGAAGGAGGGGTAGTGGGGAGCAGGTATCCGAGAGGGCTCCGGCGTTGCAAGGCTGGGCAGGTCCGGAGCCTTGGCGACAGATGTGGGTGGCTTGGTGCACTGGCATCCGGCTGGGGCGGAGAGCTTACGTGTTTGTCAGTCGCGCCGGGCTCCAGGATGTGATTCTCGCCAACGTGGCTCGAAACTCGGGTGTGTGGTGGGAGAGAGGATTTGGAAGTGGCGTTGTTTTGGTTTCCTCAGACACGCGTGGGAATGTACATCTTATCCCGCGTGGGAACTCGAACACCGTTCCGTGTCCAGGTTGTGCAGGACGTGTCATCGGTTGGAGCAGCTCAAGTTTCGGAATGGACAGCACTATGGAGGACCCGAATCATTAATACTTTCTTTTTCGCCAGATACTACCGTGTGCAGCATCTTCTGTCCTCGTTTCAGATTTCCAACATCTACTATGTTTTTGTTTCCATGTATTGTGATGCAAATTGCAGAGTCTGGCCATCATCTTTCAATCTGGATTTTCCCATTGTTTTGAAAAGAATGAACGGCTGAACGGATTTGTATGGCTATTAATTTGAACTTAGTGGTTGGCAGTTATTGGAATTCATTATGGTATAATACAATACAAATGCAAAAATCAATCAGGGGAAGCAAATCGTCAAATAAACTTGACTTTGATTTAATGGTCACGTTATAGAACATAACAGCACAGGATATACACCACCATATTTACACTGAACATAATGACAATATAAACTATTTCTATCTGCCTGCATGTGGCCCAGATCCCTCCATTTCCCACCTCTTTGGGGTCTTCTAAATGCCTGTTAACCATTGTTGTATCTGCTTATACCTCCTCTCCTGGCAGCATATCCCAGGCATCAACCACTGTGTAAAACAGAACTTGCCACACTCATCTTCTTTAAACTTTTCCCCTCTTATCTTAAAGCAAACCCTCTAGTATTTGACAGTCCACCTTCAGAAAATATGCTGACTATCTGCCTTATCATAAGTGCCTCTCATAATTTTATAATCTTTCCCCTCAACATCTAATGCTCCAGAGAATACAATCCCAAGTTTGTCCAAACTCTCCTTGTAGCTAATATACACCAATCCAGAAAACATCTCAGTGAACCTTTTATGCACCCCCTCCAAAGCTTCCACATCCTTCTCCAGTGTTGTGACTGGAACTGCACACATTACTCCAAATATGTCCTAAAGAAAGCTTTATACAGTTTATATGTGATTTCCTAACATTTGTATCTGATAAAGCTAAGCGTGTCATCACCTTCTTTATCACCCGATCCACTTGCGTTATCATTTTTAGGGAGCTATGGACTTGCACCTGAAGTCCTTCTGTACATCAATTCTCCTAGGATCATGCCATTCACTGTATACCTTTCAATTTTCCAACATCTCACACTTGTCTGAATTAAACTCTGCCAATTCATTGCCATATTTCAAACTGATCTATATCCTGCTGTATCTGCCATTTTCCCTCACTATCCATAACCCTCCCAATTTATGTGTTGACTGCAAATTTACTAATCTAGTCTGATTAAATTGTGCAGAAGAATCTTGGAGTCCAAGTCCATAGCTCTGTAAAAGTAGCAACACAAGATGATAGAAGGTATATGATATGTTTGCCTTCATCAGTTGAATACAAGAGTGAAGAAATCATGATGTAACTTTATAAAACTTTTGTTCGGCTATATTATAGAGTATTGTGTTCAGTTCTGGTCACTTCATTACAGGAAGAACGTGGAAACTTTGGGGAGGGTGCAGAAGAGGTTTATGTGAATGATCCCAGGATGATTGGGTTAAAGTATGAGAAGTGTCTGAAAGCTCTGGGTCTTTACTCGCTGGAGTTTAGAAGGATGAACGGGTATCTCATTGAAACCTACCAATTAATGAAAGGCCTAGATAGAGTAGATGTGGAGAGGATATTTCCAGTAGTGGAATATTCTAGAATTGGCTGGCATGGCCTCTGGCAAAATGAATGTACCTCTGGAATAGAGATGAGGAGGAATTTATTTTGCCAGAATAATCGTGGTGAATCTGTGGAATCCATTGCCACAGACAGCAGTGGACACAAACTCATTGGGTATTTTTAAAACAGAGATTGATAGGTTCTTGATTAGTAAGAGCATCAAAGGGTACTGGCAGAATGCAGGAGAATGGGGTTGAAAGGGGAAAAATAGATCAGCCATGATTGAATGGTGGAGCAGACTCAAAGGGACGAATGGCTTAATTCTGTTCCAAATACTTATGGGTATTATGGTCTGAATTCTTTGCTGAGTGGGTATGCATTGGGACTGTGGCTGCAATTCTAAAGTGATCCATTGTTTTGAGTACTTTAGGTTGATTTATGCTTGATTAGAAAATACCAACATTTTTTTGTTGATGACAATTGTGTCTTTCATTCCTTTCAGCAATTAGAAATAATCACACCATTCCAGTTGTACTTCAATCCCGAGTTAATATTTAAGCACTATCAAGTAAGTGTTGTGTTTCTCTCTCTAATGTATTAAGAAACAATGTATGCACAAATTTTTGTATTGTGTGCACGAATCTAGAGGCCGCACAAGTAATACTGCAAGAATAATACTCTGCTCCTGATTAAGTGTTCTCCTCTGCTCTTTATAAAAAACTCCAGTGCCCAACTTTCATCATAACCTTTTATGGTTACCCCCACACAGTAAATCACCACCTGTCACAACCTATGACTATCAATAATTGCCTCTGACTGGCTTATTACGGAGGAGGCATATTTATCTTTGCCGGGCACCCATCCAGTCTGAAAATAAGAATAGAGAATTCTAAGAGTTCAGGATCCCTGAGAAAGAAAATCCTGCATGTCTCTGACTGAAATAGACAACTCCTGATACTGAGAGTTTATCCCCTATGAACACATGAACACTATGTTTCATATTTACTTATGAAATTTAATCACACTATATTTGATGGTTCCATATCTACCTTATATGTACATACTTGAAGAAATGGAGCAGATTTGTCATTTTCCCTTTATAAAACTTGTTCGATTGTTTTATGATTTGTTCTTATGTTAACTTGTATTTTCTTTCTTGTAGGTTTGGCGATTAATTACAAATTTCCTGTTTTTTGGTACAGTGGGATTTAATTTTTTGTTTAATATGATCTTTTTGTATCCTTTTAATGTTGTTGGGATAGACATTTGTTGGGATTAGACATTTGAAAAACAAGCTGCTTTGTGGCACAGAAGTCTATGTTCTCCTTAATCAGCGATTCTACATGTGTCCATTTCAACAGTCAAAAGCAATTTGGTTTGGAGCTGGTTCATCAATCAAAAAAGCATTCTTTGCTTGCCGTGTTTTTATTGTGATATACATTGCCTTAACTATTGCAACTGAAGATACCGGTATTGTCGAATGCTGGAAGAAGGATCGTTCAGGGGTCGCACTGCAGATTTTGTCTTTATGTTCCTTTTCGATGGATTTTTGATGACTGTATCCTTCAGCCTTTGTTTAATGGCCTATATATATATATATATAATATTTGTTACAAAATAACAAATTGCTTTAAGGATCAGTTAAGTAACTAACTGAATACACAACTCTAAGATCATTAATGTGAGATGTTTCAGAGTGAGGCCTTGTATTCGTACTGAGTGTGTAGTGGGAAAATGGCCATAATAAAGAGAGGAAGGTTGTAAGACAAGGGCTGGCAGGTGATGGGTGGAACCAGATAAGGGGGTGATGATAAGATGATGGAGCTGAAGTTGGAAGTTCCCGGTGTGTCTCCCCATCATCTCTTCCTTAACGTTCCATATTTCCAGCCTCTGTCTCTACACTCCCATACGGCTCTAACTGTCCATCATTTTCTCCCCTCATCTGGTTTCGCATATCACCTTCAAGCCCCTGCCTCATCCCTCCCTCTCCATACAGGTTATCTTCCCTCTATATTTTCAGTTCTAATGGAAGGTTCCAACATGAAACATCAATCATCCTTTTGCCTCCACAGTTAGGCTGTGGGCCGAGGTGCTTTATTCTGCAGTTTCGTGACCCAAGTCACCAAACCACATGAAATGTTCACATATTGTGTAAAAATATTTATATAAATCACCCCTGAAACTCGATATGAAGAAGACGTGCACATTATTATTAAATTAGAGAAAAACCGGAAAAATGTCGGGAATTTTTTAGTCCAATCAAAGCACGTTTAACATTGAGTTGTCTGCCAGTTGGCCAATCACGCGCTTTGTTTCAGGCTAGCACACAAAATGGCTGAGGGGGCTTCACAGATGCCTGTTTTACTGGAGATTCCGATTTGTTCTGTGGAATAAATGTCGTGGAAACTTGCAGCAGGTAATTGTATTTAGTGGGAAAAGCATTAAAAAGGCTGAAGTGCTGCGAAGTGGATTAAAGTGCAAGAAAGCCTTCAAAGTCCCTGCTGATGTGCTGGAACACAAAGAAGGCCCCCATGAATCAACTAACTGAAAGGTAAGACTAAAGTCTGAATTTATGAAAATCTATCTGTATGGACTTTAATTAATTTAATATAATGTGAATAAATTCATTCAGTCATTCATTCATTCCTTATTCATTCATTCACTCACTCACTTACTCATTCAATTTCATTCATTCATTCATGAAATTGAGGGCCTAAACTATAACACAGTCAATTAAACATTGTCACTAATGCCAGCCTGTTGTAGAGTAATAAGTCTTTAACAACTAATCTCGGAGCTGCCTGCGAAAACATACCGGGAAAAAGTGCTCCGATCGCGGGACCTAGGTACTCGCGGTAAAGAGCGATCGATATCCCTCCGTTTTTCTCCCGTTATCGGGGTCTGAAAACGACTGCTACAGACGGCACTATGTACAGCCTCCCCCCCCTCCGCCCTGCCCGCCCGCGGAGATGATCCGCGGCTCCGCGATCGCGAATCGGCCGCTTATTAATTGAGACCGCGGTTTCACTTTACTGCGAGTACCTGGGCCCCGCGATCGGAGCACTTTTTCCCGATAAGTTTTCGCAGGCAGCTCCGAGATTAGTTGTTAAAGACTTATTACTCTACAACAGGCTGGCATTAGTGACAATGTTTAATTGACTGTGTTATAGTTTAGGCCCTCAATTTCATGAATGAATGAATGAGTGAATGAATGAATGAATGAATGAATAAGGAATGAATGAATGAATGAATTTATTCACATAATATTAAATTAATTAAAGTCCATACAGATAGATTTCCCACTAAATACAATTACCTGCTGCAAGTTTCCACGACATTTATTCCACAGAACAACAAATCGGAATCTCCAGTAAAACAGGCATCTGTGAAGCCCCCTCAGCCATTTTGTGTGCTAGCCTGAAACAAAGCGCGTGATTGGCCAACTGGCAGACAACTCAATGTTAAACGTGCTTTGATTGGACTAAAAAATTCCCGACATTTTTCCGGTTTTTCTCTAATCTAATAAAAATGTGCAAGTCTTCTTCATATCGAGTTTCAGGGGTGATTTATATAAATATTGTTACACAATATGTGAAAATGTCATGTAGTTTGGTGACTTGGGTCACGAAATCCTATTTCTAGACACATTTTTGATGCTCGGCCCACAGCCTAAGTTAATGTCTGACTCTGAATTCCCCCAACAGTTTTGACTCCAGATTCTATCATTGGTAGTCTCTTGTGTCTCTGTCTTGATAATACATGGGTTCTATCACCATTCTAATTTATAAAGCACATGATTTGTAGTCTGATGCCGATTGGTTTCTCTTTTGTTTACCCTTCTCTCCCAATTTTCCTTGCTGGATTCTGATACTGCTGTTAAAACCAGTTACTCTCCTTAATTTTGTGCCAGGTTTTTGGCCTGTTTGTCAATCTGGTGTTCCTGGGCCAAGCCTTCACCATTATGTTAGTGTATATTTGGAGCAGGAGGAATCCTTATGTGAGGTTGAACTTTTTTGGGCTCCTTAATTTTCAGGCTCCTTTTCTGCCCTGGGTACTAATGGGCTTCTCATTATTACTTGGAAATTCAATCATAGTGGATTTGCTAGGTAAGGAACCACTTGAACAACAATGTTTACTGGTATTTGAGCTTTGAATTTTAGTGCCTGTCCATGCTTGTTATATCTCATAATTTATGTATGTCATTTGGGGAGGCTACTGGAGAGAAATCTTGTGTCATATTTAGACCAGGTGCTTTTCTTAATTCAAATATGTGGCATATGCAGAATGTAAGATTTTATTTGTGAATGAATGATCTGGCCTGACATCTTTTTTGTAAGTTATTACTCATGAGTGTTCAGACTACAGTTTGTAACACTGCAAACATAAGAGTGTCAAATGGTACGGAGAGAAGGCAGGAGAATGGGGTTGAGAGGGAAAAATAGACCAGCCATGGTTTTAATGGTGGAGCAGACTCTGTGGGCCAAATGGCCTAATTCTACTGAAGATAGACACAAAAAGCGGGAAAGGCAGCATCTCTGGAGAGAAGGAATGGGTGAAGTTTCGGGTCGAGACCCTTCTTCAGACTGGTATGGGATAAGGGAAACGAGTGATATAGACAATGATGTAGAGAGATAAAGTATAATGAATGAAAGATATGCAAAAAAGTAACGATGATAAAGGAAACAGGCCATTGTTGGGTGAAAACGAGAAGCTAGTGTGACTTGGGTGGGGGAGGGATAGAGAGAGGGGGAATGCCGATGCTACCTGAAGTTAGAGAAATCAACATTCATCCCACTGGGCTGTAAGCTGCCCATGCGAAATATGAGATGCTGTTCCTCCAATTTGCATTTAGCCTCACTCTGACAATGGATGAGATCTAGGACAGAAATGGTCTGTGTCGGAATGGGAAGGAGAATTAAAGTGTTTAATAACCGGGAGATCAGGTAGGTTCAGGCGGACTGAGTGAAGGTGTTCAGCGAAACGATCACCCAGTCTACTTTCGGTCTTGCCGATGTATAAGAGTCCACATCTTGAACAACGGATGCAGTAGATTAGGCTGGAGGAGATGCAAGTGAACCTTTGCCTACCCTGAAAGGACTGTCAGAGTTCCTGGAAAGAGTCGTGGGAGGAGGTTTAGCGACAGGTGTTGCATCTTCTGCGGTTGCAAGGGAAGGTACCTGGGGAGGGGGTGGTTTGGATGGGAAGGGATGAGTTAACCAGGGAGGGAATGGTCTCTGCAGAAGGCGAAAAAGAGTGGAGATGGGTAGATGTGAGTAGTGTTGGGATCCCATTGGCGGTGGCGAAAATGTTGGCGGATTATGTAGTGTATGCGATGGCTGATGGGGTGAAAGGTAAGGACTAGGGGGAATCTGTCTCTGTTGCGACTAGGGGGAGCAAGGGCGGAGCTGCGGGGTATAGACGAGGCATGAGTGAGAGCTCATCTTTGATTGGAGAGGGGAACCTCCTTTCCCTAAAGAATGAGGACATCTTAGATGTCCTGGTATGGAACACCTCATCTTGGGCGCAGTTGCGGTGTAAACGGAGGAATTGGAAGTAGGGGATGGAGTCTTTTCAGAAAGCAGTGTGGGAAGAACTGTAGTCGAAATAGTTGTGGGAATCAGTGGGTTTGTAATAGACGTCAGTCGATAGTCTATTTCCTCGGATGGAGACTGAGATCAAGAAAGGGGAGGGAGGTGTCGGAGATGGTCCAAGTAAATTTGAGTGCAGAATGGAAATTGATGGTGAAGTTGATGAAGTCCATGAGATCTGCATGGGTGCAGGAGGTAGCACCAATGCAGTTGTCAATGTAACGGAGATATAGTTCAGGGATAGGGCCAGTGTACGCCTGGTACAGGGATTGTTCAACGTACCCTACAAAGAGGCAGGCATGGCTGGGGCCCATGCGGGTGCCCATAGCTACGCCTTGGACTTGGAGGAAGTGGGAAGAGTCGAAGGAGAAGTTGTTAATTCTACTCCTATGTCTTATGAACTTAATGTTATCCATTAGATTAAATCAAATATCAATGAAAGTCCTGTGGGGTTAGCAGGGTTAGACTTCATTAATGTGTACATTTGTCATTAACCATATGAATTTTACTTATTATATTGTTCCTGCTACACCGTCAGATTTTCTGCTGAATTTTACTAGATGATCCTTATTATGGCAGGATTGCTTTATATGACAGCTTGAACAAGTTCAGCTCTACTCAATGGAGTTCAAAAAAATTGGGAAAATCTTAATTCCTCATGGGCTAGATAGGGTAAATGCTGTCAGTATGTTTCTTCCAAGACTGGGATAAGTGGGCAGGTATTTAAGTCTGAGATGAGGAACATTTTATTTTCTCAAAATTGTGAGCCTTTGGGATTCTTTACTCCAGAAAGCTGTGGATGTTGATTCCTTGAATGCATTCAAAGCTGAGATTAATGGATTTTTAACCAGTGAGTCAAAGTTATGGGAAGAGGACGGGAAATTGCAGGGAGAAATTGGGATCAGTCATGATTTTACTGAATGGCAGAACAGACTCAAGGAGTCAAATAGACTGCTTCTACTATTTCACATGGTGTGGATAGCTTTCATCTCTCAACTAATGTAACTAATAATAACTTGATCATGGCTCCCCATCTGTTATTAATTTGTCTGTGCCCATTCATCTTTATCTTTAGGGAGCATTTTAGATTGAGTTGTTACTCACTTCTGTGAACCAGCACATGCATAATAATAATCACCCTTTGCCTCTCTCTTGCTAACTGCATTCTTTCTGTGCCAACTGATTGTGTCAGCTAATTCTCTGCATACCTTCTAGTTACTTCTCCCATTGTTTGGCTTCAAGATTTCTATTGTTCTCGGATTGAAGGTAGAACAATATAGCATAGGAACAGGCCTTGTAGACCAGCATTATGCCAATTTAAATGTACATCTGCCTGCACATGGTCTATCTAAATACCTCTTAAACATTGTGATTGCTTCTGTTTCCACCACCTTCCCAGCCAGCACATTCCAGGTACCTACCATTGTCTGCATGTAAAAATAAAAGTTCCTACAGATCTAAAGAACATAAAATTAAGATTATTGCAAATAAGAGAAAGGAGAATAAAACAAGATGCAGAAGGGAATTATTAGATTGGATTGAGTCTGTTAGTAGTCTCAAATCAGCCCCAAGCTGTAAGGTCACGACCCGAAACATTACCCATTCCTTCTCTCCAGATGCTGCCAGCCCATTGAATTACTCCAGCATTTTGTGTCTATCTAAGCCGCAGTCAGTTTTTATGCCTAGGATACAGAGGCTGAGATGACTCGTGGGGTATTAACATGACACTTGATCGATCAAGCAAGTAGATTTATACCACATAAAAGCCGAGGTCAAGTTAAGCTAATACTGTTTTGCCTGAATGGAAAATATCAACCCTAGAAATGTTTATGGTTTGAAATGACTGCTGCAGCATATGTAGATCAAAGTCTTTGTTTGAATTAATCACCAGGATTTTCAACAGACAACAGACAGAAAATGCTGGAAATGTTCAGCAGTTCAGGCCACATCTGTGGGAAGAGAAATGGAGTTAATATTTTAGGCTGCAGGCCCTTCACCAATTCAGAGTTGATCATCTGAGTATTTCAAGCAGTTTCTGTTGTTATTTAAAATTTTAAACATATGCCTTAAAACATTTTTTTTTTTAATGCTGCATTTGTGCATTCGATCGCGCATTCAAATTTTACCAACCTGTCATGTAACCTTTGCCGTATTGTTGGACTGCGTATTGCAGCTCTGTTGTGCTTTCACTGTTGCCTCAGTTCTGCCCTCTTCTGTCGGGTAGAAGGTGTGAAAGTTTGAAAGCGTGTACCACCGGACTCCAGGATAGCTTCTTCCCTGCTGTTATCACACTCTTAAATGGGTCCTGCTGTTATCACACTCTTAAATGGGCTACTATATAATAATAATAATAATATATCCTTTCAAATTCAAATAATATATCCTTCCTCTCCCCCCCCCCACCTCATTCAGCCCTCCTTCAATCTTTCATCGCACCAATCTACCTCATTGCAGCCCTTGCACTTTTTCTCTGTATCTGTAACACGCTGTTCTGCATTCTGTTTCCTTTCTCTTTGCACTACCTGTGTTTTTGTGCATGGTTTTGATTGTAGTCATGGATATTTTTACGTGGACCTACAACAGAATTTTTATGAAGGCAATTAAATGGGTATGGTTTGAATTTTGGAAAGGTGAACTAACACACAAAACTAAATTTTTCACTATTTCTCAGGACACATAATAATAAATCAATAACAATATCAGTTAGATATGGAGCTGTTGAAATGGTAAGAGAGATAGTTTATGGAGTATAAATATCATTTTCATTATCCATTGAATGTGGCTCACCAAAATACCACTCACTTGTTTATTTGTTTTTATGGTTATGTCCTTAGACAAGTATATCTATCCCTTCCCTTCTTTCCCTCATTAGAATTGGATTTAGTTTCATTTAATTTTTTCAATTTTGGCTGATCCCCTCCTTTTCAGTTTCACATGGTACCGAATCATGGCATGGTCACCAATTTAAGTCGTTGCCTTGGCCCAACCAGACCCATTTGCCACAAATAATTTCCCTTCTCCCTGTTGCATTCTTTACATATCCCATTTGTCTTTTTTTTTCACAGTTCCACCATGTTTCTGCTTGTAAAGGGAGGTAAATCTCTGGAAATCTGTATCCCTGGGGTTGTGGGAGTTAGATTATGGTGGATATTTATGGAGGAAAGTTTGGGGAATTGATGGCTATGGGGAAGTGGCATAGAAGACGATTTGGGAATTGGGGCAGATTTGATGGGTCAATTGGCCAACTATTTTTTTTAATTTTCAAGTGCTTCCAACTGTTTACTTTATTCTGTGGCTCTGACTAATTACATTCAGCTGTTGTTTTATTCCCTGTATGGGTGGCGCAGCTGTTGGAGCAGCTACGTCATAGTGCCAGAGACCCGGGGTGCAATCCTGACCTCGGGTGTTGTCTGTGTGGAGTTTGCATGTTCTCTCTTGTTTTGTAAATTAACTAATTTACTGTTTCACTGCTGCATTTTCCTACATTGCACCAGAGACTTTACCTCAGAGGCACTCATTGGTTATGAAGTGCTTTGGACGTCCTGAGGACATGAAGGGCACTGCATTAATGTAATTTATTTTCTAAATAGTTCTCTGTGTAGCAGCAATTTTGGATTTTTTGTAAGATAGAAATATAAATGACTTGTAAATTAATGTGTTAGTTGAAAACCTAAAGATATTTTCTGAACTACAAGTCACTGTCCAAAATATAATTTTATATTAGAATGATGGAAACCTGGTGGGACGGTGTGATCAGGATAAACGTTAGGTGCAAAGAGAGGCTCACAGGCTGGATAGCATCCAGTTGAGAAATAGTGTGTGATGGTCTGGAAAGGACCAAGGTCTTCCAGCCTTCTTCACGGCTGCTATTATATGTCTTTTGGCCCCTGATCCCAGAAGCAGAGTTGTCATTCACATTTAGATTCCTTTCCTGGTAAATGCTGCATGCTGATCCTAGAACCTTTAAAGATTCTTATATCCAATTATGATCTTGGAGCATTATACTGTCTTGTGCCGAGTTCCCAGCTACCCGTCTCTCATTGCTCCTAAATCCTGCATCCTTCCAGAAAGTACAGTTAAACCCTAACTCCTTGCCACATACTTCTATATCTTGTCTCCTTTCCGGTTCTCTCTGACTTTATTGCTTCCAGTAATCTGACCTGGCATAACACACTCGCAATTAAAGCTTCCAGGTTACTGTGGAAAAATGACAAAGGAAGGTTTTGATGATGTAAGTCAAAAACAACTTTCCATTGTCATTTACCAAATGAGATGGATTTAATTAATGAAATATGTCCACATGGAAGGTAAGACGCTTGTTTATATTACGGTTTCATAATTTGAAATGCACTAACTATGTGGAATATAAAAACAAATTTATTAGTAACTTTCAGAACGCATAGATTATTGGATAAAAGTTGAATAGGCAAAAACTGGGATTACAAGGAGAGAGTAAAGAGGTATCTTGATCACCATGACCACAAAGGACTAAATTTTGATTTCAATGAGCTGGTACGGTAATCGGCTGAATGAGGGGTCTGAGAGCAGATAGCAAATTGATGATCATACTAAGGAGATGATATTTATTTTGGAAACTTGAGGTCTGCTGCCGTCTGCACTGAGTTTGCCTGTTTATTGTTCACTTTAGGAATTGCTGTGGGCCACATATATTATTTTTTGGAAGATGTATTTCCAAATCAATCTGGAGGAGGACGGCTGCTCAGGACTCCAAGCATTTTGTAAGTTTGACTAAAGTTTCAATATAGGCATCAGAGCAGTTACTGAGTGTGTCTGTTATATACTCGTACCCGAGCAGTGGTATTTGGTAGAAAAAGTCAATCACTTAATTGAATCAGCCTTTCCTCTTGACATGTGATGATATACAAACAAAATGCAGGAAACAATATTGCTTTCCTCTTTTTCTCGACCCAATCCAAGTTAGGCATTATCTATGAAAAGAGAACCAGAGTAAACCAGTCTGAGACATTTTGTTTGAACTGGAAAAGAGAGAAAACAAGTTAATTTTAAGTTGCTGAGATCATGGATAGGACAAAGGGAATATATCTGAAGGTGAGGCCAGGGTTGCAGTGGGGATAAGTTATGCAGGGTTACCCATTTAATGCACAAATAGAGAGTGAGAAAACAAAACAAGGGATTATAAAAAGTTAGAAAATGAGACATGTCCAGCAGATCGTGCTGTGTTAATGAGAGAAAAGTTGAGCCAATCTCATGAATGATGGCCAGGCCCATCATAATACAGAGAAAGAAAGACAGTTATCTGAAGTTGTAGAATTCAGAAAATTGAATTCTGAAGGCAACCACCTGCCCAGCTGACAGTGAAGTGTTGTTCCCCCATCTTGTGTTGGAACAGATAGGTCTGAGTGGGAATAGGATAGTGCATTGAAATAGAAAACCCTACAATCTGACCACAGGTGCTCCACAAACTGATTTCTCCAGTGTAGAGATCACAGTGTTGCACACTAGAGTGGAAAAGTGCAATTTAATTGCTGCTTTGCTTGGAAAGACTGTTTGGGCCCCTGGATGGTTGGAAGGGAAAGATGAAACAGTAGGTATTACATCTTGTATGGTAAGAATGCTATCAGAGGGGTGAAATAGGTGGGAACGGAAGAACAGATAAGTGAAGTGAGAAGAGGAAAGATCCCTTCAAAGTGCAAAAATAGTGGTTAGGAGGGGAAATGCGCCTGGCTATGGAATCTTATTGCAGTGGTGGAAAAGGTCTGAAGAAGGGTTTCGGCCCGAAACGTCGCCTATTTCCTTCGCTCCATAGATGCTGCTGCACCCGCTGAGTTTCTCCAGCAATTTTGTGTACCTCCGATAGATGCAGAGTCTGGTGGATTGGGAGGTGGAAACTAGAGGAACTCAATCCTAGCTCTGTCCAGGAGAATAACAGAGCAGCCTCCTGCACTATTAGAGCAGGGTTTGAGTAACAACACCTCAATTTTGTCTGGGCATTTTACTGCCTTGGGGACTCAGTGTTGAATTCTGCAACTTCAAGTAACTTGCCAGTAGCAACACCGGTCCTTTTTGCTGTAAGTCATGCATCTGTGATATTGACTTTTTTTTCTCTCCATTGGCATCGCCTGATCTGTGGGCTGGACCTACAGCCCTGCATTTTACTTTTTTTTTAAATGCTCCTTTGTTTGTTTGCTCACTCTAATTGCCCAGATTAACCTATTGGGGGATGATTTATATAACCTCTCCGCATGGCAAACCTAGCCCTCTATTCTGTCTACCCTTTCCCACATATCCAATTTAAAACTTACCGTAACTTTTCTATCTTTTCCAGTTCTGATGAAGGAATTTCAAACTCTGTTCTTCAGTCCCCACCTGTTGCTCCCCTCTGATAGCATTCTTCCCAAACTCTATTTCTCTTTCGATAGTTACTGCTGCCTACTGAGTATTTTCTGAATCTGTGGATTTTATTTTATTTTTATTTTATGATTTAATGGAGGTTTCTTTGTTCCTGATGAATCCACAATCAACTTCTCTGACAGTATAGATCTCTGCATAGAGTTTGATGGCTTATGAAAATACTTCATATGTTTGCCGAAAAAAAATCCACTTCATCCTTCCCCATTTCAAACCAATCTCTAATCTTCCCTTCTGATATTTTTACTATCTTCAGTTAAAATTAAGGTGACCTTAACTTAAACCAAAAGAAACCCCGCAAAATGTTGGAGTAACTCAGCGGGTCAGACAGTATCTCTGCAGAACATGGATAGGTGAATTTTGAGTTGCCCGAAACTGTACCTTTCCATGTTCTCTTGAGCTGTTGTCTGACCTGCTGAGTTACTCTAGCACTTTGTAAAGTAAACCAGCAACTTCAGTTCCTCGTGTCCACCTTAAGCCAGGATAGCAATTAAATTGTATGTAATTGCAGCGTGCTCTCAGTCTTGGTTGTTCTTGTAGTCCTCCTCTAGCTCTCTTTGCTATTCCATCCCAAACATCACATGGGCAGCATGAGGAAGCAGGGTGCTTAATACGTGAGGGGATGAAAGCCTGCCACAGGTTAATGAGAATGTGGAAGTGAGGTTGCAGTGAGATCAGTGACTAGATGGTGGAACAGGCTCAAGTGGCTGAGAAGCCTACTGCTGCTGCTGATTCATGGAATTGTATGCTGGCAATCATGCAAAAAAAACTATCAGTTACCCCAGCAACATGCTTTTGTTTCTCATTGGCAGGAAAGCTATTTTTGATATTCCTGAAGAGGATCCCAACTACAACCCACTGCCTGAGGACCGGCCTGGGGGCTTCAACTGGGGCGAGGGACACTGACTTGGAGGCAAGCCATGAACTGCCAGCCGCACACTCTCTTTACAACCTCGGAGGACATACCTGTTCTCTTTTGCCTCTGACTGCTTGCCATCACCGTGGTTCATTTCCAAATATACAACTTTGCAGATTGCCAATGACCATCTATCAGCACCTCCTGTGTGATGGATACCTGCCTTTTTCAAAGGTGTATTACAATTGGCCATCAGTGCCTATGCCTATTATACTGGAATAGCTGATACTTTCAATGAGGTCTGCGCCATGGAACTGGACATCTGAGATTCTCATGAATTGTTCTGCAGAAGATCAAATATCTGAGGTTACAGTCAAATGTGTGGCCATAATTTTTATATAATTTTTTTATCAACAGCCTCTGACTGGTGTCAGACCTGGCTACTGTAAGTATTCTTTGGCAATGAAATCGGAATTCAACCATCAAACTCACTGATTCTTGACATTAAATTACTGAATAAAAAGCCAACTGATGGAGCATTTGGTCTGTATTAACACAGTACTACATTGTTTTTCCATAGAACAAGTACAATCCACATCAGCAATCTTTCAATTGGTGTATTTTGTCAAACTGAACTACCTGCAGCATAATCCTGCATTTATGATTCAGATGAAATTAGATTATTAGCAATGTTAAACAGACTAATCCATTACTGGCATCAGATGACTTTTAACGTAACTAAGTATACTTAGAGCTATTTTAGATGATTACCCAGTGGTGGTCTGAGTTTATCATGTGTAGTTATTTTGTCAGTTTTCGCTCAGTTGGCAGATCTTCTGTCTGAGAGAGATTGATGTGGGTTCAAACCCCACACCAGAGATCGGATGATCTTCAAAGCAATATTAAGAGAGAATCATGCAGTGGAAACTGCCATTTCTCAATTGAGACATTAAACTGTTTGTTCTTTCAAGTCAATATGTAAGATGGCAAGGTAATATTTCAAAGACGTGCAGAGGCTTTTCCTGGAAGTAGGTTATTCCCTAGTGGGCTTCACTAAGTGGATTTTCTGATCATTTATCACCCTGCTGTTTGTGAGACATTCTTGTGTTCTAGTTTCCGCATAAAATGCTTTCAGTGCCCTATTTTTGTTAACTTACCCATGGTTGGATCAAGATAGAATATATTTCCTTGTTATATGTCAGATAAGGTGGATGGATTCACACTGTATATGAACTGTGCTGGTTAGTGTGAAGTGTGTAAATTGGAAGGCAATATGTATTTTTAAACATCTTCCATTAATTTATTCTACATTATTTTGCAACATACAGATGTAAAGGTACATCTCAACAACCTTTACAAATACGCTGCTTCAGTTAACCCCCATTCAGGTCATAGCTCTGCGTTCACAATTTCCGTCACAGCTGACGAGTCCCATATTTGAGGTTCCCAACCTCCTTGTTTAAGAGGTGGGAGTTTCCCAGATCCTGGCAAACAGAAAAGGAAATGGCATAAGCTGCAGGATGGTGATGGCAGAGGAACTGTTATATGACTGGAATCTTGAAATAGCACAGAGAGACTGGTAGAGCGGAGACTATGTATTCTGAGTGTTAGTTTGCTGCTGGACAGCAGATAGATCAACCTCTGGTAGTAGAGCACAGGTGAAATCATGCTGGGAAAGAGAGATGGAGGTTGGGGAAAAAATCTTTCCACCAATATTTCACTGAGCTTAGAGGTCGCACTCATGTCCGAGTTTGAGGTTCTGCTTCAGAAATTTGAAATCACAGCATGGGCTGCCTGTGATGCAGTAACTAGGGTCTACAGGCTATCAAGGTTGCTCATCCTGTTTGCTCTCTTAGCTGGACATAAGTCCTATGTCACTATTTGAAAGATGAGTGAAAATGTTCCCAGTATCTAGTCAATATTTGTAGCTTTGGAAACATCAAGAGCTTGTGTAAGCCTGTGCACAGACTGACTGCCACATTTTCTACCTGCTTCTTGGCTGCTGGCAGGTTCTGAGGCTGTGGAAGGACACTTTATATAATGCAAGATCTTTTATGTGTCTAACCCTCTACTCTCTGACTAGATGAGTAAATTCAGTTCTGAAGTTATGCAATGCAGCCCCCACAGCCACTGAGGAGGCTGAACCATGTGTTACTTTCGTGTTACCAGTATTTATTGTCATGGGTACTGGTTAATTTCCTAAATTCCCAATGAAAAGTCAATTAATTCATTATCAGGTGAGCTTGGTAAACCTGAGGCAGCATTCAGTCTGACTCGGGGAGAGCTCAGCAATCCCAGCTGGCAGGAGTACAGGTTGCCAGTCACTCGTGGACCTCAGTTGTGCCTGATAGATTTGGATTGTAATCCTAATTTGATGTAACCAGTGAGTTAACATCTAATCAGATAGTCTTATCCAGAGTTTCTCTCTCCCCACCACACAAACTTTATAATTGTAAAACCCTTCATGGCTCTTGGGTTTCAGTTTCACCATTCATTGAGCAGAGGGGCACAGGTTAGACCCCCTGCCACTGCTTTGCTGTCTGATTTCGGCACCCAGCCCTGTCTGAGCCATGGTTTGATGCATCTGATGGAACTAGACCAGGCTTAGCTGGTCAGTACCAATCAGCTGCATGATTAATGGCCTCCATGATATTGCACAGTGCCCCATAACCAATGCCTTTGTACCTCTTTGTTTTGTTCCTGGCTACCTCATGAAGCTGAAGGAGGGTACTGTCTGTGTCCCTGAGACTCGTCCTGGCAGCCCGTGCCACCAAACCTCATCATCATGTGCTTGGGTACCTTTGGAGGTAATTGGCAAGGTGTGGGTATCACTGTGGATCTGGAACCATTCTTCAGACCTGTTGCCCGGCACCAATGGGCCTGACCCATAGATCAGTATAAAAGATTGAATCCTTTTAACCAATTTACCATTTTACAAAATCTATATCTGGCAAAAGTATTCAGATATTTTTAATCATAAAATGTGATTTCCCACAACAATTGTATTGTGAAGCCATCAGGTGTAATTCTGCTTCCATTTGCAGCATGTTGACTGATTATTTATAGAAACCTACACTCTGTAACGTTTCGCATTCAACCTTTTTGTGATGTTTAACAACAGTTTCATATTTTTATTCTGATACTCATCAATTTATGGAAAACCTTGTGATAGAAATTAAATCATTTTTGTTCATCTTTCTCTTCAATTCTTCTGTAAATATCCTTTCTCAGCCTTGCCTGGCTTGCAGATTATCTCCCTGAGATGTAGAGATTGAAGACAGCATCTCTGGGAGGGTGGGGGGGAGAGAAATGAAACAAATCAGTAAGTTCACAGAAATCTTTCTGAGGGAGAAATAGCAAAAATCTCCAGATACTGTAAACCTTGAATAACAACTGAAAATACTGGAAAAGTTCAGCAAATTAGAATTGGGAACTTTACAAAACAGATTGTTTTAGGTTTCAAAGAGGAGGGGAAAGTTAAAGGAATGTCAATGATAGATAGACACCATGGGAAAGTGGATGATGGGGAATGGTATTAACTGCAAGAGGATGACAATGGCATGTTAATGTTAGCTAGGTAGACAAAAATGCTGGAGAAACTCAGCGGGTGAGGCAGCATCTATGGAGCGAAGGAATAGGTGACGTTTTGGGTCGAGACCCTTCTTCAGACTGGTTAGTATATCTTTGTAACAAAATTTCCCAACTCTGAAATTCCATTGACCTGAAACAGTAACTCTATTTCTCTCTCCACAGATGCTGCAAAACCTATGGTGTATTTCCAGCATTTTCTGTTTTTATTTGGAAAACAGACCTCTGTCAATATGTAGAAAGTTCCCCGAAGGAGAAGATTGATACAGTCAAATTACAAACATCACTATGAGCAGGACTGAGAAGTTGTTTCTATAAAGCAATTTCGGATCTGGCCCAATGTTAACACCCCATCTTTTGAGTCAATATGTCAAAGTTTCATGTCCCGCTCTAGAAGTTCAAACAGAAATTCTAGACTGACACTATTGGAGATACTGTAATTGAATTATAAAGTAAAACTGAGGCCTGGTTTGCAGTGGGGAAGAAACTCCTTTTAAATCTGGACATCTGTGTTTTCAAGTTTTTGTATTTTCTCCCAGGAAATATAAGAGAGAAAAACGTAATGACCAGATATTCTTGATGATACTTCACTGTGGTTCAAGGGATATAGAGACTCCTAGCATAGTTCAGGCATGCCAGAAAGCCTGGATCTTAAGGTGCCGTAACATTTAGAATAAACCTGGTATATCGGGCCTCACACTTCCAAAATTTGTTGCATGATGACAATAACACTAATTCAAAATAGGGTATTAGCTATAAGACTTTTGAGGACTCCTAAGATTGTGGAAGATGCTATCCCCCACTTGCCTGAGAGATATGGGCCAAACACAGACAGGTGGGACGAGTGTAGATTGGACATGTTGGTCTGTGTGGGCAAGTTGGGCAAAAGGACCTGTTTGCACACTGACTAATATTGTGAAAGTTGCTATTTATTAGCAAGTCATCGTCTACTGTTTCTATCATGTAGGTATAGGGCTGATAAAGTAAATATCACTTTTCAATTCAGTGCTAGGGCAGTGCTCATTCTTCTGAGTATATTTCACTCTGGCCACTCTATAAAGATGGGGAATATGGCCTGATTCCACTGTGAAGCATTGGCAATAGTTACATGTATTCAAGGCCCTGTTCAGAGAGAGAGAGAGAGATATGTCAACTTGCCTTTGAAAATCTTCCTGTCTGTTCAAGTCAAGTCAAGAGAGTTTATTGTCATGTGGCCCAGATAGGACAATGAAATTCTTGCTTGCTGCAGCACAACAGAATATTGTATATTGTATTCTATAAGCATAAATACAGAACAGTTCAGTGTGTCTATATAGCATAGACCACACATATCCATATTAATAAACAGATAAAGTGCAATGGGCTGTTACAGTTCAGAGTCTGTTAGTGAGTTTAATAGCCTGATGGCTGTGGGGAAATAGCTGTTCCTGAACATGGATGTACCAGATTTCAGGCTCCTGTACCTTCTACCCGATGGTAGCGGAGAGATGAGTGCGTGGCCAGGATGGTGTGGGTCCTTGATGATGTTTGCAGCCTTTTTGGAATTATGTTGGCAGTCTTTGGAATTATGGCAAAACACATGAAATCCAACCCAACCAAATGCTCAATTATGGTAATTTCAAACAAGAAGAAACCACCTACTCGAGACTACGTCCTCTGTGGACAAGTTCACAACCATACCTTGTTCATCTTGATAGCAAGCTTTCGTGGGGGAACACGTGGACAAAATGGTCACTAAAGCTAACCGGACACTAGGATTCCTTAGACGAAACCTCTGGTTCTGCCCAAAGGAAATGAAAACCACAGCATATACAACTTACTGGAATACGCTTCATGCGCCTGGGACCCATACAAAACTGGTCATATCAACAAACTAAAAGGGGTACAGAGGAAAGCAGCACGCTTTTGCATCTGGAACTACAATAGAGGTAGCAGTGTTACCCAAATGCTGTCCGACCTGGAGTCAGAAACGCTGGAAACAAGAAGGGTAAGGAACAGACTAGCCATGTCGTACAAGATTCAAAAGTGGATAGTGGGCATAACTGCAGATAGATACATAACATACTCAACAGAAAGGAGAACAAGAAAGAGAAATGATATGCAAATAGAAACCCCATTCGCCAGGACAGATATTTATAAAAACTAATTCTTTGTAAGAACCTTAAGGGAATGGAATAAACTAGACAACATAGTCAAATCACCTTCACTAGACAGTTTTAAGGGGGAACTAACAGCACGTTAGTGTGCACAACCCATCCAAGTTGGCGATATGCAGAGTACTGCCCTGCCGACTACAAATTCAGAAGAATCTGACCCAGCACATGGTATTTTGGTGAAGATTGAAACATTTACATTCCCTTTAGTCCACTTAAACCATCGAACCCAGCAGTTTATGAACAAAGCCACAGATGTGGCTCTTTCCCTTCGTATTTGCTTCACAGGGTGCTCGGCTCCTCCCTCCCTCCCTCTGTCTGCGACAGGTGCACAGTCGCCTCCAAAGATTATAGGAGAGCTCTGCTCTATAAACTTCGGTCGCCTCTTCACTCCAGATCAGTCTCCAACCACCCCTAGCACTGGTTATCCCAGTGACCAGGGCGCTGGGCTCAGGCTGTCCGCCGGCTCATTAACCGAGACCCTGTCGTTGCTGTGACCCCGGCCTGGGCTGAGGAGGCCGCGGGGCGACCGGGACTCTGGGCCGGAGGTTGCCGGGGGCGCATGGCTTCATGCTGGAGTGGACCGGCGGGCTGGCGCCTGCTCGGCCTCCGGTGCTGGGGGCTGCGGGAGGCGGCTTCCCCGCGCCGGGGGCTGCGAGAGGCGGTCTCGCCGGGTCGGGCGGTACTGGAACGGGACGAAGGCCCGACTGTCCGCTACATGGGGAAGGGCCGTAGGAAGAGCCGCGTGTTCGTGTGGGGATTCGCCCACACCGGGGCCCTGGGCCTCCCCAACGCAGCACGCCGGAGAGCGGCGAGTATGCAACTGAGGCCGCACCGCCTGGAGCCGGAGCCGGAGCCGCGGGTGAGAGGCCGAAGGTGTCGGTGGGGTGGAGGGGAAAGGCCGGGCCTGAGGCAGACGGTGGGTCTGACCCGCGTGTGGCGGGGTAGGGGAACGGGAAGGGGTGTGATCCTGGGATAAGGAGTAGTTCTGGTCTGGGGGCCAGAGAGTCAGTGGATCTGGTCTGGGGATGGGGACTTAGGGGCGGGGCTGGCCCTGGGGTGAGGGGAGATGGGGCCTCATTGTTAGTGTGCTGCTCTGGCCATGTCCTTCTACATTCTTCATTGAACTAGGGCTGATATGTCAGGCCATAAGGTTAGATTATGATAGTGTATGTTGCTGCCTATGGTCTACAGTGCATCATGGATCGGCAGTTTTAAGCTATGTGATCTGTCATATGACTATCCCATTTGGCACAGCAGTGGTCTCACAACATGTTGATAGACATCCTGACTATATATCTCGTTTCCCTTATCTCTAACCAGTCTGAAGAAGGGTCTCGACCCGAAATTTACCCATTCCGTCTCTCCAGAGATACTGCCTGTCCTGCTGAGTTACTCCAGCTTTTTGTGTCTGTCCTCACTGTGAAGATGGATTTTGTCTCCACAAGAACTGTGCAGGTGTTATTCAACAGGTGATGATGAAGTCAGTTAGGTTTACCTGTCACATTAGTTCACTTTGTTGCAGGTGAAGTTTGACAGCGGTCTCCCTCAGGATTTGGCCAGGGCCACAATGAGGGAGGTAGAAAGATCAGAACTACACTCTTAGATTATGAGAGGTCTGTTCAATAGTCTGATAACAGCAGGGGAAGAAGGTGTTCCTGAATATGGTGGCATGTGCTTTCAAGCTTTTGTATCTTCTGCCTAATGGGAGAGGGAGAGAAGAGATAATGGCCAGAGTGTGAGTGGTCTTTGATAAGTCCTTGTGCAGAGCAGTTGCTAAACTAAGCTGTGTGCATCCTAATAGGATGCTCTTTTGGTGGTACATCCGCAGAAATTGATGAATCATTCGAGACATGCCGCATTTCCAAATTCTTCTGAGAAAGAATGGTGGGTGTGCTTTCTTGGCCATAGCAACAGTGTGGTTGGACCAGGACAAATTGTTGAACTTGGTAGGTTCATGATATAAGTATTCATGACACAAACAGTGTTTTTTTTCCCATGTAACAGATCTCCTCTGCTGCCTGCGGCTATGGATTCACTTTGCTGGCTTCACAAACCACTGACATTACCAAGGTCTGGGGAATGGGCCTGAACAGCGATTCTCAGATTGGATTTCATAGGAGCCGGCAGGACAGGAGTGAGTATCTTCTTGACTAGTCTATGGGGCGACTCCCCCAATTTTGATGAGAGCTTCCAGCGTTTTTCGATTGGAGACACAAGGAACTGCAGATTCTGATTTGCAAGAAAATAATTCACAGTGCTAGAGTAACTCAGCGGGCCAGACAGTATTTCTGGAGAAGATGGACAGGCGATGCTTCAGGTTGGGACACTTCTTCAGTCTGAAGTCTGTCCATATCCTCCAGAGATAACCTGCTGAGTTACTCCACCACTTTGTGTGAGCATTTTCTGATTTTTGTAATGATTTTATTATTTGTTTCAGCTAAGGGTTATGAATACATTCTGGAACCCTCCCCAGTCCCATTGCCACTGGAGAAGCCTCAGGAAACACGAGTGCTGCAGGTGTCGTGTGGGAGAGCACACTCTCTGGTGATGACGGATAATGAAGGAGGTTCGGACTGTTCTTTTCACCTAAGCACATTTACCTCTGTTCTCTTTACATAATCTAAAAAGTTCATAACTAATCCAATATATGTTCCCTTTAAAACTTTGGCTGTGTTTCATTTTTTTCATTTGGGGTTATTTGATGGAAGAATTAATTGTTATCATCAATGTAATAGTTGAAGGGGACAGAATGGCTTGACCACATTAGGAAGGAAGTACTACCTTCAGTTCCACCCGCAGCCATTTCAGCTGCCTTGTCAAGGATTGCTGTCTATTGAAGAGGTTCCACATTGGCAACCTTAAATAACTCAATAACATCTTCTTCTTGCGTATGGCGTGCACAGCCTAAAGTTGTAGGACAACTTGTTCTATTTGATCTTATTTGATTGTGCATGCCGGGTTGATTGCATTCGTCGAAACAGGGCGGACCACGTGAAGGTTGCAATCTTCCACCCCACTCAATAACATGAATAGCCTTGAATAACTGCTGATGGTCACAGTCTCCTGAGCAGCAGTGAGTCCCATTGCCTGGATGCTTCACTGACAATGACGGCTGACTATGGACACCTCCTAGAGCATGGGAAGTACTACCATTGCTGTCTGTCTAAATCAGTGGGTTCTGGGTCCAGCAGAGGAATTGGGGAGGATAGTGGTGGGTGATAGGACAGTTGTCAGGCTGCAAGTGTTTTTAGGTGAGGTGTTGATTAGTTTTGAGTGCTTCACAGATAGGCACTATTATTTATTGAATTTGGGGGTGTAGTGTGCTAGTGCAGAGCTACCTTGTCTTATCCTAGCACTTGGTAACTTTGTCACACCTTAATAATCTTCTGCTGAAGTTTTGCAAGCTGCTTTTAGAGCAGTAACAAAGTGAAACTTTTTTTCAGTATTCAGTTTGGGGAACAATGCGTATGGACAGTGCGGAAGGAACATTGTGGACAGTGAGATTTATAGGTAAGATGCCTTCTGAATCAGATCAGAAATTTCTAACGTAACTCAATCTGGCTATTGTAGAATCGTAGGCACCTATGACGCAAAAGAGGTTGTGTCCATTTTCTTTCTTTATTTAATTTTAACCTTTTTCTATGGTTTGTATGTAAATTTATTATTTAATTTATGTAAAGCACTTTGGTGTCAATGCAAATGGACTTAAAATGTGCTATATAAATAAAGCTATTATTATTATTATTATTATTCTGACCGTCGTGTTCATTGGCTTAAGATATTGAGCTATTTGAGTTAACCCCACTGCCTAGTTGTTTCTTCCTATGACATCTTTCCTCCTGTGCACAGTATGAAGACCAACAGTGACAGGTATACAAGGACCAGATTACTTTGTAAATCAACAAATCCCACTCTTTCATACTTTCAGAAATTACCTTTTTTTTCAACCAGTGGTTAACCTCTTTGATAATTTGTGAGCAAACCAGAATTGTTCACCTGACAGTGCTGAGGGGTTTGGAATTTTGGTTTTGTGAACTGCCAAGCTGTGGCATTTCTTGACTTTGTCATGTATTTCCTCCTTTTGAATTCTCCCACCAGCAATCTGCTGTGCAAATGGTCCTCATACAGTTTTCTGGTCTTTGTCACCATTTCATTGATATTTTTGGATACCTCTTAATTGTCACAGGCTCATGGTTCCCTGAATAATCCCCAATAGTGGTCTAGTACTGTAATCTCAGTTATCACATAACTGTTGGTGCTGAATGAGGGTGGACTTCTCTCCTCCTTTTCTTCCTCGAAATAATCTACTTCCTGACGCTGAACTGTACTTACTATAGAGTCATACAGCACGGAATCAGGCCCTGTGCCCCACCTTGCCCATGTCGACCAAATTGCCCCATCTACCTACACTAGTCTCACCTGTCCACATTTGGCGCTAAGCCTTTCCTATCCATGTACCTGTAAAATGCAGAATATTTGTTTGAGTGCAATATTTAGTGATGAAAGTACAAAGAGGCTGCCTGGCCTGCTTTATACATTTCTGATTTCTGCCATTCTGGGTTTACAACTCCAGAGCCCTCAGTCTTTTCCAATGTAGTGAACATCTTTACTGTTCACGCACAGTGCCTCTGATTAATTTAATATTTCATTTTCTCTTCAGTGGCAGCCACATCATTCACCGTATTGAAGGTTTGGACAGCAAAGTTATTGAGGTGATGTTTAATATCTTTGTTCCTTTTAATGTTATGAAACGTGCGTGATTCTGAAATTGTGGAAGAAAAATATCTTGAAACATTGAACAAAGAATTGCCATAGTTTCTAACTTATGTAATTGTTAATTGTTTACTAAAGCGCTGCTTCTGGTTCTGACCTGGTAATGGTTCCTTTGAACCATGTACCACTCGTTAGGAATGATAAGTCAGTTCTAGTGAGAATCTTATCTCCATGCAATGGAGGCCAAAGTTCAGGATTTTGGCTCTTGTATGAATGATTTAGGAAGAAGCTAAGCTCAAATACTGGAACTTTTCAAAAATGTGTTTTTTCAGTGCAGATGTTCACATCTTTAAGCACAGGTCATTTTTTTTTTTTTTCTTTTCTTGATTTAAATCTTTTTATTTGAATTTCACAGCAATTTGCATACATACAATGATAACAGACAGTGACAGTCAAGGCATAATTGTGCAACAGTATGTAAGCGACCCTCAAAGCCCTTACCCGTACCCACCTTCAACCCACCCGAATCAGGTCGGAACCAAACAGGGACAAACAACACTCACATACATACACATACACACAAATATGGTAAGATAAACGAAACAAAAAGTACTTTAAAAAAAAAGAAGAAAAAAAAAAGGGGGGTCACTAATAACAGTAAATAAGTAAGTAATTAAATAAATAAGTGTGGGGAGGTGGGGGGTTAAGGGGAGAGCAGCTGCAGTAGAGCAGAACAATGGTGGAAAGCACTCAGTCCTCTTCCGAGTCCGGGTACAAGTTGAGAGAGTTAACAAGTTCCAAGAAAGGGTTCCATGTATCTAGGAATGTCTTGGTAGAGCCTTTGAGAGAGAACCTAAGTTTTTCAAGCTTTAAATTGTAAAGCACCTCCTTAATCCAGCGGGCGTCTGTCGGGGGACAGGTGAGCCTCCAGTTAAGCAAGATCAGTCTCCGGGCTAACAAGGTTGTAAAAGCTAGAACCCGTTTCACCGCAACAGAGAGGTTGGTGTTGGGAGGGGTACCGAAAATGGCTGACAGT
Source organism: Amblyraja radiata (assembly GCF_010909765.2). Classification (NCBI taxonomy): domain Eukaryota; kingdom Metazoa; phylum Chordata; class Chondrichthyes; order Rajiformes; family Rajidae; genus Amblyraja; species Amblyraja radiata. Next base: position 15,739,895 of record NC_045983.1, read on the forward strand.
GGGTTTGGAGGAATAGTCTGGCCGTAGGCTCTGCTTATCAAGTCGAAAGCACTCCTCCAAAAGGCTGCTAGCTTAGGGCAAGACCAAAACATATAGCTATGGTTGGCAGAAGATTGATTACATCTGTTGCAGGTGTCCCTAACAGCGGGGTAAATTCTAGATAATCTTGCATTTGTGTAGTGGACTTTATGAAGGACTTTGCATTGGATTAGGCCATGACGGGCACATATGGAGGAAGAATGGATCAAATCCAAGGCAGAGTCCCATTGCTGGTCTGTTAGTTTCGTATTCAGCTCACCCTCCCACGCAGCTTTTAATGAGGTATGAGGTTTCAATATAACCGACCCTAACAAGTTATACAAAACAGAGATGCATTTCTTCCGGTTGGGATCTAGAGCTAAGATAGTATCGGTCAGGGTTTCAGGGGGGCGATTTGGGAAATGGGGGGAATGTCTTCTTCACAAAATCCCTAATCTGGAAAAAACGAAAAAGGTGGGAGTTTGGGAGGCTGTAGTTGGACGAGAGCTCCGCAAAAGACGAAAAGATGCCATCCTTGTATAGGTTTTTGATACTACTGATACCGTTGCTATGCCAGGTTTTGAATGCGTGGTCTGTACTTGAAGGTTTAAAGATGTGGTTTTTAAGCAGTGGGGTCAAGATGGAAGGGCCTTGTAAACCAAAGTTTTTCCTGAGTTGACTCCATATCTTGAGCGAGAGGGACGCAATTGGGCCCGCACCCACAGATGTTATAGGAAGGGGGAGTTGGGAGCATAGGACAGACCGCAACGGGAGATGTGAACTCGCATTTTCCATGTGTACTCAGGTCGGTAGATGGTCGCAATCATCATTCATCCAATACAGGAGTTTTTGCAAGTTAGCTGCCCAATAGTATCGCCTAAAGTCAGGAAGTGCCAAACCGCCGTCACTCTTAGGAGACTGCAATATCGCCTTTCGGATTCTAGCCGGTTTGCTACCCCATAAAAAATTTAGATATTGTCCTTTCTAATTTATCAAAAAAAGATTTAGTGATAAATATAGGGACGTGCTGGAAAAGATACAGGAATTTGGGTAGGACGACCATCTTGACCAGATTTATCCGGCCCACTAGGGATAGCAGTAAAACTGACCAGCGGTCAAAATCTCTTTCAGCTTTCTCAACCAGAGGCAGAAAATTTGTGCGGAACATATCAGATAAGGGTGTTGTGATCAAGACGCCGAGGTAGCGAAACCCGTCCTCTGCCCATTTGAATGAGGTTAAAGAGCGAGGGAGCTGCTTAGCCAATGAGTTAATCGGTAATAGCTCACTCTTTTGGTAGTTCAGTTTATAACCAGAATACGCGCCAAACTGTTTTAAAATATTCGTAATCACAGGGAGAGAGCTGACTGAGTTCGAGATGTACAGGAGCAGGTCATCCGCATACAATGAGACTTTATGAGTTGTGTCGAACCGTGTAATACCTTTAAAGCCCTTTGTTTAATATCTTTGTTCCTTTTAATGTTATAAGAAAACGTGCGTGATTCTGAAATTGTGGAAGAAAAATATCTTGAAACATTGAACAAAGAATTGCCATCGTTTCTAACTTATGTAATTGTTAATTGTTTACTAAAGTGCTGCTTCTGGTTCTGACTTGGTAATGGTTCCTTTGAACCATGTACCACTCATTAGGAATGATAAGTCAGTTCTAGTGAGAATCTTATCTCCATGCAATGGAGGCCAAAGTTCAGGATTTTGGCAATTGTGTGAATGATTTAGGAAGAAGCTAAGCTCAAATACTGGAACTTTTCAAAAATGTGTTTTTTCAGTGCAGATGTTCACATCTTTAAGCACGGGTCATTTTTCTCCGAACTTGTCTAGGTTCTTTAATTTGTCCTGGGCACTTTGACAATTTATCCATGTCTGGCACAACTCATGCCCCGCTCCATGAGATACAGCAATCCATCTGCCCGCCTGCCTCCTGTCTGCATTTGTGGCCTGTTCAAATTTATCAGATCATTTACTCATTCATCAAACCATGTATTCATCAATCCTCCACATGTCCTGCAAAATACTATACTGCACACTCCCATCTGATCCTAATTCTAGATAGCGCTGCTGACAGCAGCTCCCACCAGTTCTTGGTTTCTTGGTCCTCCAAAATATTCCAAATGGAATTTAAACTGGAGGTTCGCTGACGATCAGACTACACAGGCAGTCATTTGTGGATTTGATTTATGGTGCTTCATTTGAACAGGGCATATCTGGATAATATTCCACTTTATCATGTGCGTGCAGGTGTTTGTCAATACCGGGATAGCTTGGTTGCAGTTGCAGCTTGTTCTGGAGCACAGATCTTCAGTGATAAAATTAGGACTATGTCTATTCATATCGGCTTTGCGGCACAGCATTGGCTGTTGAGAATGCTTGAATCTTGCCTTTTGTACTCGTGTCCTGTGCCCCACAACATGGGATTTTCTGGAAGCCTCTTTCTTTTACTAGCTGTTTAGTAGCTGACACCATTCAAGGAACGGCAGATCTTTGAACCATTGGATGTGGGGTCAGTGCACTGCTTTGCCAGGTTCCAACCGACTGTCATGAACTGGAGTTTTTAAGAAGGAACTGCAGATGCTGGAAAATCGAAGGTACACAAAAATGCTGGAGAAACTCAGCGGGTGCAGCAGCATCTATGGAGCGAAGGAAATAGGCAACGTTTCGGGCCGTTTCGGCCCGAAACGTTGCCTATTTCCTTCGCTCCATAGATGCTGCTGCACCCGCTGAGTTTCTCCAGCATTTTTGTGTACCTGTCATGAACTGGAGTTGGTCGACAAGGGATGTTGGCAGATTACAAGATATGTAGAAATAAATTCCACTGCAACACGTTTTCTTCAGCACCCAGCAGATGCCCGATTTTCAGTGAAAGATCCACCAGCTTCTCCCTGTGTGTATCTTGTTGAGGACAGGACATGCTCTGGGACTGAGGTGGTTCTGACGCAATGATTCTGTGACAAGGTTTTTGGAAGGTTGACCCTTGGATGTTTGTCCGAAATCATTTATTTATATGTTCCAGCAGTGGTTTTGAGACATCTCAGAGGATCGTCATTTGCCAGCCACATTACCTCCCTGGAGAGGAGGAGGTTGAGAGATCAGCTGATAAAGAGTTAAAGATTATGAGAGACATTGGGTAAATAGACCCTATCCTTTTCCCATGATAGGGGTATCAAAAACAAGGTGGCATAGGTTTAAGGTGAGAGGAAAGAATTTGAAAGTGAATCTAAGAGGAAAGTTTCTTACACAGATTGGTTAATTTCTGGATGTTGCTTCCAGAGAGGGAGGTGGAATCAGTTATAATCACCGTTGAGGATACGTTTAATCAAGGCATACAAGGATATAGTTCTAATCTTGGCAAATGGGATCAATGTAAATCGACAGTGAGGTTGGTATGGACGTGGTGGGCCAAGGAGTCTGTTTCTGTTCTGTACAACTCTATGACTTTTTAAAACAATGTTCTAAAGTTGTGGCATCGGGAACAAAGCTTTTTCAGGAGTGGGGGAAGGTGGGTGCCATTACTGGTAGTTCAGAAAGTGGCTCTTTCAGTGGTTCAACATCAATGTGCGGAGGAGCAAGAGCTCACAAGTTCTCTCGTTGCCCACCTGACCACAAAGTCTAGTAACAGCTAAAATAGGCAGAAAAAATCTAAAATTGTGGCACAGACATACAGGATAAAAATAAAGATGTCAGGCCTTCTGATACGGTGACTGTGAAGCTCTAACTTTGATTCTTTGAGCTGAGGCGATGCCAGAGTTCTGGTGCCGCATGCCTCTAGTTTGCAAACTATTAATCGACGTGCTGTCTGATTTACAGGTTGTTTGTGGGCAGGATCACAGCCTCTTCAGAACGGACAAAGGCGAGGTGTATTCCTGTGGATGGGGCGTTGACGGACAAACAGGTGGGGATTTTGATTACCCAGAGTTTGACCTGATCCTTGCAAGATTCGGTTGAACAATTTGTAATATCTCCATGTTTCCATACAAGTAGAAGCTTATTTGGCCTATCAAGTCCATGCCAACTCAACAAGACAATTCCATTGACCCACTGAATTTATCGATAACCTACATTTTCCCATCAACTCACTCTCGCATTCTACCAATTTACATCGGCCAATTAGCCTTCTAACCCACTGTCTTTAAGATATGGGAAGAAACCGTGGCATCCTGGGGGAAATCTAACAGTAATTCAGGTGATCTAGTAGTTATTCAAAATTGAAGAAGCCAGAGCAACATAATGGAGCTGCTACAGTCAAATTTGAGAAAGCGATGTGAGGTTTGTCAGAGCGGGCCTGAAGGAGAAATGGGGGAAATAGTCTCACATCATTGCACCGACCCCGTCCATCCGGGCACATCGGTTGGGAACTGCCCAGCTCAGGATCACCAGTGCCTGGCACAGCTGGGCAGCCTGGCTGATCCTATGCACTGGAATCCCAGGATGGGATTCCTAGCTCATGTTATATAGTCTCTCTTAGACCACACATCTCAAGATTCCAAACCAACTTTTTCTCATTGCCCAGTATCTGTCCTCCATTTGGCTGTTCGACATACTGGTATAACAAGCCATCATGTACACAATCCAGGAAGTCTTCCTTCACATTATTATTGCTGATCTGCTTGCACCAATCAATATATTGGTTAAAGTCACGATATTGATTACTGTCCGACCCTTACTCTCTGCATCCTTAATCTCCTGTTTGATGCCATTTCCTATATGACACAATTGTTTGGAACCCAGCAGACAACTCCCACAAGTGTTAACCATCACCCGATGATTCCTACCTCCACTCAGACTGATTCCACGTCTTCATTGTCTGAACAAATGTGCTTTTTCGCTCCAGCAGTTTTCTCCTTTCTCTCCATTTCCCTCTGTACAACCGTTCTTCCTATCCTAATGGCATATATATTTTGTGAAAAGATTTTCATTGGCTTTGTTTATTGGTATTTACTCTTTCTTTGTAAGCTCGGTAAGCATTCCCATATTATTCTTTCCTTAGGTCTTGGTCACAATAGTGCAGTCTCTAAACCAACCAGGCTGATGGGAGATATTGCTGGAGAGAATATTGTGCAAGTAGCAACATACGGAGACTTCTGTTTGGCTTTATCCAAAGATGGGGGCGTGTTTGGCTGGGGTAACTCTGAGTATCTGCAGCTTTCTACAGTTACTGAGGCCACGCAGGTAGGCATGGGTTAATATGGAACATAAAACAATACTGCACAGGAACAGGCCCTTCAGCCCATCATGAATGTGCTGACCATGATGCCAATCTACCTGCCTGTTCATGTGCCTGTCTAAATGCATCTTAAATGTATCTATTGTATCTGCTTCCGTGCCACCAACCCTGCCAGCATGTTCCAGATACATACCGCTCAGTGTATGAAGAAAAAAAAACTGGTCATGTAATCTCCTTTAAACTTTCCCCCTCTCACTTTAAATCTATGCCCTTTAGTACTTGACATTTCCACCCTGGGAAAAAGATTCTGACTGCCATTTCGATGCCTCTTATAATTTTATATATTTTTATAGGTCAACCCCTCAGCCTCTGAAGCTCCAGAGAATACAGTGCAAGTTTGTCCAAACTCTCCTTCCAGCTAATACCCTCTGATCCAGGCAATACCCAGAACAAACTGGGACACAAGAGACTCCATTTGCGGAAAAAACTGCAGGAGGAACTATTCGGACTGGTCTCACATAGAAACACGGACTCTCCACAGATGTTGCCCAACCCATTGTGTTCCTCCAGCAGTTTTTTTTATTTTGCTCAATAACCAGTGAATTTCTTCTGCACCCTCTCCAAAGCCCCAACGTCCATTGTGGCAACTGGAAACGCATACAATAATCCAAATGTGGCCTTCTTAACATGACTTCCTAACTTTTATGCTCAATGCCCCGATCAATGAGGGCAACCTTCTTTACCACCCTATCTACTTGTGTTGCCACTTCTATGGAGCTTTAGACTTGCACCCAATATCCCTCTGCTCTGAAGGGTCTTGCCATTTTCATTCTTTCCTTTGGTATTTGACCTTCCAATGTACAACACCTCTCAAGTGTCTGGAATAATTTCCATCTGCCATTTCTTTGCCCTCATTTCCACCTGATCTATATCCTGCTGTATGCGTTGACAATCTTTGTTATCGAAACACCAATTTTCGTACCATCTGCAAACTTACTAATCAGTCCACCTACATTTTCACGTGGATCATTAATGTATATAGTCACAATGGCAGGCAGTGACTAGTGGGGTACCGCAAGGCTCAGTGCTGGGACCCCAGCTATTTACAATATATATTAATGATCTGGATGAGGGAATTGAAGGCAATATCTCCAAGTTTGCGGATGACACTAAGCTGGGGGGCAGTGTTAGCTGTGAGGAGGATGCTACGAGACTGCAAGGTGACTTGGATAGGCTGGGTGAGTGGGCAAATGTTTGGCAGATGCAGTATAATGTGGATAAATGTGAGGTTATCCATTTTGGTGGCAAAAACAGGAAAGCAGACTATTATCTAAATGGTGGCCGACTAGGAAAAGGGGAGATGCAGCGAGACCTGGATGTCATGGTACACCAGTCATTGAAAGTGGGCATGCAGGTGCAGCAGGCAGTGAAGAAAGCGAATGGTATGTTAGCTTTCATAGCAAAAGGATTTGAGTATAGGAGCAGGGAGGTTCTACTGCAGTTGTACAGGGTCTTGGTGAGACCACACCTGGAGTATTGCGTACAGTTTTGGTCTCCAAATCTGAGGAAGGACATTATTGCCATAGAGGGAGTGCAGAGAAGGTTCACCAGACTGATTCCTGGGATGTCAGGACTGTCTTATGAAGAAAGACTGGATAGACTTGGTTTATACTCTCTAGAATTTAGGAGATTGAGAGGGGATCTTATAGAAACTTACAAAATTCTTAAGGGGTTGGACAGGCTAGATGCAGGAAGATTGCTCCCGATGTTGGGGAAGTCCAGGACAAGGGGTCACAGCTTAAGGATAAGGGGGAAATCCTTTAAAACCGAGATGAGAAGAACTTTTTTCACACAGAGAGTGGTGAATCTCTGGAACTCCCTGCCACAGAGGGTAGTCGAGGCCAGTTCATTGGCTATATTTAAGAGGGAGTTAGATGTGGCCCTTGTGGCTAAGGGGATCAGAGGGTATGGAGAGAAGGCAGGTACGGGATACTGAGTTGGATGATCAGCCATGATCATATTGAATGGCGGTGCAGGCTCGAAGGGCCGAATGGCCTACTCCTGCACCTAATTTCTAAATCAGAGCCCCCAGCTCAACAGGTCACAGATCTCCGGTTAAAGAAACGCCCCTCCACCACAATGGTCTTCTGTGACCAAACCAATTTTGTGTCCAACTTACCAACTCACTAAATCCCACTTGACATTATTCTTGACCAACATACTTTGAGGGACCTTGTCAAATGCTTTACTGGAGTTCATGTAGACAACATCCACTGCCCTCATCGATCATCTTGGTCACTTCCTCAAAAACTCGAATCAGATTTGAGCCAGGACCTCCCACACCCAAAGCCATGCTGACTCTGTCTAATAGGTCTATGCTTTTCTAAACGCGAGTACATTTTATTTTGAGGAATCTTCTCCAGAAATTTACCTACCACCCATTAGAGTAAGAGGGTCTTGCAACTCTGAAACAGGCCCTTCAGCCTCCACGTCCTTGCCAGTCATCGAGTACCTCATGGACAAATGATCTGATTTGTTTTGGGTGAGGGGTTGAGTCCTTTGATGGTATAAGCTGTTTTTTTTTAATTTTGCAGTGCTTAAAAATAATGTCATTGAGGAACTTGCAACTTGTACATTATTGTTTTGATGGCTAACATTTATAGCCTTTATTTCCAGTCAAAGATGTGACTTTTTCTTGTCTACAACTTCTCTTATAGTTTAACTATGAATTGCAAAATGATTTTTTTGAATTGTTTTTTGTTCAATTGTTTCTTTGTCTCTGAGTAAAATCCACATCCACGTAACCTCTGGAATGCTCCCAGTGTTTTGAGTGCAATTGAGACTGATCCCAGGCACACAGGCAGGTTAGTCAATGGGAAGGTGGTGTTGAAAGGTCTGGAGGGCGTCCTGGTTTCTGGGACATGATGACCAGAGTGTGGGGTAGAGCTGAAGCCTCGGCTGTGGTAATTTGGATGTATTTAAAGCATGACTTCCGCCCTCTAAGTTTAACTTGTTTTTGCAGGTGAATGTGCCAAAACAGCTCCCGTTTAAAGGACTTGGGAGGGTAAAGTCCGTGGCGTGTGGTGGAACTCATGCTGCCGTCCTCAATAGTAAGTTGTCATCTTGTGTAACAGCGTGTTCTGTCCACTTCCACATCCTGCTTCATTCCATATAATGGGTTTGTGCGTTAGGGATGGGTTCAACGTACCTATAGGAGTGAAATTAGGCGTGATAACTGTCCCTGTGGTTCAGAGTCCACTCTAATTCAGAGTCACCTATTAATTTGCCATATTAGCTCAGAACCTGTCAAAATTGCAAACCCATCATAACTAATCCAAAATTTTACTTTCTCGAACTGCCAGGGTTTTGTTAGGGTCTCAAATGTAGGACTGGAGTCTTAATATACTCATCACCAGCAATGATCCTGTTCTCTCTGCTGGTCCACTGGGTCCCTACAGTTGCTAAATATCTACAAGTGTTCGTAAGAGTATCCGTGCTCTCTGAACATCTCTCTGTCTTGCCAAGAATGTTCCTTTGCTGTTTGCAGGTGACGGCAATGTCTTTGTGTGGGGTTACGGGATTCTGGGGAAAGGATGTAACCTCTCCGAGTCCAGACTGCCGGAGATGATCCCACCAACACTGTTTGGCTGCACTGAATTCACGCCCCAAGTGCGAGTTGACCGCATCGGCTGTGGGCTCCATCATTTTGCTGCCATCACCAGTGAGTATCGAGTAAGCACTCGAGGTGCTGGAACAATGTTGCTACATTTTGTTTTTCGCTTTGGCATCTGATCACGTTACAAGTTCCCATCATCTCACACTTGCACACGTCTCTGTCTGTATCTCTGAAGCCAGCAACCTCAGCCAGTGGTTCCTTGAATTGTAGGAATATTCATGAGTGGGCAAAGCGCCATTGTCTATGAACTAATTCCAAAGTCGAGGCCTATCACCCCTCTAGTAAACATCATTCAGCTACCCACCCTTGCATTGCTGATAAAATCAGTGTGCATTGATTCCCCAGCTCCTAATCACACTTTCACTTCCATTTCCACAAACACTTTTTCCTGTTTTTCTGCTGGTTTTCAATTCATCTTTCAGTCCGTCGTCTGCTCTGTGTCGTGTTTTCCAGTCTCCTAGGTTGAAAGCCACAATGATACTAGACACAATCTTTCTTGAAATGTAAAGAAAGCAATTCCTAAGGTTTGTGGCCAGAGAGCGACAGTAAATAATAAATAAATAAATAGGTTGCACCAAAAAATCCTCCGTGTTTGATCGTCATTGCCCACTGGGTTCCCCAAGTAGTTGATAACAGCACAGATTGTACCATTTGTTTAATAATCCACTGGTGATGCTGCCTTTGTGTTGCAGATCGTGGTGAGCTGTTTGTATGGGGCAAGAACCTGCGAGGTTGCCTTGGCATTGGGAGGACAGACGATCAATACTTCCCCTGGAGGGTAGGTTCACCGGGAACACAAACTGGTATTAATTCTGATCACTTCTGTGGCACGATCACGGAATCCAGCCTGGCTAGCAAAGTGAAATCAAAACACATTCCCTTGAAGAAACATCACAGTCCTCCCAATGAATCTCCAAGGACAGCCACAGAGAGCTGATAAATTAATTGATCTCCTTTCATCTATAGATTGTAGACGTTAATGTTTCAACATACGGTGCCCAAAGAATGTTTATGTTTTGAAGAGGAACAGTGATGCCAGCAGAGATTAACTAACGCTCATTGTCAACCATGAGTACTGTGTTCAGTTTGAAGCCTTGATAAATCTCCTGATACTCTCGGAACCATTTTCATTTCACACATGGTTGTTGTCTGAAGTCACTTCAAATTTCAACACAGAAATCCAGTTTATTGTCACTTGGACCATGTGTGCAGCTGAGCTCCTCTGGAGTTTCACACCCCTCTCTCCAAACACAGCTTTCACCTGCCTCATGGAGCTCGAAAGTTGGGGGGTGGTCGGGAACCAGTGCTGAGAGAGGATGGCTGATTGTGCCTGCATATTTCATGTGACAGCGGCTGCCTGATTGTCCATGTATTTCATATCGCTGTACCCGGCTGATTGTACGTGTCCGAGTGTTTCAAGTGACGGTGTCTGGCTGATTGTACGTGTCTGTGTGTTTCAGGTGACCGTGCCCGGTGAGGTTGTGGACGTGGCTTGTGGTGTCGACCACATGGTGGCAATGACAAAATCATTAATCTGACCGCACAATATCCCTGGTTCTCTGCAGAAACCGATTCAAGTATTCGCCTTGAATTTCACTATGTAGGCTTGATTTCAACAAGTTATTGGACAAGATGTGGGCTTCTGTTGTAACTCTTCACAATGGGCCTGAATGTGTCTGTTGCACGTTCAGATTGAAAGATGTGACTGGCTCTCTGTGTCTGTCCCTCAATCTGCCCATGTTACCTTTCGGCAGGGGCTCAAATTGTTTCCTTTGCTGGGAGGTTACTTCAACTTAATGAGTGTGCTGTGAGGCTAATGCTGCAGTGTTAGTAACAATGTTGACCAGTCAGTGTTATCCCTGATCACACTGGAATTTTTATCTTAACCAATCACAGTGGCAAACTGGCTTCTTTGGGAAGGGTGAGTTGGTGAGGCCACACTTGGCGATATGGATGCAGTTTTAGACCCTTGTTTAAGAAATAGCATCCCAACATAAGAGGCATCCAGAAAAGCTGCCAATTCCTGTGATCGAGAGAGCGGGTTCTATCCTGAGCAGGCAAAAAAAATCAACCTGTTTTTTGGTTTAGAAGATTGAGGGGAGATTTTTGTGAAATGGGTAAGATCAGAAGGGTGTGACAAGGTAAATGTGAAGGTGTTTGCACCAGTAGGAGAATCTTGAATGAGGAGATGTTGCAAGATGAGGGAGATCATTTTAACCTTTGGTACATAAGAATTTCCTTTGGCAGCGTCTGGTGAATCTCTAATTCTTTCCTTGAGGTGTATTCCAGGCTGAATGCCTGGAAATAGTTAGAGGAGGTAGCTGTTTTTTTTTAATATTGTGGGAGATTGAGGACTGCCTAGACCTGACAGAGGAGGAGTTGATGCATGTGTTAAATCCATGGATCCATGAACATATTGAAAGGTGGGGCAGCTGCTGCTTCTATTCTCCTGTGTTCTCTGTGGAGAGGGCTGTCAGGCTGAGTCTGTGCTCCCCTGAGTTTAGATGAATGAGGGCTAATCTCATTGGATTGTCCAAGATTTTTACGGGGCTAGACAGGGCAGCTACATTAATGGCGCATCGTTGCTGGGGTAACCATAACCAGGGCAAGCGGTTTCAGGAACAGGGCTGAAGAGGAGAGATTTTTTTCACCCACTGTCTGAATATTGGACGGTGATGGATATCACAGTCACAGTGCTGGTCGAATAGCGCAGCAGAGCGAGGGGCCGAGCGGACTACTGCAACTTATATTATTTTTGTATCCTCCTGTAATTATCAACCAAAAAATAAAAAAAATAGAGAGGACGCCAGATAAAGAACAATTGTCATCTGTTTCTGAGTTGGTGACCAAGAAATTAACAAGCAAACCTAACAAACTGTTTCTCTGACAACATAATACATCTGACCGTCGCTGCAAGAGCGGTGTCTGAAGCCGCGCCCTGACATCACAGTGAATGAGTGAGGACGCACAGACGGAGTGATCCCCGCCCACGCCCGGCCCCGCTTGACCCAGCTCCAGTTCGGGCCTCGCCCGCTACCACCTCCGGGAACATGTCCAGCGAGAGCCTGGAGTCTTTCGAGGAAGCGCACTACGACAAGTACGAGTACTATAACCTGGCGGATTACCAGGCTCACGGCGGCGGGAAGGGAAGGAGGCAGCGCTGGGCGGCCGGCAACGGGAGGAAGGTGGCGGAGAAACTGTACAACAGCGAGATGAAGAAGAAGCGGCTCCGGAGCTCGGCCAAGCCACGGGGCAAAGTTCCACCCTGTCCCGGGAAACCCCGCCAGGTACACAACCCGCCCCAGGTGCGGTCTGTCCGCAGCTGTGCACCCCCTCGCGCCCAGATGTGCACCACCACCGCTCCCTCACTCCGAGCTGTACAACCTCTGTTCTCCTCTCACAAGTCGTCTCTCTCATGCAATCTCCTCACCAACCCAAAAGGACGCAGAGTGCATGAATATCTTACCTGGTCAGGAGCATCTCTGGAGAACATGGATAGGCAGCGTCTGGGGAGGGAGAGACCCTTCTTCAGACTCGATAGGTCACCTATCCATTCCCCAGAGATGCTGCCTGACCAGCCGAGTTACTCCGACACTTGAGTATTGACCAGCATCTTCATGGCTATCTGGACTATACTTCTTCCCACCCTGTTTCCTGTAAGGACTCCATCCCTTACTCCCAATTCCTCCCGTCTACGCCGCATCTGCACCCAGGATGAAGCGTTCCACACCAGGGCATCGGAGATGTCCTCATTCTTCAGGGAACGGGGGTTCCCCTCTTCTATAGATGAGGCTCTCACCAGGGTCTCTTCTATACCCCATATAATAATATAACCATATAACAATTACAGCACGGAAACAGGCCATCTCGACCCTTCTAGTCCGTGCCGAACACATAATCTCCCCTAGTCCCATATACCTGCGCTCAGACCATAACCCTCCATTCCTTTCCCATCCATATAACTATCCAATTTATTTTTAAATGATAAAAACGAACCTGCCTCCACCACCTTCACTGGAAGCTCATTCCACACAGCTACCACTCTCTGAGTAAAGAAGTTCCCCCTCATGTTACCCCTAAACTTCAGTCCCTTAATTCTCAAGTCATGTCCCCTTGTTTGAATCTTCCCTACTCTCAGTGGGAAAAGCTTTTCCACGTCAACTCTGTCTATCCCTCTCATCATTTTAAAAACCTCTATCAAGTCCCCCCTTAACCTTCTGCGCTCCAAAGAATAAAGCCCTAACTTGTTCAACCTTTCTCTGTAACTTAGTTGCTGAAACCCAGGCAACATTCTAGTAAATCGCCTCTGTACTCTCTATTTTGTTGACATCCTTCCTATAATTAGGCGACCAAAATTGTACACCATACTCCAGAATTGGCCTCACCAATGCCTTGTACAATTTTTACATTGCATCCCAACTTCTATACTCAATGATTTATAAAGGCCAGCACACCAAAAGCTTTCTTTACCACCCTATCTACATGAGATTCCACTTTCAGGGAACTGTGCACAGTTATTCCCAGATCCCTCTGTTCACCTACATTCTTCAATTCCCTACCATTTACCATGTACGTCCTATTTTGATTTGTCCTGCCAAGATGTAGCACCTCACACTTATCAGCATTAAACTCCATCTGCCATCTTTCAGCCCACTCTTCCAACTGGCATAAATCTCTCTGTAGACTTTGAAACTCTACTTCATTACCCACAACCCCACCTATCTTAGTATCATCTGCATACTTACTAATCCAATTTACCACACCATCGTCCAGATCATTGATGTACATGACAAACAACAGTGGACCCAACACAGATCCCTGTGGCACCCCACTCGTCACTGGCCTCCAACCTGACAAACAACCATCCACCATTACTCTCTGGCATCTCCCATTCAGCCACTGTTGAATCCATCTTGCTACTCCACCATTAATACCCAACCATTTAACCTTCTTAACCAACCTTCCATGAGGAACCTTGTCAAAGGCCTTACTGAAGTCCATATACACAACATCCACTGCTTTACCCTCATCAATTTCCCGAGTAACATCTTCAAAAAATTCAAGAAGATTAGTTAAACATGACCTTCCAGGCACAAATCCATGTTGAACTCTGCTCACACTCCCCATCCCCCCACTCGTAACAAGGGCAGAGTCCCCCTTGTCCTCACCTTCCACCCTACCAGCCGTCACATACAACAAATAATCCTCCGACATTTTCGCCACCTCCAACATGATCCCACCACTTGCCACATCTTCCCTTCTCCTCCCCAGTCTGCTTTCCGCAGAGACCGCTCACTCCATAACTCCCTGATCAATTTGTCCCTTCCCACCCGAACCACGCCCTCTCCCTCTCCGGGCACCTTCCATTGCAACCGCAGGAAACGCTACACTTGTCGCTTTACCTCCCCCCTTGACTCCATTCATGGACCCAAGCAGTCTTTCCAGGTGGCAGAGGTTTACCTGCATCTCCTCCAACCTCATCTATTGCATCCGCTGCTCTAGATGTCAGCTGCTCTACATCGGTGAGACCAAACGTAGGCTTGGCGATCGCTTCGCCAAACACCTCCGCTCGGTTCGCAATAACCAACCTGATCTCCTGGTGGCTCAGCACTTCAATTCCCTCTCCCATTCGGAATCGGACCTTTCTGTGCTGGGCCTCCTCCATGGCCAGAGTGAGGACCACTGTAAATTGGAGGAGCAGCATCTCATATTTCGCTTGGGCAGTTTGCACCCCAACGGTATGAACATTGACTTCTCTAAGTTCAGATAGTCGTTACTTTCTCCTCCCCTTCTCAGCTCTCCCTCAGCCCACTGGCTCCACCTCTTCCTTTCTTCTTCCCGTCCCCACCCTCACATCAGTCTGAAGAAGGGTTTCGACCCGAAACTTTGCATATTTCCTTCACTCCATAGATGCTGCCTCACCCGCTGAGTTTCTCCAGCATTTTTGTCTACCTTCTGCAGTTCTTTGTTTATCCACCCCAACTCTGCTCTGCAGCCTCCATGTGTCTATTCTCATTTTGAATTTTGTTAACATCAGGTCTCCGGCGAACCTTTCCAATTCAGGTCGCTTCTGATTCATTCTTCACACACTGGGCGAGTACGTGGCTCTAGTCTGAATGAGGGAGGTTGCCCACAACTGAAGTCTGCACATTGTTTGAATGTGATCCCAGCCCACGGCAGGACTAAATAGAACGTGTCTCTGCTTTGCCTTCACAGCGTCGTCGGTCCAGAGCGTTGCCTCTTGCCTGAAAGTTCCGGTGGCATTACGTGCTTTTCAAACCCGATGAGACGCGGACGGCGACACTCCAATTGTGGAAAATCTGAGCTGAGGAATTAAAGCACACTCTGTCGGGTTACTGAGTGCTGGAGCTGTTTATTACCGATAGAACACAGGGAAGCCACACGATGTACTTAGAGTGCTGCTTGTTGTGGGGTCTGGGTTTAGCGATTAATTTCAGTCAAGTTCTGACAAAGGGCCCCTGAACTGAAACGTTCAGTTTCTCCATAGCTGCTGCCTAACCTGCTGGGCGTTTTATTAATGATTTATTTAATACCTGCAGATTAAATTAAATGTTTTGTTGTAGTTGGACAGTGCGATGAATAATCTCGAGGGAAAACATCAAGTAGAGGCGATTAGATCAGGAGTACACAACTTAGTGTCCAGTAATGTAATCTTATTTGTAAAGACAGCTCCATTTAATGTAATGGTGTAACCATTAAGCCCAGTTAAACACGATAAAAGATGTCAGAGGTTATGGGGAGAAGGCAGGAGAATGGGGTTTGGAGGGAGAGATGGATCTGCCATGATTGAAGGTGGAGTAGACTTGATGGGCCGAATGGCCTAATTCTACTCCTATTCCTTATGACTTTATGAACACCAAATCCAATGTTTCCTCGGGTAATTTAAACTGGACCCAATTCAGGTTGCAAGAGCTCCTGCTGTAAGATCAGCCATTCTCCATTGCTGATCATTACGCACGGCCCCAAATAACCACAATTCTGTTCCCCTCCTTCACTCTATTTACACAGCGCCACAGCTCAATTCCAGCCATCCTTCCCCGCCCTCTGCTGGCAGCAGCTGCCAGTGCAGCCTCTGGTGGTATGGAGGCTGCCAGGCATCTCCCACGTACTGCTCCCCAGCTCCCTCTTCTCTGAACCATTAAAAACTGAACCAATAAACCACTCCTCCATTGCCAGAGTGAGCAACACCGGAAATTGGAGGAACAGCACCTCATATTCCGCCTGGGTTGCTTGCGTCCGGATGGCATGAACGTTGAATTCTCCCAGTTTTGCTAGCCCTTGCTGTCTCCTCCCCTTCCTTAACCCTCGAGCTGTCTCCTCCCATCCCCCCGCCCTCGGGCTCCTCCTCCTCCCTTTTTCCTTCCTTCTCCCCCCTACCCCCCATCAGTCTGAAGAAGGGGTTCGGCCCGAAACGTCGCCTATTTCCTTCGCTCCATAGATGCTGCTGCACCCGCTGAGTTTCTCCAGCATTTTTGTGTACCTTCGATCTTCCAGCATCTGCAGTTCCTTCTTGAACACATTAAATATAGTTAATTTCTATTGTTTCCTCATGTTGATGAAAGCTCTTTGAACCGAGTCATTTAATGTTTCTTCTCCATACCTGCTGGAATCACTCAGGTAATCTAGCGGCAGCAGTTTAGAGTAATAGTCAGTGTTTCAGGGCCGAGATCCTCTGTTAGAAAAGCAAAAGGCTGAACAAAAGAAAAAACAAAGATCAAGCATTTGTATCCAAATATTTAATATTTAGGTAACGTTAAACTTGTACCAGAAGTCTTGCATGTTAAAGGCACATTAAGGCACAACCTTTTATATAATCACTTGGTTCGGCAGTGGGACATATGGCAACAAATGCTTAATGACTGTTACAGTTTGATGGCACGACTGCAAGGATTCATCTCCACACAAATTTCACACGAGTTACAGCCCAAACTCTGGCCTGGACTGTAGATGCTCTAAATAGGTTTAAACACTCAAAAACCCAAGGTCAACTGTCAGAAGCCATCATCGCATAAATGTGATCCTATAAAGAAAAGCCGTTTGCATACAAATCATCACAGCTCTGAAACCCTGCACTAAAGGAAGGTACATTTATAAGACATCATTTTTGAATTCAGATTGGCCTAGCGTTTTACAGTAAATGACATTACTAATGCAGGAAACAAGCTTGGAGAAGCAGCGATGAAATGATCTGGGCTGGACACGCACACCTCCCCTGCTACTCTCTGAAACCCAAGTATTTTCTGTGTTAGCCAAGAAAATGGATGTAGAGAGATTTTATGTCACTTTCTAAATCAGCTTCTCGGACAGTACAGCATCCCCATAGTTCTGCACTGGAGTTTAAATGTGAAAAAGATCAAACTCAGAAGACAGAATTTCAACGTGTTGTTTGAAGAAATGCTTTAATCACAGGTGGAGTCCCCTAGACAGTTCCAGTTCTCACCGGTTGAAAATCCACTGCTGAAGGTGAACCATTGCATTTTGCAGCACTCTGGTTTAGAAAAGAGCTCAGGTAGTGCTTGCCCACCTCTCCCACAGGAAATCCAATTTATTCTTCAACACAATCTTGCTGACCTGTGTTGACTGAATACACGGATACCACCAGAGCGCAGGATAAAGTCTGACTTCAATCCTCCATACTGTTTACATGAGGAGCCTCAGGGTAAAATACTTCTGCAAAACAGATGACTGTAAGCAAGGAGAATGCACCAGTGAATTATGGTAATTAAATTATACTACAGATTCTATTAAAAACTGATTGCAACTGATTGCAGTGGGCCTAAAATGTTTTGGTTTGGATGGTCCACTTAGAATGTCAATATTTTTATTTCTAAAAATGCAAGATTCCCCAAAAGGTACCTGTCCCAAATTGTTAAAACTAGAAACTTGGAGAGTATAGGTTGAAGCACACTCCCTTTGCTCTCTACCTCTTAAGTGAACACTCAGCATTTTACACACATGAGATACCCCCACATGGAAAGCCTGCCTTTAAGCACACTCTGCATACAGCCTCTCTCAGGCTACAGACTCACAATCCTCCATAGGACTCCAAGCTCCTCTCTCCTAATGCATGGACAGTATAACTACTCCAGCTTGCCCAGTCTGACATAATTCTGCTAAATATATACATGATCCTCAGAATTAAACAAAGCATGAAGCTGAAAACAAAATGTCTGGATAAAGAATTAAAGAGCGAACAAGTCCAGCCCGTGATCATTTAATTTTTCCTCCCTAGGACACTCGGGAGAGTCTCGGACACACGGGAATGAATATGCATGCAGACTCAACCATGCGCACACACACACACACACATACTTCCCTGAGACCATACAATTCAAGAGTCAGACAATGAAAAGCTAGAGCTGTTCACATCCTTTTCATCTGCAGTTAAGGAGGTTCTGGTGCCAAGGCTCTATGTACGACTTCACCATTGAGCAAAGTGCAGGGACATTGAGTGCCACAAGCATGAGGCAGAACACATTCTCCCGTTAAAGTTTCAGTTATGCCTCGCTGTTGTTATCAAATGCTGGAAAGCTGCATTAGAAAAGCTCAATGCAGTATATAACAGTTCCATTTGGAAAACGTATAAAATTGGTTAAAAAACAGGCAGGTTGTCCAGCCTAAACCAGCGGAAATTCAATAACGCTGATCATTACAACAGATATAATGAAGTCGGACACTGCACCAACTAGATCCACTAGGTCTTTGCTCCTTTCAACTTTCTCCTAAAGTATTCTGGGGCTGCCTCATAAAGCCACTCAGGATCCACCACGCACAAATCTCGCATGTAGCACTTGGAGGTGTGCAGCAGCTCGTTGTACAACATGTAAGGAGGCCTAGAGTGGAAGAGGACGGAGGAGGGGTGGATCACCACTGGCTGCCGAGAATCCAGGGTGAGGTAAGTTCCGTCCAGTTGAAGCTCCACGGCATTCAGAAACAGACTGTGGGCTAGGCATCGCCGGACATTGCTCGTGTCCGCACGGGACGACTTCAAGTGAACTCCGAACTGAAAGAGAAACAAACACATTAGATCATAACAAAAGTACTTTCAATTTGTCTTCTGAAACAATTAAATATCCCCATTGTGCAATTCTTTCACTCAGCTGACGGAGCAGGAACCACCCGCTGGGAGAACCAGACGTCAACCTCTACCAGCGAGCAGCCCTAGAATGTCGACCCACAGAGACATCAAGCACAAGCCAGAGGCAATGCTCACTACTGAACAGCCATCCATTCTCGACTGAGCCTCCCATGTAAAGAATGAGTGCCTGACACAACTCCCAATATGTGAACAAATAAATGAACATCAACACAGGTTTGCTAAAGATTGGCCTATTTCATTAAATTCTTTTATTATGTAATAACCGATTAACATTTGCACTTACTGAGTTTATGCGACCATTGATGCTATGGTCAATAAAGCACACCAGTGCCTTTTTTCCCCTCAGAGGATTAGGGAAATTTGTCATATCTCCAACAACTCTTAGCAATTTCTACAGAAACACTATCTTTTTGGGTGGCATCAAAGTTTGTTTTGGTAACCACTCTGCCCAAGACAGCAAGAAATTGCACAGAGTTGTAAATGCAGTCCATCACACAAACCAACCTCCCCCACCATCGACAGCATTTACACTTCACACTACCTCAGGAAAGCTGTCAACATAATCAAGGAACACTTATATCCCAGTCATTCTTTCTTCGCTCCTCTTCTGTCGTGCAAACAATGCCAAAGCTTGAAAGCATGTACCACCAAATTAAGGAACAGCTTCATCCCTGCTTTATCTGAATAGAACTCTCACATATCAGTAGAATTTCCCAATCTACCTTGTAGCGGCCATTGCACTTTTTAAAAATCTACACTCTCAATGAAGCCATAATCCCGTATATGTCCTGTCTTTTTTCTCTTTTGCACTACCCTGGCGTGTTCATGTAAGGTATAACTTACTTAGATAGTACACTAAACAAGGTTTCTCACTGTATCTTGTTACACATGACAAGAATAAACTAATACTAATCCCATTTATATGCATTAGGACTGTTTACTTATAAGCCTTGTCCATTAAAGTGTCTGCTTAGCACTCTCTCCTTTGCCATCACATCTTTGCTGCAGTTTGGTCACACACACCAGTGCAGAGCCACAAACAATAGCACAGTCTAACCAGCATATCGACAAGTTGAGGAACAACACCCTATCTTCTGTATGTAGCCTACTGGACTTGTGATCAAATTCTGCAGCTTCAGGTAACTCACCGTCGCTGTAGTAGAACTGGCCACTTCTGTGACTAGTAACATTAGCACATTGTGACCTGCTGACCAAGTCCCAGTTCTTCACTTCCCACCTTTCACATTCCTTTCTTTATTCTCACTCCCCAACTGCACTCATCACATGGCTTTTGTTCCATTATTTTTTCTCCCCCAAGAGACCTTATTCTATCAGAGATATTCCATTATAGAGATATCCATAACTGACCCACCTTCTCTACAACTTAAAACTATCTTGTTTTCTCACATTTGTGCTTCTGAAGAAAAAAACATTGATTCAGTGTTATTTGTTTCTTTTCTTCCCACAGAAGCTGCCTGAACTGTTGAGTATTACAGCATTTTCTTTGTTACTTCAGATTTCCAGCACCTGTAGTATTTTTGTTAATTTTCAATGGATGGTATATGAATACAGAAGGCATGGACATCTAGTAATGTTCCTCAAAGTTCAATCTGATATCAATAAACGACTCAAAAACTCAGCTTATGCAGCCATGACAAAAATTGAAAATTTACAAAATATGTAAAAGAATAATTACAGACTTCGGTCACAGACTGAAGTGGGCAGGCATGAGGCAAATGAAGTTAAAGTACAAATAATGAAATGTTAACTTGATAAATTTGAACAGGATGCAGGACCAGAGCAAAATCCAGTGATGCTCACACCCCTACCAAAAGGTGAGAGAACATTATGCACTTGCCTGCCTTAGTCCTCTGGGTGAGTTGCAGAGGGGCTATCAACCAACATTCAACAGGTTGCTACCAAATGCAGCCATTGTGTGCTGAGGGAGGGAGGGAGGGGGATGAGAAGAGAATATTTTTATAGCGGACTGGCTGTTATTCAGGTGGGCTACTTTGTCCTTGCTGATTTCAAACCCCCAAAACGTGCCATCCCACACAATTTTGAATTTAATTTGCTATTTAATACCCAAGTTGGTTAAAGCCTCAACCTGACCAACATTCCAAAGAACCAGGGACTTTCTGCTCCTCAGGCATGAATTCTGTTGGACAGCCATTTTTCGCTTCCTCAAGCAATGGCCCCAACTCAATCACCAGGACTGAGCGAGAAACATGCTTTACCTTCACACAAATGTCCCGCAGCTGACGTCTAACTTCCATCACCATGGTCATGTTTCGGCTATTCACATAGTTTTCTCTGCACCATTCCTAAAAACCAGACATTGGACAAAACAAAAATGGAACATTACAGAAATGCATCGTAGACTTTCAGTAATTTGAGAAGGACCCATAGGTTACTTTAATTCTTCCCCTCTCGTTCTCCACAAGTGTGGACCGAAGGTTCTATTTCCACTGTTGTCACACTGATCCCCAACAGTTCTTCCAATAGTCACAGATTAGACTATCAATATTAAGCAGAAAGTGAACTCACTGCAACAGTATTGTTATATGCAAGTGCTCAATGACTTATTTTGCTTTAGATTTCAACAATGAGTAAATCTAAAAATGCAACAAAATGGTTTTATTAAGACTTAAATTAATCATCACTCCGACATTTCCACCACCTTAAACCTGTCAGATTTTCACGTCCGCACTCTTTCCACTTCCTGGGGGAGACCACCCTCTCTACAATTCCTTGGTTCACTCATCCCTTACAAACCAGTATGTCCCTTTCCCAGATAATCTCCTCTGCAACCACAGGGGCTGAGGAGTCAAGAGTTGAGGTTCACATTCTCAAAATATTTTAGCACTTTAACAAGGAGAAATGTCTTCACCCAGTGAGTGGCGAGTCATTGGCAGTCTCTACCCCGGAGACCTGTGGAAGATACGTTTCTGGTATTGGAGTAATCAAGGGATCTGGGGTAGTGCAGGGAAATAACATTGACTAGATGATCAGCCATGAATGTTGAATGGCACAGCAGACTCGAGAGGCTGAACAGCCTGTTCCTGCTCCTACGTCTACACCATCTACTCGTAGGAAATTGATCACATTAGCCTCAATGGTATCATATCCTCCATTAGACAGCGGCCCACCTGGAGGACATTTGCTCTGCATTCAAAGGTGAATGGGACATGGGAAGGAGCAACCTCCCGCATGTGAGGAAATGCCTAGACCACCCACTCACGGGTTTGTGGGCTCCAGGATCAGGAGGAATAATTACATTGGGTAAAACAAGACAGGTAATACTAAATAATTTTCATTCTGAAGGGTCTGGCCAAGGTCAGCCTTAACGTGTTATTTCACCTTGCCTCAACAGTGCAAACAGAGAACTTGCAGGAAGGCAAATCCAAGCCTTGGAAATAAAACTTCGGGAGCAGTCAATCTATGAAACAGGTTTCCTAGGAAGACAACTGAAGATTCATGCAAATGTAAATTATATACTTTGCTGAAAGAAAAAAAACCTTTGGGTACTGTTGACAAGTAGTCTGAGATGTCATGTGGAGGGTTTGGTTCTTTTGGTGGGAACAGGTGACCTTAGATATAGGTAAAGCCGGTTCTTCACAGCTGGTCGTTTTCCACACACCACTGGGATTTGGTGTAGACTGATCGATATTGTTTTAATATACCTATTGCTTTTTCGCTCAAATGATAGAAGATAAATTAGGTAGACCTTAATCTTATTTCATCGAGCACTTGTGCTTCTAAGAGCCTTAAGGAAAAATAATTCTCCTTACCCTTTGTCCTGCTGTGTTTTTAAAGGCGTAATATACATTTAATAGGGTCATATGATCTCCCTCACTGGAGATGAATTTCCTCCTGGCAGAAAGTACTTCATCCTGCTGCGCCCGAGGATTGTACAGGACACTGTCCACCGACAACAAGGAAACAATAGTCAAGATTTCTTCAGTGCAGTGAAATTCTGGGGACACCAGGAGAGTCTGTCAAAGAGAAAAATGATAAGTATAATGCCTTACCATGTTACTTTGGTGAATAATAGAACAGGATCATGAACAATTGGCTTTAACCTGGTGTTTATGTTCTTTACAAGCAACATCCCTATCCCTCAGCTGGCCCCATCCATGTGTCCTTCTCTTCCTTTTTTCCCCTTCAGTGCATGTTTGGTCTTTGCTTCTATCATTCCCAATGGTTCCTTATCCCCATCTCAGCAAATAAGTTTCCGTCTAGATGCCTTAATCAAATAACTGTGGACTAGTTTGAATGTACAGTCCTGGTCCAGTCATCTCACCCCAGAGTCCCTTCATATACCTTCACATAGCAACCTTCTTATTAATCAGATCGCTCCTCAATCTATTCCAGAGTGAAAAGCCCCTCTTGTCTGTTCTGTCTGAACCAGTTCTTATATCAAACTCAAAATTGGTGCATGTGACATTAAATGTGAACTTGAACTAGATGTCAACATTATTGTAATGCTTCCTTTGTTCATGACTGCCTTCTCACAGTGCCAGAAATTCATGTTTGATCCTGACCATAGGTGCAGTCTGTATGGAGTTTGCAGGGCTATTGCATTATAGCAAACTACCTGTAAATGTATTTTCAGAAGATATTTGGAACAGTAGCTCATAATTAATATTTTTTAGCAAAATGGTAATCAGTTGGAGTAGGATGAAATGTGGCCACAAAGTTAGATCCAAGACCAAAAGCTGAGGGGAATGGCGAGTGACTTTTTTTTTTTTACACTGAATGGAGATCAGTGTTAGGACCAAAGCTGCCTTTCTTTCAATAATAACCAGGGTATGGGACATAATTTTAAAATCGGACATGATTGGAAAGATAGTAAACAATAAGGAGGATAACAACGGTGTTCTAATAGGTACATGCCAAGTGAAGTTCAGTGCAGAGAATTATGAAATTATGCATTTGTTAAAGACTGAGCAGAGGCAATACAAACCAAATGATATAAAGTGAAAACATACAAGTAAGGGAATGCAGATACACATATTACAGAAGGTAGCATGTGTAAACAGAAGAGTAGCAAGTACATTTATAACTAAATCTCACAAATGAAATATGGGCTCAATTCTATGCAGCACACATTATAGACAATATCAAAACGATGAAGAGAAACAGGTTGTGCCTCTTAGAAGACAGGTAGTAAAAAGACATGCGAGGTCATTAAAAACTTTGTGGAATAAACAAACTGAAGCATCAACGGCTGAATGATTGACATATGATTATGCTTGAGCTCCTTAAGAAATAAAATAACTAGAATCTTGATATTATTTTTGATATTCTTACTAACAATTAATAGAAAAAAGATGGAAGCTTAATTTTCATTATTATATATTTTTTTCTTTCCTTGTATTGCCAACACTTCATTTCTCTTGCCCAATTGCTCTGAAATACAGTTCATTGACCATTTATCCGAAAGTTCGCCATTGCCGACCAAAACTCGATTCCCACGGCCCTACCACCTGTGGCTCATTCCACCCACAACTCCAGCTGGTGCCTCCAATATTCAGCTTCCCTGTCCCCACAACCTCTGCTTTCTCTCACTAAATAACAAATCTTTCACCACTCTTCCCACTTACACACCCCTGCCAACTAGAAGCCTTCTGAATAAAAAGGACAGCTGAGGGTCTGGACATCTCCGCTAGCTGTGGGTACATTGCTAACACCAGAGCTAGGTTGCATGACTTTGAAAAGCTGTTGCGTACACCAGTTGTGTTTGCTACCTTGGAAAATCTGGGTTCCAAAGGAAATGCTGCCATTTTGATCCCCAAGGGTGTCAGGATGATCTGGTTGTTTTTGCGCTCCACAGCTCCCAGTTGTTCAAGTTGGTCAACAGCTGCTCGGACAGCATCTGCAGATACACAGCATCTGGTTAAAATGCACAGTATTCACAGAATTGGCAGACTACACCTGCAACAAGACAGGCAATACCACAAACAAGAATACAAAAACTATATGCAAAATTATAAAGGCCTCTAAGTGTTATTAGTTTTATTCTATTATTCAAAATCCTCCAATTTAAGGATAATAGCTACCTCCATATTCCAAAGATTACAATTCTGCTAAAATTAACTGTATTGGACGATTTCGAAGTGTGTGAGTGCAAACCTTGGGCGTGCTTCCCTTGATTTTATACTAAAACAGAATATTCATTGGTTCTCTGGGCAACGGGAAGTTCCTTTCAGGTCTGAGCATCACTTCTGCCTGACATCAACATGATGAGATCAGGCATGGAAGACAGTGGTGCCACTCTATCCCAGCTGTACAAACGTCCACAAATTGAAAATGCTGAAATTACTCAAGGCAGGATCTTTTTTGTTTGCTCTTAGTGACATCATAGAGCTGTTGAGAGTCAACTACGCTGGTAGGTCTCAAACCGGTTGCAGGTCTGATAGGGTGACCTCCTGTTGGCTGAGGGTCGGGAAAATCTCCTTTGCATCCTTTTTCACCTCAGATCTTCACATCCTTCCGAAAGTGCAGGAACCAAAATTGGATGTAATAATCCAGTAGTGGCCTACCAGTATTTCATAACGATTCATCATGACCTTCCTGATTTTATACTCTGTACCTCCATTTATGAAGTGCAGGACCTCATGTGTTTTATTCATTCTCAGCACTGCCACCTGAATATATCTGTACACCCTGCTCCCTTGGTTCCAACATTCCCTTTGCAACTGGCCCTCTACTGTTTCCACAGGTTTCACTTCATACTTGTCAGTATAAATTTCATGCCAGTCCATGCCCAACAATGGCATTCGCAGTGCAGTTGTGAATCCAATAATGCATGCCTTCACAGTTCAGTTCCCCTGAGCCACATGGTCCTGGTGGACTCAATGAAACAAAGGTGAGCTACAGTTAACGAGCCAGCAACCTAGGTTCAATCTGGATCTCTGGTGCTGTCCCTGTGGAGTTTGCATGTTCTCTCTGTGTCCGTGGGGTGTTCCCGTTTTCCTCTACAGCTCTAAAACATGCAGGTTGGCAGGTGTTGCAAATTATTCCACTGAATAGGTGACTGGTTGAATCTGGGTAGGGAGTGGTTGATGGCAAGGTTGGGAGAATAAAATAGGATTAGTGCAGAATCAATGTGAACGGGTGCTTGATGGTTGGTGTGGACTTGGTGGGCAGGAGGTCCATGTCTGTGCTGTGTGACATCATGTCCCTATAATGTCATTTAGTGATGACAGAGTGTAGAATGATGGGCTGGATGAAAATGTTCCTTCCTTTTGTTCACTGTCAGGATGCTAGCATTTCTAGACATTCTCTGACAACTTGGTTAGTACTGGAAGATATTTTCAGCACCTAGAGCCAGAAGTTGACAAGGCCCACAGCTTTGAATCAATTATTTTTTTTATTTTGCAGCAGTGGATTGTATTGAATTCTATTCTATAACACCCTTTACACCTTTCCCTATTCATCTACTTACCAGAAAAAGATACTATCTCTAACTTTTCCACTCTGTAAAAGGTCATCACCATGTTTCTTCTCCACAGACGTTTGATGAGCTAACTATCCAGCATTTTTTGTTTACAATTCTGATGCATTAGTTTTAAAACTTTGTCTTTATGTTAATTATTTTTTCAGGCAAGTAAACTAATGTTTGATCCTCTTACCTGGAGATGGTTTGGATATAAAATCAAACGTGAGAATGTCGGGAATCCTAAGTGCCAGGAGCTGCAGCACCACACTTGCCAGGTTACACCTGTGCACAGGAACACAAGAGGAATGGCAAGATTGGGTCACAGGCAGCACTGGACAATGTCAGAATTAAATAAATATATTACAATTTGCCACCAAAAGCAAACTGGGTCCCAGTAACCGGCAGCAATAAAGCAACAAATTGTCAGAGACAGTTGCAGCACAAGAGATCACCTTTGTATCTCTGGGACGGTCATGTTGAGGAATTTTTCAAAGTCGTCCTCTGTGTAGAGACGGTAGCAGATTCCCGAGTTCTGCCTTCCTGCACGCCCGGCTCGTTGCCACGCCTGGGCTTTCGACACTTGCTGCACAGCAAGAACCTCTAGTCCACTCTCTGGAAAACAACATTCACTTGATTGCTCCAGTTCCATTTATTTGCTTCCATTAGGTGAAATAAGACTTGTTTCATTATAAATACTTCTGGTGTTCCCAACAGAAGTTAAAGTCTGTCAACTGGCTTAAGGGTTGATGGTACTTCCCCCATTGACCAAATGCTGGAACAATGGGGGAAAGGTGAAGGAAAAGGGAAAACGGAAGAGGAAATGTGAAAGAAAGCATGAGGAGGAAGAGGAAAGGGGGACATTTTATATATTACCTACCAGGGGTGTAACGTTTAGCTTTAACCATTCCTGTGTCCACAACATATTTGATGCCTGGAATTGTGACAGATGTTTCTGCTATATTTGTTGAAAGAATCACTTTGCGACGGTCCTAAAGAATAAAACACAAACCATAATAAGCAACTTTTTACATAGGTTTCTTGCTCAATTGTGAAAATGCACAATTAATTGTCAAGCATTAATGTCCAGTTTACATGAAGCCATTTAATTCTGGATATTGGAACTGCACTCAACCACAATCTAAATGAATATTCTTAGTAACGATCTCTACATAACGAGCAAATGCAGCAATCTAAGGGTATGTGAAGAATCCAGGGAGTAGAATCAGGAGAGGGCCATTGGGCCTCTTGTGCCTGCTCCACCATTCAATAACGTGTGGCGTCACTTTCCTGCACTAACTGTATATCCCTTCATATCTAAAACTGTATCTACCGATTCCTTGAATATTTTCAATTACTAAGCTTTCGCTTGCCCTTGGGCAGATAATTTTAATGATTTACAAGCCTTTGGGTAAATAACTTCATTTTTTCATTATCCCAAGTACCCAAGCCTTTGAGATACTGACCCTTGGTTCGAGCTACCCAGTTGGGGAAAAATATTTGCCCTGTATCTCCCTAGTCAAGCCATGTAAGAATTTTGTGTACTTCAATGAGATCACTTCTCATTATTCTCAAACTAAGACAGCTTGGACCCAGTCTACTCAATCTCTCCTCGTACAACAATAGGAAAATGACAAATGTTTCCTGGTACAAGGACTTTGTGTTTGAAGTCCACTAATTAGTAACCTTCCTTTAAATTTGTATTCCTCGTGAATGAAATGTCTGAAAAGGAACTGATTTCAAAATCAACTCTACATTCAAATGTCCAAGTATGGAAACAGTAAATCATATCAGTCTATGTGTTAAATGCCAATACACAGCCCAATATACCCAGAAATAAACTATTCAACTGTCAAATAGCTAAATAGAGAAAGAACGCTAATTTTTAATACTGGATTAAAAGTTTTTGAAAGTACCTTCGGTCCTTGTTGAAAAACACGAAGTTGCTGCAAGGGAGGGAGCGATGCATAGAGAGGAAGCACTGACATCTGGCAGGAGCCTTGTGGAAGGTTCTTTGAAATTTGCTTGCATGTCCTGCTCATGGCCTCAATTTCCTCCTGACCCGTCAAAAAGACTAGAACGCTGTGCGAGGGTGGAGCTTCCTGTTGCAAAAATAACAATCACCATTTACTCACAGGCAACTCAGATGCCCTCACTATAGATTCCATTCCTTCATCCCTTTACCACCTTCCACTCAGTTTTCTTTGGGAAAGCACAATCCATTTGGATATTTTGATGTCAGTGCAAAAATGGAAGAGGTGCAGATGAAATGTTCTTCTCACAGGAATTGTTAGCTGTTAAAAACGTACAACAATTACTTGGATGAATGGATTGTGTAATTTCCAAAAAATTTTGATACAAACCTGGATATCATTGTGGGCATGGAAAGCTTAAGGCAATATAAATAGAAACTATAAAAAATATTATTAAATATTGGGTTAATTACATTCATCATGGCTTTGTCTGCGGCAAGTCACACCTTACTAACTTGATTGAGTTTTTTTTTTTGAGCCGATGAAGCTGACTGATGAGGGCATGGCAGTGTCTTCATATCTGGCTTTCCATAGAAGATAGAAGGTGGTGGTGGAAGAGTGCTATTCTGTTGTTATTTGAGATATATAAAAATGACTTAGACATAAATGTAGATGGGTTGATAAGCAAGTTTGGGGGCAATACCAAATTGGTGGAGTTGCAGGCAGTGAAGAAGGCTGTCAAAGGATCAAAGGACACAGCAGGATATAATCACTGACAGATTTGGGCAGAGAAATGGAATTTAATCCAAGCAAAAGCAAGGTGTTGCATTTGGGAGGTCAAATACAAGGGGAAAGAATGCATTTAATTGCCAGATCCTTAGCAGTATTGATGTACAGAAGGAATTTAGGTCTTTAGCTCCCTGAAAGTAGTAACACAAGAAGATAGTGGTAAAAAAAGATGTATGGTATGCTTATCAATCAGGGCATTGAGTATAGAAGCCAGTAAGTATTGTTGCAGCTTTATGAAACTCTGGCAAGATTGCATGCGGATTATAGTGTGCACTTTAGCCCTTCCCATTACAGGAAGGATGTGAATACATTGGAGAGAGTACAGAAGAAGTTTAGCAGAATGCTGCCTGGATTAGTGAGGATTAGCTATAAAGAGAGATTGGACAAATTTGGATTGTCTTCTAAGCAGCGTTGAAGATTGAAGGGACACCTGATAACAGTATTTGTAATTATGAGAAGCTTAGATAGGGAAGACAGTCAGAACATTTTCCCCCAGGGTGGAAATCAAGTTCAAGTGAGTTTATTGTCATGTGTCCCTGTATAGGACAATGAAATTCTTGCTTTGCTTCAGCACACAGAACATAGTAGGCATTTACTACAAAACAGATAAGTGTGTCCATATACCATGATATAAATATATACACACATGAATAAATAAACTGATAAAGTGCAAATAACAGAAAATGGTTATTAATAATCAGTTTTATCCGAGCCAGGTTTAATAGCCTGATGGCTGTGGGAAAGCAGCTATTCCTGAACCTGGTTGTTGCAGTCTTCAGGCTCCTGTACCTTCTACCTGAAGGTAGCAGGGAGACGAGTGTGTGGCCAGGATGGTGTGGGTCTTTGATAATACTGCCAGCCTTTTTGAGGCAGCGACTGCGATAAATCCCCTCGATGGAAGGAAGGTCAGAGCCGATGATGGACTGGGCAGTGTTTACTACTTTTTGTAGTCTTTTCCTCTCCAGGGCGCTCAAAATGCCGAACCAAGCCACGATGCAACCGGTCAGCATGCTCTCTACTGTGCACCTGTAGAAGTTAGAGAGAGTCTTCCTTGACAAACCGACTCTCCGTAAACTTCTCAGGAAGTAGAGGCGCTGATGAGCTTTCTTGATAATTGCATTAGTGTTCTCGGTCCAGGAAAGATCTTCAGAGATGTGCATGCCCAGGAATTTGAAGCTCTTGACCCTTTCAACCATCGACCCATTGATATAAATGGGGCTGTGGGTCCCCCTTCTACTCCTTCCAAAGTCCACAATCAGTTCCTTGGTTTTGCTGGTGTTGAGGGCCAGGTTATTGCGCTGGCACCATATGGACAGTTGCTCGATCTCTCTTCTATACTCTGACTCATCCCCATCAGTGATACGCCCCACAACAGTGGTGTCGTCAGCGAACTTGATGATGGAGTTTGCACTGTGATTGGCTACGCATCACGAAATACCAAAGATTAGAGGGCATAGCTTGAAGGTGAGAGGGGAAAGGTTTAAAGGAGATCTGTGAGGCTAGTTTTCGTTTACACAATGGGTTGTGGGTGCCTGGAACATGCTACCAGGGGTGGTGGTGGTGGATATGGATACAACAGTGACGTTTAGGAGCCTTTTAGAAATTACTAGACCAAGTGCAGACCCGTTGGGTCTGCTCCCCCAACGCAGCCGTTCCCTACCCGTAGCCCCCACGGAAGACGTGGTCCTCCAACTCAAGCGGCTCAGGAATCAGCAGTGCGGCTGTTTTTAAATGGCGTCTTTGAGGGGAGATGCGGGCGCCAGCAGCCGTTTTGGTCGCTGGCCAGCAGGAGGCGACTAAATGAGTGCGTGGGGGGGGGGGGGGGGGGGGGGGGGGGGGGGGGGGGGGAAGGATTTTATTAAAAATGTGTAGATAAACACGACAAAATTTAATGAGTGGATACTTGGAATGAAAAGTGAAATCTCTGCCGAAATGGAAAAAAACTCGGCGTCTCTGGGTCTGACGTTGGCGTAGCAACGAATCAAAGGCTGGCACCCACAGGCTGGCAACCACAAGTCAGGCAGAAAGCCAGCAACCAGCCAGCAGGCACACAGTTTTAATATTAGATAGATAGATAGATAGATAGATAGATAGATAGATAGATAGATAGATAGATAGATAGATAGATGGGAATGGAGGGATACGGAGGTAGAGGAGTGGAACTTGACATCATGTTTGATACATACATCAAGGACTCCAGTTTCCAGTATTCCCAGCAGAGAGAACTTTGGATTCAACCTTCTACTTCCTTGGATTCCAGTGACTTTTATTTTCCTGATCCATGTGGGCCTACGATCCAGGCACACGACATTAAATAGGCTACGCTCATTCACTGTTCTAGTTGTCACTGCCAAAAATTCAAACTAACAGTCAACTTACATGCAAAAATGGATGCCCAGCAGAACCATTTGTGCTTTAAAACCTGTTGAACGTTCACAACAATTTAAAAAAACATTTGGCATATCCACTCACCTGATGGATCTGAAAAATTGACACCAGCGAGGCATGGAGGTAGTCATTCTGAGGCTCCTTCGTGTAAAAGATCTGAATGGAATGCTGTCTCCCCTCCAGATACAAAACTGGTGCTTGGTTGAAGTACTGTGAGAAGAGATCTACATCCATTGTGGCAGACATGATAATTACCTAGTAATAAAGAGTCACCGAGAAACTGTTATAGTTGCAATGAGTCCATTCTCCTTTTAAATAGTCAGTAGAAACAAAAACTAGATCCTGTTTGGACAAGTTGTGTGCTAATCATTAATAAGCTCAACTTAACTAGGAAATATTTCAGGTAACTTCTACAGACAACCCCCCCATTCCCTCCCCCCCTCCTCCTCCTCCTCCCCCACCCCATTCCCAACCTCTGGCTAACCTTGCACAAATTTATCACCTCCACCTACACTCCTTGCTCCAGCTTTACAATTCACAACTATTCTATCCTCCAGCTTCACTATCTGCAACTCTTTATCCTTTTAACTGACACCTGTTTTTCTGATCTCTTGCCTTTGTCCAACAATCCGCCCATCATAAACCCCCTCTTCTGTATTCACCTATTACCTCCCATGCTTTGTCCTGTCCATTCTCTCTGAATAACTGGCAAAGTTGATTGAAAATAGTCCTACTATTTACTGTACCGTTCAGCATTTCTGATACCTTAACATGAAATATGGATGAAGATGGGCAGGGCAATGAACAACAAGGATACCCTTGAGTTTTCCTAGTGGTTTTGTGTGATTGGACCACAAACCTTTTTACCTTCAATGGCGTTTTATTGAGTTCCTTCCGTTTTCTCTGGGCACTTTTCACGATGCCAAAGAGAACATCTGTTTGTACAGTCCTCTCGTGGGCCTCGTCCAAAATCACAACACTGTAACGGCAGAGCAGGGAATCTACCATGGCCTCTCGGAGCAGCATTCCATCCGTTAAAAACTTAATTTTACTCTTGTGTGACGTGAGATCTTCAAAACGCACAGTGTATCCAATCTGTCAGGTAATTTACAAGAAATAAAATATGGATATCAAAAAGGAGGGACAATGGGAATACAAAGATCGATAATCAGCAAAATACCACCAACAGTATTGAGAGATTACTTTAGAATTATAGAAATTCACGACGGATGATGAGGCCATTCAGCCACATGAACATGTTGACAAACTGGAACATCTAAGATGATCCCATGTCCCGACTCACTGCACAGCCTTGGAGATTTAGGTGCTTCAAGTGCACATCCAGGAAGTTTCATATCCCCTTGTTATCATCCTCTTGTATTAGATTTGTCTTTATATTATGTTGTGTTATTTGTTATATTATGTTGTTTATTGCTCATATTCCCTTACCATTGACTCAGTGCTGACCCATAGAGCCACCCCATTAATTTCCTTCCCCTATAATCTTTTTCTTCCTCATGCTTAATAATTATTTCCCCCTCCCCAAATTCTCCTCACACCTGCCTACATTGAACACCCACGAACAGGCTCTGCGGCCATGTCTGTGCCAAACCCAATGCAACGTTAAATTAATTTTCTCTGTCTGCACATGATGTATATTTGTCTATTCCTTGCTTTTTCACATATCTACCTAAAAGCCTCTTAAATATCACTATCGTATCTGCTTCCACCACCACCTCTGGTTGCGCATTCGCCCTGTAAAAAATCTTGCCCCACCCATCTCCTTTAAACTTTTGTCTCTCTGACATTAAAGCTATGCCTTCTAGTCTATGACATTTGCAATCTGGGAAAAAGGTTATCTCTACTCTATGCGTCTCAAAATTTTACATAATTCTTCCAGGTCTCCCCTCAACCTTTGATGCTCCCATGAAAACAATTTGAGTTTTGACAACCTCATCTTATAGCCCACACTGTCTCAAGGGCCTGTCCCACTTGGGCATCATGCAGGTGGCGTGCGAGGATTTTGAGAATCCCAAAATCCTGGGGCACCACACGCTACTCCATACGCCACCACGCCTCATCACGCGACATGCACGTGCCACGACGTGACGCATAAATGATGTCGTGTAAATGACGTCCAAGTGGGATAGGCCCTTAATACAGGCGGCATTCTGGTAAATCTCTTCTGCACCCTCATCTGTTTGAGTTATATTTAGTTTATTGTCATGTATACTGAGGTACAGTGAAAAGCTTTTGTTGCATGCTAGCCAGTCAGCAGAAAGCCAATACACGTTAACAATTGAGCCACCCAGAATGCACAGATACATGATAAAGGGAAATTACGTGAATAATGTCTAGTGCAAGATAAAGTCCAATAAAATACGATCAAAGATAGCCCAAGGATCTCCAATTAGGTAGATCGTACCTGAGGACTGCTCTCTAGTTGTTGGTCGGATGGTTCAGTTGCCTGATGGGAATTGTAACCAAAGACCAAATCCTCAGTGCCTGCAACAATCCGTATCAGAGCATTACCTAATCAAGAGCAGGTAGGAATGGGCAGTCCATGCAAGTCTGGTTACCGACATCCATATTCAACGTGAATAAATAAACCTTACCAATGTGCCTAGTTCCGTTTTCTTCTCTTCCGAGACTCTTGCTGCAAGTGATATCGCTGCCACTCGCCTCGGCTGTGTAATTGCGATGACACCATGCCCTCCGATGCAAGCTTCATAAAGATACTGAGGAATCTGTGTTGTCTTCCCAGAGCCTGTTTCACCTAGTATCACAATACAAAACATTCAAAGGATCGTCTCCGATAGCATTTCTATCATCATTTAAATTATTTTGCGAATAATGCTCTGAAACAAGGGACAAATCTCATATTGGGATTTCCTGGATACGAGTCTAGACCCCAGCAGTATTTTCCAGCCAATTAGCAGAAATTTATCATTACCAAAAAGGGTTGTGTTCCATCATCAGCCCGGTAACAACACATCAAATCATTATTACTGACAGATCATCCAAGACTATAGGAATGGGGTCCGGCAGGGGTAGGGTCGGTATCCGCGCGGCTCTACCTATGATGATGGCGGTGTCCAGGTGACGGAGCTGGCCGATCAGCTTGGCCCGAGCCCGGTAGATGGGGAGCTCCCTCCGCTGCTGCTCCATGTTCCGGCCGGTAGCATAGTTACCCCCCTGACTGCGCCACGCCGCCGTCTTCAACCTCTTAGCGGGCGGGGACCGCGCCTCCATTCGGCCAGCGAGGGCCCGCCGGAGCTGCCGCTGACGCGCACAACCTGCGCCCCCCATCTGCACCGGACGTCATCAGTCTGCTCCCGGACGATGCACATGCAGCCCCGCAGCAAAGAATTAGCTCCTCTATAATCTTTGCCCAACAGCGACCAAAGATCTTATAGTAGAGCTATAGGATCTTTGGCAGCGACTGCATCTTTCATTCTTCGTCTGCAGCTCCAGCTCACTCTTCTGTAGGTGCAACTCAAGAACCAAAGGATAATCACAGATATCTCAGGTGCAAAATTAATCAGGTAGTAATTGTAGGATATTCAAAGGTTAAAAGGTTCTTTATTTGTCACATACACCAATTGGTGTAGTGAAATACGGATTGCCATTGCAGCACATTAAAAATAATACAACATAACAATAATAAAGAAATTTAAACATTAAAACATCCCCCCACAATGGTTCCCATTATGAGGGAAGGCGCAAAGTCCAGTCTCCATTCCCATGTCCACCCATAGTCGGGCCTATTGAGGCCTCCGCAGTTGCCTTTACGGAGGCCCGATGTTCCAGGCCCTTCTCGCTGGATGATGGTACTCTGGCGTCGGGAGAATCCTCTTCTCTGTGATAGCGCTCCAGTGCTGTGCCGCCGCCGAAGCCGAGGTTCTGGCCGGTCCCCTCAGGAAACGCCACTCCAGGCCCCGCTGGTAGGCCGTGAGGACGGATCGAAGGTGCTGCTCGGAGGAAAGCCGCCTCCGACCAGGTAGGGACCCTGAAAAGCAGTTTCCCCCTCCCCCAACCCCCCACATAAAAAAGACAACCTCCAAAAACAAAACACCTTAACTCACTAAAAATAAAAAAAGAGGGGAGAAAACGGACAGCTGCAGGCTGGGCAGCCATATTTTGCCCACCTTTGCAGTTGCAGCTCCTAGACTGTGGAACAGCATCTCTCTTCCCATCAGAACTGCCCCCTCCATCAACTTTTTTAAGTCGAAACTTAAAACTCATCTTTAGTCTCAAGCCTTTCTTGACGTCCCCTGAGGGAGGGCTATATGTATGTATTTATGTATGTACTCAATCTATGAACCAGTGCTGTATAACGTTAGCACCTCCACCAATGTAAAGCACTTTGGCCAACGAGAGTTGTTTTTTAAATGTGCTATAGAAATAAACGTGACTTGACTTGACATATTAATCTGGGCAGTGAGAGATATGGTATTGAATTATTGTAATATGTTCAAGAGAAGCATGTTACAAGACCGACGGAAAACAAAAAACAGTTTATACAAGGCTTAGGTTTATAGAATGAACCTTGCAAATGGAAAGGTAGCAAAATCAGAAAACACCTCCATTTCCCACCAAAAAGCATTTGGGCCCTCTGCATCTCTCCGGAAGATAGATTATAGAAAATAGGTTTAAGAAAGAATTGCAGATGCTGGTAAAATCAAAAGTAGACACAAAATGCTGGAGAAACTCAGCGGGTGAAGCAGCATCTATGAAGAGAAGGAAATGGCGACGTTTCGGGTCGAGACCCTTCTTCAATAGGTGCAGGAGTAGGCCATTCAGCACTTCGAGCCAGCACCGCCATTCACTGTGATCATGGCTGATCATCCATGATCAGTACCCCGTTCCTGCCTTCTCCCCATATCCATTGACTCTGCTATCTTTAAGAGCTCTATCTAACTCTCTCTTGAAAGCATCCAGCGAATTGGCCTCCACTGCCTTCTGAGGCGGAGAATTCCAGATTCACATTCTCTGGGTGAAAAAGTGTTTCCTCATCTCCGTTCTAATTGGCCTACCCCATTCTTAAACTGTGGCCCCTGGTTCTGGACTTCCCCCAACATCGGGAACATGTTTCCTGCCTCTAGCGTGTCCAATCCCTTAATAATCTTATGTTTCAATAAGATCCCCTCTTATCCTTCTAAATTCCAGTGTATACAAGCCCAGTCACTCCATTCTTTCAACATATGACAGTCCCGCCATCCCAGGAATTAACCTTGTGAACCTACGCCGCACTCCCTCAATAGCAAGAATGTCCTTCCTCAAAATAACCCTTCTTCTCAATATTGATTTCTCAAAGTTCAAGTAACCCTTGCTTTCCCTCTCTCTCTGCCCCTCCCCTACCCAAATTCTCCAACTGTTCTCCTGATTAATTTTACTGCGATTAGTTGTTGAGAATGATGAGAATATGGCAGAGTGATTGGTGGTCTGATTTGAAGGTGGTGAGGGAGAGATGATCAGATGATAGGGAGAGGAACATGAGAGCTTATGAGAGGGAATGAGGTAAGGGCTGATGAGAAGATTGGAAGGAGGGCTGATGAGATGGAGAGGAGATGGTGAGGGCTATTGAGAATGGGGGGAGCGGTAGGGGCTGATGAGAACATGGCAGAGGAGATTATGAAAACATGGTGGAAGGGAGATGCAAGGGAGCAAATTCATACACAACTGCAGTTGGAAATCTGAATTGAGCGCAGGATGAAGTGGAAGTGCTCAGCGGGTCGAGCAGCGTCTGCGGCGGTAATTTCCTCCGGGTGGCGGGAACTGGGCGATGGACGTTGCACCGCTGCGCCCCTTGGTGTCGCTGCATTTGCTGCGCAGGAAGCTTCCAGCACCTTCCAGAATATTCGTCGACCAATCGGCGAGCGTCACAATGCCGGCAGGTTGATTGACAGGGCGGCTCACCATTTAAACGCAGAGCGATGACGCACCAGGCAATCACCGCAGCGGAGGCGGAACGTCCTGCAGTTCATTCCGTTTCCTGGCTGCGGGAACCCGCCCCCCTGCGCTTGTGATTGACGCGCCGGACGACCATACAGAGGGCAGCGTTCGGGCCGCTCAGCCAATGGTGGGGGGTTGCGGCGGTCTGTGTCGTCAGTTGTGCTGCTGCGGCTGCACAGAGAGGGTGTGTGATTCCTCGTGGTAGTCAGCATGTCTGCGATCAAGGCGTTAAACCCCAAAGCCGAGGTGGCCAGGGCCCAGGCGGCCTTAGCCGTCAACATTAGTGCCGCGAGGGGGCTGCAGGATGTGCTGAGGACCAACCTGGGACCGAAGGGTACAATGAAGATGTGAGTGGGGGGGGAGGAAGCGTCTAGGCCGGGGGGTGGGTGTGGCTTGTGCAGAGTCATGGCGGCCGAGCCAGATCGGGCCTGATTCATTCACCCGATCGAGCGAATTCAAATCGCCTTTAATTCTGAACCGCTGCGTCGCTACCTCCGCTGATCGAGTTTTCTTTCTTGTACTTGTTGGTGCTTCGGCACAAGGACCGCCGTCTGTAATCTCATGTGAAGCTTTATTCCTATTCATTTCTTCCCACAGGCTGGTTTCTGGCGCTGGAGACATCAAGCTCACCAAAGATGGCAATGTGCTGCTGCGTGAAATGGTAAGTGTTACCAAGACAGGCGAGAAACGGAATAGGGGTTGCAAATTACTACATCTAAAATGGAACATTTATTATATTCATTATTTCAACAGTAACAAATATTATATATTAGCGTGTTCCTTCTAAGTTAATTTAAGCGATACTGTCCGATCCGCGGAGTTAGTCCAGCAATTGTGGGTTTTTTTTTGTAAACCAGCATCTGCAGTTCCTGTGTCTGTTCTAAGTGAATTCGTGCGTTTACACTTAATCATAGAACTGACCAATTTGGCATTCTGGGCTAGTCCCGTTTACACTGCTCTCCATAATGTTTGGGATAAAGACCTATCATTTATTTATTTGCCTCTGTACTCCACAATTTGAGATTTGTGATAGAACAAATAACATGTAGTGCACATTGTCAGATTTTAATAAATTGTAATAATTAAATACATTTTGGTTTCACCATGTCGAAATTACAGCAATGTTTATACATAGTTCCCCCATTTCAGGGCACCATAATGTTTGGGACACAGCAGTGTCATGTTTAGTGTTTTGTTGTATATCCTTTGCATGCATAGTTCCCTCATTTCAGGGCACCATAATGTTTGGGACACAGCAATGTCATCATGTTTAGTGTTTTGTTGTATATCCTTTGCATGCAATGACTGCTTGATGCCTGCGATTCATGGACATCACCAGTTGTAGGGCGTCTTCTCTGGTGATACTCTGCCAGGCCTGTATTGCAGCCAATTTTAGCTTATACTTGTTTTGGGGGCTAGTCACCTGTTTTCTTTTCAGCACATAAAAGGCATGCTCAATTGGGTTCAGATCGGGTGATTGTCTTGGCCACTCAAGAATTGACCACGTTTTAGCTTTGAGAAACTCCATTATTGCTTTAGCAATATGTTTGTGATCATTGGCTTGCTCTAGAATGAACTGCCTGCCAATGAGTTTTGAGCCATTTGTTTGAACTTGTGCAGATAGGATGTGTCTACGCACTTCAGAATTCATTATGCTACTACCATCAGCAGTTGTATCATCAATGATGATACATGAGCCAGTACCTTCAGCAGCCATACATCCCCAGGCTATTACACCTCACCACTGTGTTTCACAGATGAGGTGGTATGCTTTGGATCTTGGGCAATTCCTTCTCTACTCCATACTTTGCTCTTGTCATCACTCTGATACAAGTTAATCTTCATCTCATCTGTCCAGAAAACCTTTTTTCCAGAACTGTGGTTACTCTTTTAAGTACTTCTTGGCAAACTGTAACCCAGCCATCCTATTTATGCGGCTAACCAGTGGTTTGCATTTTGCAGTGTAGCATCTGCATGCAAAATGAAAACGCTTCTGAAGCTACATTTACCATTTAAATAATCGTAAACTATCAATGTGTTTTGAAATAAATTTTACTCAGATGCAAGCTAAGGAATGGGATAATTGTCAGCTGTTAATTGGATAATAATAATAAAATGTCCTGATTTTGTCCAATTAACAGCTGACAATTATCCCATTCCTTAGCTTGCATCTGAGTAAAATTTATTTCAAAACGCATTGATAGTTTACGATTATTTAAATGGTAAATGTAGCTTCAGAAGCGTTTTCATTTTGCATGCTAAAACCCACCTGAGAACCATGGGCGATTTTGCAATTTTACTGACGGATTTTTCACTTTTAAAACTTTTCATATAACAAATGAATAAAGATAAAACGTCAATAATGCCTTACTTTTGATGAAATGCAGCGAGCAAACGTGATAATTCCCGATATTTTCGATCTTTATATCTCCACGGCGAATGTCCGCTAACCACTTCCGCTGTTGTTGCCCCTTCAGCTCCCTCTTGTATTTACCTTCGTTTTTATCCAACTTCTGGACTGTAAAGTAAGATAACTGTGTCTCACGGTCACCCCGACTGGCACAGTTATTTACAGCTCAAAAACGGGCCGTTTTCGCGGTTTTTAACGGGTGTGAAAGTGCGCGTTTTCAGCATCAATAACATGTACCGGAAGTGACGCTTGTACCCCAGTTGGATTTTGCGGTCACGTGGGTGAGGATCTATGATCCAGTGACCTTTCGTGAAATCACCCTATAGCTTTATTAATTGCATTAAGGAGGCAATTAAAAACACCTGAGCAATTACAAACACCTGTGAAGCCATGTGTCCCAAACATTATGGTGCCCTGAAATGGGGGGGACTATGTACAAACACAGCTGTAATTTGGTGAAACCAAAATGTATAAAAAAATACCCTTTAATAAAATCTGACAATGTGCACTTTAACCACATGTGATTTTTATTTTTTATTACATATCTCAAATTGTGGAGTACAGAGGCAAATAAATAAATGATGAGTATGTCCCAAACATTAAGGAGGACACTATCTACATTTAGCTAAATTCCCTCAAACCCTTCCCATTCATATTCCTGTCCATTTGCATGTGTTTAGTACACTTTGTAAAGGCTGTTGGATATCTAACATGCACAGTGTGGAATTTAACTGTTTACACGCTGCAAAATCCAGTGGAAAATTACATAATCTGCTTTATGGGTTAGCTGAGTTTATCCTGCTGAACCAGGCCTGTTGGTATTCCTGATACCTGCATGCCTCTTCTAACCAAAGCTGTGTATGCGAGCCTGATCTCATTTCTCTTCTGACCTGTTGATTCAATGGTGAGGTCAGTCACGATGATAACTAGCCGATGGGCAGTGTAATACAAATACCTTGCCCTAAGAGCACCCCTAACAAGTTTTGACAGGTTTAATATCGGAATGGACCTTTGTTGTCCGTGATTGTAATTTTCCATCCCAATTGATACTGGCACCCCAGATAACACACTGACCTGGTTTAGTGTACTGAGTGGCATTGGCGTAACAATACAAGGAGAGTTCAATATGTCTGGGCTGCACAGTTGGATCTCCACATGGAGGCCTCTAGTGGAGCCTGGTGACTGATAAGGTGCCATCCATTCCCCCAATTGTCTTGGAACTGCATTGCATTATTTACATTTGGAACCTTTACTAAGTTTAGGTAATTGCAAAATATTAGCATTGTTTGAGTCACCACATGTTGGATGGGGTCATAACTGTAAAGTAATGCTTTGATATTCCAATTCTTTTACAGCAAATACAACATCCAACAGCCTCTTTAATAGCTAAAGTGGCTACAGCTCAGGATGACATGACAGGAGATGGCACCACCTCCAATGTGCTGATTATTGGTGAACTGCTGAAACAAGCTGATCTCTACATTTCAGAGGTATTTAAAAGTTTGTAAACTGATAGGCAGATTGTGTTCAATGGCTTGCAATTTGTCTCTCAGATAATCTGAATCTGAAAGCATTAGATGACTTTCATATGTCGAGATTGATTGTAGCAGTAGCAGGTTGCCTGAGGAAAATATCAGATTCCTATCAAAGATGATGATCCTTGGTTGGGTAGTGTATATAATGTATAGTCGGGATAAATAAGTGACATTGTGTGTACCTGTAATCCTTCATTTATATTTTACACTTCCTTTCTGGCCATAAATGTGGATATCTCGTTATATATCCAGTTATATAAATGTTGGATCCTCAACATACATAAACCTGCGCATTGGATCTGATTTGTTCATTCCAGAAGAATAAATACTAATGACATCCCTTGTGTAAGAAAGAACTGCAGATGCTGGTTTAAACCAAAGGTAGACACAAAATGCTGGAGTAACTCAGTAGGTCAGGCAGCATCACTGGAGAGAAAGAATGGATATGTTTCGGGTTGAGACCCTACTTCAAAAATAGCATCCCTTGCCATGTAGAAAGTTTAGTGTGGATTTTGAAACTCAACTGACCGGTCTTCTTTAATTGCAGTATCCTCCATAATGTTTGGGACAAAGACCCATCATTTATTTATTTGCCTCTGTACTCCACAATTTGAGTTTTGTAATAGAAAAAAAAAGTCACGTGTGGTTAAAAATGCACATTGTCAGATGTTAATAAAGGCCATTTGTATACATTTTGATTTCACCAAGTAGAAATTACAACAGTGTTTATACATAGCCCCCCCTATTTCAGGGCACCATAATGTTTGGGACACAGCAATGTCATGTAAATGAAAGTAGTTCAATTGGGTTCAGTTCGGGTGATTGACTTGGACACTCAAGAATAGAATGAACCTCCGGCCAATGAGTTTTGAACATTTGTTTGAACTTGAGTAGATAGGATGTGTCTATACACTTCAGAATTTATTATGCTGCTACGATCAGCAGTTATATCACCAATGAAGATAAGTGAGCCAGTACCTTCAGCAGCCATACATGCCCAGGCCATAACACCCCCAACAGTGTGTTTCACAGATGAGGTGGTATGCTTTGGATCTTGGGCAGTTCCTTCTCTCCTCCACACTTTGCTCTTACCATCACTCTGATATAAGTTAATCTTTGTCTCGTCTGTCCAGAAGACCTTTTTCCAGAACTGTGGTTGCTCTTTTAAGTACTTCTTGGCAAACTGTAACCTGGTCATCCTATTTTTGCAGCTAACCAGTGGTTTGCATATTGCAGTGTAGCATCTGTATTTCCATTCATGAAGTCTTCTGCGGACAGTTGCCATTGACAAATCCACACCTGACTCCTGAAGAGTGTTTCTGATCTGTCGGACAGGTGTTTGGGGATTTTTCAGCTGTGGAGGTCTTCCTTGGCCTGCCAGTCCCTTTGCGATTAGTAAGCTCCCCAGTGCTCACTTTCTTCTTAATGATGTTCCAAACAGTTGATTTTGGTAAGCCTACGGTTTGGCTGATGTCTCTAACATTTTTATTCTTGTTTCTCAGTCTCATAATGGTTTATTTTAATTGGCACAATTTTGGTCCTCGTGTTAATAAACAACAATATAAGTTTCCAAAGGTGGAGGAAAGACTAGGTGCTGAGAGCTCTCTTATACCTGCATGAAGGAGGCAATTAAACACACCTGAGCAATTACAAACACCTGTGAAGCCATGAAATGGTTATGGTGCCATTAAACATTGTGGTGTTTGTTATTGCTTTTGAAAAGGGGTTTGCCATAAAGTTATTCAATTCATATATGACACTGGGTAGATAAACAGCCAGGTATTGGCTAATTGTGCATGACTGAATTCTGCGTTAGCTCTTCTATAGTTAAAGCAGTCAGACATCATGCTAAATTATCTTCATCTTGATTTAAATTGGTGCTTTGTACTGTCAGAGCCGCATTTAAAAAGGTGAGCACAAGGTTTTACAGCATGCACGTTATTTTTAAAAATGTTATGTTTACAATAAAAGTCAAAGTTTTAATTATTGCCCGCACATTACAAAGAGGAACTTGCATGACTAAAACAAAATGCCCCTTACTGCCTTGCATAGAAACATAGAAAATAAGGGCATAAAAAATGAAAATCAAGTCATTTAGAACAAAGCAATCAGAGCGAATATGCATGGGTACTTGAAGATAGCAACACCGACCATTAAGTGATGAATAAGATGACAGGGCTGTAAATGTTTAATT
Source organism: Amblyraja radiata (assembly GCF_010909765.2). Classification (NCBI taxonomy): domain Eukaryota; kingdom Metazoa; phylum Chordata; class Chondrichthyes; order Rajiformes; family Rajidae; genus Amblyraja; species Amblyraja radiata. The sequence goes on from NC_045983.1 coordinate 15,783,571, forward strand.
TTACAGCTGAGATCAAGGTTCAGTCACATTCTTACTGAATGGCTTACTATTTGTAAGAGGAATTCATTTGCACTGAATGTTATAACTGAGAACTATTTCACATTTCAGCAACGCTGTCCATTGTACAGCAGTTTAATTTATTAATGTTTCAAGATTTAGAAGTGTCACCAACCGTGCATTTAACTGTAAGATGTTAGAATAGACAGAGGCTTTGGAGGAAATGTATGTGGAGAGAATTGGGATTGAATTCAAGAGTTTGACTTGTGAAAGTCCAAGATGCCCAACTGGAGATTTGTAGGATTGAAGATTTGACATGAAGAGCAAGGCCAAGAAAAGGTTTGAAAACCAAAAATACAATTTATAAATTGCACCATGACTAATATCCCAAATGTGATCGAGTTTAGCAAAACGTACTTGGAAAATAAATGTTCATATGATGGCTTTTCTATTCAGGGTTTGCATCCCAGAATTGTGACTGAAGGGTTTGAAGCAGCAAAAGAGAAGGCCCTGGAGATGTTGGAGCAGGTGAAAATATCCAAAGAGATGGACAGAGAGACTCTTATTAATGTTGCCAGGACATCATTGCGCACAAAGGTCCATAGAGAATTGGCGGATATCTTGACAGAGGTATTTACACACCTGAAAAAATGCTTTCTATTCTCGTCCTGTTTTCAATCTTGTATTTGGCTATTGATTTTCTGAGCAGTTGAATGCTACGACCATTCAATTTAAAAAAAAAAAAAAAAAACACAATTTATTCCAGGTAGTACCAGCAGAGACTTTAATTCCAGTTGATAAAACGTGTTTGCACCACATGTTGTGGAAATCCTGGATTCTTGATGCAACTTTCTATTTTATAGTAGTACTGCGTATTTGAGTTATTGCTTTTGAAAAGGGGTTTGCCATAAAGTTATATTCAATTTAAATATGATACTGGGTAGCTAAACAGCCAGGTATTGGCTAATTGTGCATGACTGAATTCTGCGTTAGCTCTTCTATAGTTAAAGCAGTCAGACATCATGCTAAATTATCTTCACCTTGATTTAAATTGGTGCTTTGTACTGTCGGAGCCGCATTTAAAAAGGTGTGCACAATGTTTACAGCATGCACGTTTTAAAAAAAAATGTTATGTTTACAATAAAAGTCAAAGTTTTAATTATTGCCCGCACATTACAAAACTTGAGATATCAGTGACATTTAGTTTAGAGATATAGCGCAGAAACATGCCCTTCGGCCCACGAGTCCGCACCGACCAGCAATCCCTGCACATTAACACTCTCCTACACACCCTAAGGACAATTTATGCTTACACCAAGCCAATTAACCTACAAATCTGTATGTCTTTGGAGAAAGTACTAACTTTGCACAGACAACACCCGTAGTCGGGATTGAACCCGGGTCTCCTGTGCCGCCCTTGCCGACATGACGGTTGGCAAGATATAGTTTGATTTTTGTAGGTGCAAAAAACTGCAGTAGCTGGAATCTTAAGCAACAAAAAAGGGATAGAGGAACTTTGTGGGTCAGGCAGCATCTGTGAGGGGAATGGACAGATATTTCATGTCCTGACCTTCAGACTGATGAAGGGTCCAGACCCAAAATGTCATTTGTCCATTCCCTCCGCAGATGCTTCCTGACCTGCTGAATTCCTCCAACTGTACAAAACACTGCAGATCAGGATTCATCCAAGCTTGCTGGAGCTGTGAGTCAGCAGTCTTACCTGCTACGTCACTGTTTCACGGAATACTATGTGGCAGTTGGTATCTTGTTCAAAGGTTCAAAGGTTGATTTATTGTCACATACACCTAGATGTAGTGAAATTCCTTTTGCCAATGCAGCACATAAAAAAGAATACAAACATAACAATAATAAATAGCTTTAACATAAAAACATCCCCCCACAATGGTTCCCATTATGGGGGAAGGCACAAAGTCCAGACCCATCCCCAATGTCCACCCATAGTCGGGCCTATTGAGGCCTCCACAGTTGCCTCTACGGAGGCCCGATGTTCCATGCCGTCCTCGCCGGGTGATGATGTTCCGGCGTCGGGAGAGTCCTCTCAGCGGCATGGGAACCCTGGAACGGCCGCCTCCCTACTCGAGACCGTGGCTTCCGGAGCCGACAAGGCCGCGCCGAATGGAGCTCAACTGGCGATCTTGTCGCGAGATCCCAGGCTCCCGATGTAAGTTCAGCGCCGCAGCTCCGCGATGTTTTTAACGCTGGTCCCAGCTCACTCACGGTCAGGTCTCCCGCAATGTTGTTTGCACTGGATGCACTTTTATTCCACTTACTGAATAAAAGTTGGTGCCCTAGACGATGGTAGTGTCTGGGCAATGGACGATAAAATGTGGCATACAATTCTGCTGCTTCCCCAAACGCCACATGTTTTATTCACCATTCCATTGGAGCAGAATCCTATGAGCAAGTGTTTTATCTGTGGAAAGATGGGGCTTTATTGCTGCAAGTTCTGTGCAATGGTCAATTAAGGTTATCCCTCACTAGGCTCCTGCACATTGTGTGGCAGCTTTATCTTTCAGTGCTTAGTCAATAATGTGCTATCAAGACACACATGAATATTGAAGGTCCAGTATATTAGATATCCTTGCTACTGGTAGTGATTTTTCAAATGTTTTTCAATATGGTGAACTGAGGCAGGTTGTTGTTTATCTGGATGAATCGGTGTTAAGGACTTTCAGTTTTAATGTAGTGTTTTTATTACAAATGAGACTAATTAAAAGCTGCCACATTGTCAGTCAGGTCTCCCGCAATGTTGAACATCAAGTTTAGATTCTGATCATTGTTGGAAATGGGCTTTGGCACTTGTGCTGCAAATGTTATTGGTCCAGGGCTGAATACTGGGATGAGTCGCTTAATTTTCTGTGGAGTTGAATGATATGACATTTCCTTGGCATGGTCCTATTACGGATGTGGATCATGGAACTGCATCTTTATGCATTAGGACCTCATCAGCAGCATAAACCTTAGTCCAAGTGTCTAATGATGTTTAACCAAATGTTAAAGGATTAATATCTAATCTCTTGCTTGGAAATTATTTGTGATTTAAATCCTGCAATATATTGTTGCAATGTTAGAATCTTTGAATTATTTTCGTGGTTGTATTAGACTGTCTAACTGTACAGTGTTCTGATCACTTGTAGGCTGTGGTTGATGCTGTTCTAACAGTGAAGAAACCAGATGAACCCATTGATCTCTTCATGGTTGAAATTATGGAGATGAAACACAAAACTGAGAGTGACACAAAGTAGGTATTACCAACTGAAAGTTGATTGTTGCATTGGAAACGGTGGTGTTGTGTGTCAATTTTCTCATTTGTATCAAACTACTAATGTGAAGAGAGGGCTGGCCATAAATCTTATTGTGATTTGGAACAAAATATACAAAATTAGAACAAATGTTTTGCCATTTTTGGAATAGGATTGTTAATTGTGAAGGTTACATGAACACTTTCAGCATAAGTAATCAAAGAAGAGATATTCTTTCTGCGTCTACTCAATCAATTTAAGACGTCTAGTTGACTCCCAGCTTCCTTTTCTTGAGAGAAGCGTCCAACCTATTTATTATTTATTTTATTTTATTATTTGCCAACCATCATCAATCCATTTTATATAATGGTGTGGGGGGAGGGAGGATGTGGGGGCGGGGGGGAGTTGTGGGGCCAGGAGGGGCAACGAGCGCTTTGGGGGAGAGGGGTGTGTGGGAGGGGGGAGAGGTGGGGGGCAGGGTGTGTGGGTGGAGGTTGTGGGGGCAAGGAGGGGTTGTGGGGGTGATGGGTGTGGGCTGGTGGGAAGGGTTGAATTTATGGATAATTTGATATTTATTTTCCAGCCTTGTGAGAGGAATAGTATTGGATCATGGTGCTCGTCATCCGGATATGAAGAAAAGAGTGGAAAATGCTTATATTCTCACTTGCAGTGTTTCACTGGAGTATGAAAAGACGTATGTGGAATCAGCTTTTGAAATTCTCCAAGCTATCATGATTTATAAACATGATAATTGTAAGGACGTTGTTTTCCTGACTGCAACCAGGGTTGGAACTCTGATTTACGATCATTGAGTATTGGGAAATGTGTTTTAAGGAGTTGGATGGGAATAGTGGAATGGAGATTTGGGAATGTACATGTCCGGTTGAAATTATGCAAGTCAGTTTGACACAGGCTTATGGGAGGTTCTCATGTCGAATAGGAGACTAAAGTTAGGAAGTTCTGCTAAATATCCCAAAAATACTGATGAGTGCTCAGCTGGAGTATTGTTCTATTAGGGACACTTTGAGTTTATCAAGGTAACAGAGAAATGCCGAGGGTGGCTTATTAAACTGGCAATCTAGACCATATAATTAATGGCCTGCCTATTGAATGTTGAAGCTGAGAAAATTATCTATAAAAACATAACTAAGAAAAATTTCAATCAAGGACATCATTCATCTGAGGTAGATTGTATCTTACTAATTTTAGAGGTCAAACAAGGCAGGGAAATACATCATGGAGATGTTTAACAAAGCTTGCATTAGATTTAAATGAGTTTGAATTTAGAAATAAAAATAATAACATTTTGGAAATAGACACGTAGAAAATAATTGAACAGCAATCGTCACTTATCCAGTATCAATATCAGTCATGACCGAGCAGCCTTCCGCCAAGTACGTTTATTCGGACGTCTGACCTTCAGCTTGTCTGTTACATTTCAGTACTCGGGTATGGATGTGAGAGTCGAGCTCATTGCCAGTGGTGCTCTGAAACTGTTGGCCTGAGGCAAATGTTTTGGTTGGAAAAAAACTAAAATGGTGCCTAGTGAATATTGCAAAAACAAAATTAAACAAATGCTGTCGTCAATTTTATTGATTTGGTTATGGCTCAATAGAATTTAATCTGTAAAATACTCTGTAATAACCAGCTATTTTTTTAATTTGTACTCAGAGAAGTAAATTCTGGATTCTTCTACAAAAGTGCCGATGAGAGGGACAAATTTGTGCAAGCAGAGAGAAAGTTCATTGAAGACAGAGTTAATAAAATTATAGCACTGAAGAGAAAAGTTTGTGGAGATTCCAAAAAAGGATTTGTAGTCATTAACCAAAAGGTAAATGCTTTATTACATAGTTTTGTTTCTGAAGCTTTTGTGTGTTACAGGGCAGGTGTGCCGTTTGGATCCTGGCTGAAGAACAATTGGCATTGCCTATTTCTCATTTTAGTCCAGTTGGTACAGAAGCCAACGTTCTTGATGGAATTGCTAATGTCGAATCTCCATTTCCAAAGAGCATTTGCCTCAACTTGAGCAACTTTTGACATTTGAATACATATACAATATAGCCCTTAAAACTCAAACTTCCTGTATTATTTGTTTTAGTAACAATCGTATTTCTATTTAGGGTGGGAGTGTGGTCTTTGCACCTGAAAGTTTAGCAGCCTTACTTCTAACTTTCAGGTGATTATCCCAATGCACTTGGTGGTGAGGCTGTTGCCATATAACCACATGGTTATTATACCGTAAATCTCTATATAACTAACAAAAAGTGTTCCGTTTGTGCCCACGATGTATCTCTATGTCAATGGTTAATTCCTATCTTCTTCCAAACGCAAGGCTACAGCCTTCATTTTCACACATCCTACTCACATTTATCCCGTGGTGGCGATAAACATCTTCCCGTCGCATTTCCACCTATATTTCTGAAGTTATTAATCGCTGAAATTTTAAAAACAGCCCGAAAACTCACAAATGTTGGAGGGAAAAAATCCGAATGACGTCACAATGCACTCGCAAGGCAGGTGACGCACGGAGTCACTCAAGCCTTCTGCAGCACCACACACGCAACTTGTATGTTCTTACCTGGTAAAAATCGCCAACATCAATGCTGCTCACGGACAGAGAGAAGATACAAATGTTTTTCGTGACTGACTTGCAAAAGATAGTGCCAGCGGATTGAGGGCCAATCCCGGCCCATGACCACCCGGGTCTGGAGGGTGACTGAGCGCGCTGAACCCGAGCACCAAGGGACATTCAGACACCCACTGTAAGCGGCAGAAGGAGTGAATTCCTTGGGACAGCCCCAACTTTCCCCCCGGGGTCAGCGTTGTCCGGACACACAGGGACACAAAACCTGGCAACGTCCGCGTCAGCTGCAGCAGAGTTGGGGACTGTCTGGTTCCTCCGCCCACCCAGAGTCACTGACCGGCACCATGACCCCCAACGGGGTGATTCGCTGTGCCGAGGATCGGAGGGAGGAGAGCACGGGGGGGGGGGGGGGGGGAAAGAAGAGAAGAGCGAAAGTGGTGGAATAATGCATTGGGGAATCTGGTTGCATTGTGGGAACAGGTGAGTGGTGCAATATTGCATTGGGGGAGCAGACCCAAGTATAAACTAAAATTTTCACCGTGGTTTTTTAAAAATTTCCCCTGCATATGTACCTTTTGTAGGTTTTCTGAGACAGTGGCATAACTAATGGTGTTACTACCACGTAGCTTCCAGCAGCTGGGTTCAATCCTGAGCACTCGAAGCAGTTTGCACTTTTCCCCTGTGACCTTGGTGCTTCAGGTTTGTCTTGCATCACAAGGATGTCTGGTTTGTCAGATTAATTTCTTCTTGTGTGGCTGATAGATCAGGTGGGAATTGATTGACATTTTGTGAGAATAAAACAGGATTAATGTAAATCTGTGCTTAATATTAGCCCAAAGCATCTGTTTCTGTGTTCTAAGTGATCAGTTGGAATGAACAGCTTTTATTTTTAACATGGCAGGGCATTGATCCATTATCATTGGATGCATTTGCAAAAGAAGGCATTGTGGCATTGAGAAGAGCGAAGCGGAGAAACATGGAGAGGTTAGTCAAACTTTCACATCCAAGGCAGTATCTGCGGAGCGAATGGACAGAAGTCGTTTTGTGTCGGGGACCTTCAGACTGAGGGGGTTCTGACCAAAGATACTAGAGGAGCAAGATAGACCACTCCTGCGAAATCCAATGGATTGACGTGTAGAAAGCAACGGAACGTCACTTCCGCCATTTTAGGAATAAGATCATGATCTCCGTTCTGCCCCTCGCAGTTTAATGCATGGCAGTCCATTGGATTTTGTAGTTTATCTTGTTCTCTAAGCCTTCATTGTTAGACTATTATTATCTCTGTTTATAATAAATAAGGTGCTCCTTTTAAAAAAAAAAAATTTAAAAAGAGAAACTGCGTATAAAATGAGCAACAATGCTCAATGAAAGGTCTCTGGACCATATTCTATGATCTTTTGTTTAATCAGTGTTGTGGGGGAACGGTATGTGTGTGTTTCTGTGTGAGTGGCAAGATAGAGATAATATATTTCAAAGTTCCTCATAGATCAGAAGCAACTTTGATTTAAAGCAACTCATGATGTACATGAGCCAGTCTCATGATGTACATAAGCCATAAAGACAATTATATTTGCCTTTATATTTTGCTATAAGATATAAGCCATAAGCCAATATGTTTGCCTATATTTATATTTTATAAACACATATTATATATGATAGATATATAAATGTGATATTGATGTATATAATTATATAACACACATACATAATTCTCTAGTTTCTTATATATATAAACACATATATGCATTATATGATGTGTATATATGATGCGTACATATGTGTGATATATATGTATATAAATATATAACACACATGTATGTTTCTCTAGTTTCTTTCTTGTGATCTCCTAATTTTGATGAACTTTTTTTTCTTTCATTCAACCTCTCTGAAATCCTAATATTGTGAATAAAATATAAATGAACACATGCCAAGATATTTTTTCATTCTATATTAGTGTAAAGAAATATAGTGTATACATACCTACATTGATGCAGAAGTGAGAGCATTATACATGAAAACTGCATTGCTACCATAGTTTAGTTTTTAATTTAACATATATTTGAGGGAAATCTACATATATTTGAGGGAAATTAGTTACCCTATTTCCTGGCAATGAAGACGCACCACCATTTGAGTTGTTAAATTTTGAAAAAAGGATGGCGGGACAGGATCGAGGGTTTGGTTTAGTCCAGGGGTCCGCAGCCTTTTTTGCATAGGGGCCAGGTCCCTCCAGGACTAGCTGCAGTTCCCAGGTCACCTGCGAGCCCCGGGTCTAGCTGCGGTTCCGCTGTCCGGGCCTGGCAGCCGCTCGCAGCCACCCGAGCTCTGAGTGAGTTTTTAAATGTGAATATCTCATACCTAAACATTTGTGGGTTAGCAGTATATTGCATCAATTCACTCAATTTTAAATCATTCTACAACAAAATTCATAAACAAGGATAACACTTTTTATTTCTGTCATTTATGGTAAGATTTACATAATTTATTGTTTTATGTGTGAGATATACAGAGTGTTCAAAACAAAGGCGGCAGTTCTTTGACAAGTACTCCGTAGTTCGCTGTAGGAGATCTTATCAACGAGTATTCTGGACCCACTGTCAACATCTGAAATTACAGTAAAATATATAGAATTAACTTATAAGAACAAATCTGATTATAATCTGAATGGTGGCCGATTAGGAAAAGGGGAGATGCAACGAGACCTGGGTGTCGTGGTACACCAGTCATTAAAAGTAGGCATGCAGGTGCAGCAGGCAGTGAAGAAAGCGAATGGTATGTTAGCATTCATAGCAAAAGGATTTGAGTATAGGAGCAGGGAGGTTCTACTGCAGTTGTACAGGGTCTTGGTGAGACCACACCTGGAGTATTGCGTACAGTTTTGGTCTCCTAATCTGAGGAAATACATTCTTGCCATAGAGGGACTACAGAGAAGGTTCACCAGACTGATTCCTGGGATGTCAGGACTTTCATATGAAGAAAGACTGGATAGACTCGGTTTGTACTCGCTAGAATTTAGAAGATTGAGGGGGGATCTTATAGAAACGTACAAAATTCTTAAGGGGTTGGACAGGCTAGATGCCGGAAGATTGTTCCCGATGTTGGGGAAGTCCAGAACAAGGGGTCAGTTTAAGGATAAGGGGGAAATCTTTTAGGACCGAGATGAGGAAAACATTTTTCACACAGAGTGGTGAATCTGTGGAATTCTCTGCCACAGAAGGTAGTTGAGGCCAGTTCATTGGCTATATTTAAGAGGGAGTTAGATGTGGCCCTTGTGGCTAAAGGGATCCGGGGGTATGGAGAGAAGGCAGGTACAGGATACTGAGTTGGATGATCAGCCATGATCATATTGAATGTTTCTATAACTACATAACTGCAGAATGGATGATATGTCAATTAAATGCAATTGTTTTCAGGGGTGGGGAGAGACATGTATATCGAAGATGCATTTTTCCTCTAGTAGGTCAATTTATGCCTACTGAATAAAGTCTGTATTCATGTCTACTATGTTCTGTTGTGCTGAAGCAAAAGCAAGAATTTCATTGTCCTATCTGGGACACATGACAATAAACTCTCTTGACTTGATTTAACTTAAATGTAGAAGAGCTTACAATACCCTGCCTGCCTTACAACAAGAACAAAACCAAAAACGTACAGCAGTGTAAAAATTGATGCCCTTATTATTGTTTAAGAAGGAACTGCAGATGCTGGAAAATCGAAGGTAGACAAAAATGCTGGAGAAATTCTTATGGAGGTGGAGCATTTTTGTCTACCTTTTATTGTGCTATATCAATAAAAGAAGACTTTCTAATAACTTGCTGATGTACCAAAAAATGTCATATAATATAATACATTGTCGAAGGATCATAAGAATAGAATTATATATGTTAGTCATCATACATTGGGAAGGAAATTAAGGCTTTAATGTGTGCTCCTCGTGGCATGTCATTGTTCCCTATAACTCTATTTATCGTGTATTTTAAACACCACTGATCGTGTACATTGTGTATATTTAACATTTTTTTCCTGTATTTTTAACACTATTTCAAACCTGCTTAAACACAAGCCGATTCGGGATCTCCGCTGCTTGGAGGTCCTGAATCGGCCGCCTCCTCCGACCGGGGCTTCATGATGTTATAGGCCGCGGGCCGGTTGTCGGAGCTTTTCTCCGGCGAGGAATCCCAGACTCCGCGAGGGAAAGTGCACGCTGCCCCCCGCGACTAGAAGCTCCACACACTGCGGCTTCAGAGTGTTATAGTCCGCGGGGCCAGCGATCAGAGCAATTCTTCTGGCAACCCCTGGCTCTGCGATCTGAGCTATAGGAAGAGATCGGCCTCAAGACAGAAAGTTATAATTTTTTTCTTACCTTTCGTCTTTAGTGGGGAACCTGAAGAAACACTGCTATAAAGTGCTTGAATCGCTTACATTGGCGATTCGAGCACTATAGCAGAACGGCTCGCTAAGCGTGTAGATGTGGGCGCCATGACAGAAGCCCATTAAAAAAAAACCTCATATATATGATTCCCAAAATGGCGCTAAACAAATTACCCATGAGCCCATGACCGTACTACAGCTTTTTCGTCAAGTGGTTTATCTTGCTCCTCTATAATCTTTGGTTCTGACCAAAATGACATCTGGGAATTTTTCTCCATAGAAGTTGCCTGACTTACAGAGTTCCTCCAGCATTTGTATTCTGAGAAGTCTGAGTACAAGGTTCTAGCATCTGCAATTTCTTTGTCTCTATTGTATATCCTATGGTGTTTGGGAATCTGAGTATGACCATTACCACAAAATGATGCTTGTACAAATCAAAATCACAGGTACAGAAATAATCACTTAGTTGAATGATTCTCTCGGTTTCTCTCTAGCCAATATCTGATTTCCTGAATATGGCAGGATTTTGTTTTGCAGATTTCCAGTTTTTATATACAGAGGTCAATAACCATATTAAATAAAAAGTAGAGCAAAAAAAAATCATAGAGCCTGAAAATTATTTCCAGGAATCTGGATGTCAAGAAGATGTTGGAGTGATCATTTAAGCTGCACTTGATGTTGGTAAACAGAAAATATTTTGGACTTTGCCTGCTTTTTGAATCAGCAGCAAAAATATATTTTAAAATTTTAGGTTCAATTCCTTACACAGGAAGTATCTCCCATACTCAAATGTTTAATGACTTCTGGTCTTTTAAACTTGTTAGGCAGTTTGGAACTTCACATTGAAGTATTTCATAGCTACCCTAATTCTTCTGTTGAGCACTATTTAAAACACTGTCCTGGTATTTGATTGCTACCAACTTGTCATGTAATACCTCTTGAAAAAGAAACTCGCCGTGTTTATCCATGTGAAAAGGCATGCAAATACTAATGCAATTAAATTTAAGGATATGAACCTGAGGTCTTATGGTAATTAAACCATTGTGCTAATGCCCACTTTAATTTCAGGTTAACACTTGCTTGTGGAGGCATTGCCATGAATTCATTGGAGGACCTTACCCTGGACTGCCTGGGACAAGCTGGGCTTGTCTATGAACAAACATTGGTAGGTGGTGGTGATGTTAGATGCTGATGGTGATGTTAGGTGCTGCTTTGAGTGAATAATGAAATGTAGTTATTGGTTTAATATGAATGGATTGCCAATGTTTATGGCCATCCACGGGTAAACACCACATAAATTAGATGAATAAACCCCTTTGCCAGGTGATTTCTTTGCCACATGCCGATTATACTTTAGGAAACCACTGTGGGATAATTTAATGGTACGCACAGTTTAATAGACAATATGTGCAGGAGTAGGCCATTCGGCCCTTCGAGCCAGCACCGCCATTCACTGTGATCATGGCTGATCATCCACAATCAGTACCCCGTTCCTGCCTTCTCTCCATATCCCTTGACTCCTCTATCTTTAAGAGCACTATCTAACTCTCTTGAAAGCATCCAGAGAATTGACCTCCACTGCCTTCTGAGGCAGAGAATTCCACAGATTCACAACTCTGGGGAGAAGGTAGGAACGGGATACTGATTGTGGATGATCAGCCATGATCACATTGAATGGCGGTGCTGGCTCGAAGGGCCTACGCCTGCACCTATTGTCTATTAAAAAAAGTTTTTCCTCTACTGTGTTCTAAATGGCCTACCCCTTATTCTTAAACTGTGACCCCTGGTTCTGGACTCCCCCAACATCGGAAACATGTTTCCTGCCTCTAGCGTGTCCAATCCCTTAATAATCTTATGTTTCAATAAGATCCCCTCTCATTCTTCTAAATTCCAGTGTGTACAAGCCCAGTCGCTCTATTCTTTCAACATATGACAGTCCCGCCATCCCGGGAATTAATCTCATGAACCTATGATGCATTCCCTCGATAGCAAGAATGTCCTTTTGTTTTGCGTGCTAATGAAAACTCCATCCCTGCTTGCAAAAGCCAAAAGTAAAACAGATTACTGAAGATTGCCCTTTTATTTTTGATGCAGAATGTGTAGCAAATATTCATGACATGAACCCTTTCTTTTAAAAAAAATACAATTTCCTGTTAGTCAGACACTTTGGCCATTGGCTGATTTGATTGTAACCTCCATTCCATATTTCTGTGTATCCACGGTAACAACTATTTCGCTTGTTCAGAATCTTCACCTAATCGGAGACTCTGTCTCACGTGCCCTTTGAGTAAGAGATTTCCAAAGACTCGGACCCGCCAGAAAGAAAATATTTTGTCACATCTGTCTTAAATAGGTTACCACTAAATTCCAGCACATCACCTGATAACTTAAACTTACCTTAATTAAGATAAAGGAAACAACCCTTGTTACAGAGAACAGAGAGGACATGGCAAAAGTGATCATGGCAAAAGTGATCAAGGCATCTGTAAATTAAGGTTGTGTTCCTGCCATTGAAAGTATAAAATACAGGCCTTGAATGCTGAATGGCATTGCAGATTCAAACTTTGTTCCAGGTCCAAACGACATGGCATTATTATATAAAGAGTGATATATTGTCAGACAAATTTCAGGTGGGGTGTTAAACTGTTTGCTTCCTTAGAAGGGAATGAGAAGGGGAATATTGTGTTGGGATTTGGATCTTGTGTTGCATAAAATTTGACTTTTTTAATGCAGGGTGAAGAAAAGTTCACTTTTGTTGAGGAATGCAACAATCCTCGGTCAGTGACACTGCTTCTCAAGGGTCCAAATAAGCACACTTTAACACAAATCAAAGATGCTTTGCGTGATGGTCTACGTGCAGTAAAGAACGCAATTGAGGATGGCAAGTGATTTTCATTTACATGATTGAAGGAATCAAGTTAAATGTGACATTGCAACTGTGCCTTATTGGTATGGTAAACAAGGATGAATCGCAGAAATGTTATTCTCTCATTGAACAGTTAAACAAGTTCAAGTACAATGACATTATTTGTATTTTCCATTCAATTTATTCTCACACGGAAGCATTTTTTTCATAACTCAGCTTTATCTTACAAACCCTGAATTTAAAAAAAGCTAGAATGCTCATATCTTTAGCAGACATGCATTATAGTTCTGTATGTATAGCAATGAATAAGATTAACCTCTAACAATAATTTTTTAATGTATTACTTTGTGATGTCGTCTGGTCACGTGTGTGATATTTTGGGCTCACTTTCCAAAGAATGGCCCGTGCACTTTTAGCATAACCTGCCTTCTGTATTCTGTTGTGTTCAAGAAGGGTTTCGGCCCGAAACGTCGCCTATTTCCTTCGCTCCATAGATGCTGCTGCACCCGCTGAGTTTCCCCAGCAATTTTGTGTACCTTCTGTATTCTGTTGTTGCTGTGATCACTTTTGGCCTGTCTTCTCTGTTCTCTTTAGACATTTGATAGGCTTTTCCTTATCTTAATTACCGTTCCAACTGTATTAAGTAATGTCCAACACATTAAGTGAATTCCACTTGTCATTTACAGTCTACTAGAAACTTTGTTAGTTTAAACTACAAATTGCAATTATCAAGAGTCTTCCAGAACCCCACTGGAAACTTTATATTAAAAAAAAAACCAAACAAGAACTAAAGGGGCGGCATGGTGGCACAGCGGTAGATTTGCTGCCTTGCTGCACCATAGACCCGGGTTTGATCCTGACCTCGGGTGCGGTTTGTACGGAGTTTGTACTTTCTCCCTGTGGCTGTGTGGCTTTTCTCTGAGATCTTGGGTTTCCTCCCACACTCCAAAGATGAACAGGTTTGTAGGTTAATTGGCTTGGTGTATGTGTAAATTGTCCCTAATGTGTGTAGTATAGTGTTAATATGCGGGTATTGCCACATAAAGCAAAATATTGAATCCAACTGTTTCATGATGCTTCATTGATTAGTCTACTGTGAGGTCTTGTCAATAGACAATAGGTGCAGCAGTAGGCCATTCGGCCCTTCGAGCCATTCAATGTAATCATGGCTGATCATCCCCAATCTGTACCCCGTTCCTGCTTTCTCCCCATATCCCCTGACTCCGCTATTTTTAAGAGCCCTACCTAGCTCTCTTGAAAGCATCCAGAGAACCTGCCTCCACTGCCCTCTGAGGCAGAGAATTCCACAGACTCACCATTCTCTGTAAGAAAAAGTGTTTCCTCGTCTCCGTTCTAAATGGCTTACTCCTTATTCTTAAAGGTTTTTCCACATAAAATATGTTCACTAAATCTTGCTGACAGTACCTGACTAAGCCACATATTTCAAAATAATGGAATGAAACTTTACAAAACAGGAGAGGGCCATTTGGCCCATCGTGTCTGCTGGTTAACAGTTACCCAGCCAAACCTAACTTTCCAGCACTTGGTCCTTGGCCAAATTTAAATTTGATGAGCGCTTCCAGACCACGCAATTTAATACACCACAATTATGTCCCCCCCCATTTCCTTCCAAAGAAAACTAACCTAACTTAAACCGTCCACTGATTGTTTAAAAGTACCAGCATGGTAAAGAATGCAGTTAAAAAGACTGATGAGATGCTTTCATTGGTGTAGAATATGTGCAGACAGGTTATACTAAATTTCTGTGGAATTCCAGTTATACCACTACTCTTGAGTTCTGTGTTTAGAGATAATTTCACTAGAGTGAATTATCCAGACAGTGCGCGCACACACAGGAGGGAAGTAGACATCTTTCTTTACCCTAAACGGTGATGGTCTTAAACTTGCTGCCTGAAATCAGGAGGCAGCTCAAGCGACAGCGAAGCATCACTCCCTGATGAGCTCAATGCGTTATACGCACGCTTTGATAGGGAGAACACTGATGTGCTTTCCCGAGCCCCCATAGCCCTGATGGTATTACTGTGAAAGTCACAGAGACCGACGTCAGAAGATCCTTCAGCAGGGTGAACCCTTGGAAAGCCGCAAGACCTGATGGTATACCCGGTCGAGTTCTCAAAATCTGTGCAGACCAACTGGCTGGGGTTTAAGCGGACATTTTCAATCTCTCTGTTGAGGTCTGAGGTTCCCTCCTACTTTAAGAGGGCATCAATAATACCCAAGAAGAGTAAGGTAATGTCCCTCAATGACTATTGACCAGTGGCACTAACGTCCGTGGTGATAAAGTGCTTTGAGAGCCTGGTTATAAGGCATATCAACTACGACTTCAATAAGAACGTTGACCCACTACAGTTCGCCTTCTGTCACAATAGGTCTACGGAGGATGCGATCTCCCTGGCTCTCCACTCCGCAATGGACTACTTGGACAATAAAAATACTTACGTCAGACTGTTTATAGACTACAGCTCGGCGTTCAATGCCATCATCTCCTCCAAGCTGGTTTCGAAACTCACGGAACTGGGTCTCTGCGCATCCCTCTGCAAGTCATTTTGAATTGACAGAAACACTTCATCCTCAGCGATAATCAGTACTGGAGCACCTGAAGGTTGCGTGCTCACCCCCCTTTGCTCTACTCACTCTTTACTCATGACTAGCCGGACATAGTGCAAACTCCATTTTCAAGTTCGCTGACGACACCACCATTGTGGGACGAATTGCAGATGGTGGTGAGTTAGAGTATAGAAGTGAGATCGACCGACTGACCATATGGTGCCAGCACAACAACCTGGCTCTCAATATCAGCAAAACCAAAAAACTGATTGTGGACTTTGGAAGAGGATGGTGAGGACCCACAATCCTGTTTACATCAATGGGACGATGGTGGAGAGAGTCGAAAACATCAAATTCCTGGGCGTGCATATTTCCAATTATCTTTCCTGGACATTGTTGTGTTGCAACAAGCACACTGATGCAATCATAAAGAAAGCACATCAGCGCCTTACTCCGGAGAAGATTACGGAGATTCGGTATGTCAAAGAGGATTCTCTTGAACTTCTACAGGTGCACAGTAGAGAGCATACTGACTGGTTGCATTGTGGCCTGGTTCGGCAACCTGAACGTCCAGGAGCAGAAAAGACTGCAAAAAGTTGTAAACACTGCCCAGGTCATCACCGGCTCTGACCACCTCACCATCAAAGGGATCTATCGAAGACGCTGCCTCAAAGGCAGCCAATATCGTCAAAGACCCACACCATCCTGGCCACACACTCATCTCACCACTGCCATCGGGAAGAACGTACAGGAGCCTGAGAACTGTTAACGTCCAAGTTCAGAACAGCTTCTTCCCAATAGCCATCAGGCTATTAAACACTACAACCTCATAAGCTATGAACTACAATAGACTATTATTATTATTATTGCACTGTTATTGTTTGGGTTTTTTTCTGAGTTTTTTTGTATTATTTATTATGATTCCATATTCTGTTGTGCTGTAGCAAGTAAGAATTTCATTGTTCTATCTGGGACATAAGACAATAAAACACTCTTGACTCTTGAAAGTGTGCTGGTAGCAGAATCTTCACCACCTTGTTGAAGAGCTATGTGCTCCAATGCCTTGAATCTCCTTCCTTGATAAACTGCAAATCTAGGCAAATGACATATCAGAATGAGTTCTACGGCTTGACCAGATTTTCTTCTGTTTCCTGAAGATTGTGCTGAAATGACATGGGGGCTGGCAGATCTCTATTATTGTACCTGACTAATATGCTTGAGAGCTTTGTGGGACTAGAACTAGAATCTATTTGTGCTTTCCAATTCTATATATTTTTTTTTTAAATAATAAGTTTATTGCTGCACCTTCATTGTGCCACATTCTCTTTCTTGGATATATGTTTAAAAAAACATACAACAAAGCACAATTAACCATTGGGGCATTTGGTGAGCTAATTCTTACATGTTTGAATTAAAACTCTAACCTGATGGTGGCCAAATTATTTTTTAACTTTTATTTTAATAGGATGTGTAGTGCCAGGTGGAGGTGCATTTGAAGTTGCTGTAGCAGATGCTTTGATCAAACACAAACCCAGCGTAAAGGGCAGAGCGCAGTTAGGAGTGCAAGCATTTGCAGATGCACTGTTGATTATTCCCAAGGTAAGAATTTCTTACGACAAAGTATGTCTCGTTATATATTGACATGCTGGTATAAATGTGTGCGGAGTGGGAGGTGGAATTTGATTGCATTCTTTTGGCTTTAAATTGAAATTGTTCATCCTGACAACTATTAGTTAACAAGACACATATTTGATGCAATTTGCTATTTCCTACTTTCAAGTGCAAAAGACCGTTGAAAATGTACTTTCAACTATTACATGTGGAAAGTAATCGAAAGTGTGCAATAAGACTTCATACTTTGCTATGCTCTCTTCCACATCAAAATACTTTTGCCTGTGTTCTGTCTAATTTTGGCCTAAGCTAAATATGGCACTGGTAACTGATTATTTGCTGTATAAATATATCAACTACTGTTTGTTTCAGGTACTTGCACGTAATTCAGGATATGACCCTCAAGAGACACTTGTAAAAATTCAGACAGAATACTCCAAAAGCGGTCAACTTGCTGGAGTGGACGTGAACACTGGTAAGTTAGCACTGGGATCAGTCAGTTAATTGGTCATTGCATACTGCCCCATGTGAATGGTAGAATCTATTTGGGAGGATGTACTTGATCAAATATAAGTAAATTATATTAATGTAAATAGGTGGGTGAAGGGCCAGTAATATGTTTAAATTGACGTGCGCAATGTAAAGTCACTTGATTGTTTCTTATTTTCTTGTTGATTCTTGAAATTGGCTTTGGCTTTATGTTAAATTAGGTTAATAGAAGCGGCGTTTTTTAATGCACCATTGTCTGTTTTGATTCATCATGCTGCAGGTGAACCAATGTTAGCTGCAGAAGTGGGAGTTTGGGACAATTATAATGTCAAAAAACAGCTGCTTCATTCATGGTAAGTGATAGAAATAAACCTGACCTGGATATTTTTCCCCTTTATAATACAGATTCCCATGTATTTTGGGAACAGTGATCACAACTCCATAAGTTTTAAGATATGAATAAGGATGTCAGAATCTTTTGGGTGGTGTACTAAATTGGAGTAAGGCAGAATACAACATCACTAGGCAGGACTTGGGAGATCAGGGCAGCAAGTTGCAATCGGGAGTAGGGATGTATGTGACCAGTTAAGGCAACCTTGAATGACCAGAAAGTTCTAAATTTGATCAAAAAAGGAAATGTGTAAGCCCCTGGAGCCTTATGGGATCTATCCCAGGATATTAAGAGAGGCAAAAGAGAAGATTGCAGGGGTCTTGACCTAGATCTATGTGTCTTCTCTAGCCACAGGTGAGATACTGAAGAGAAGCTAATGTTCCTTTGAGAAGGGAAGTGGAGTTAATCCAATAAATTATAGACGGGTGAGCCTCTTATCAGTTGGGGAAGCAATCGGAGAAGATGCTTTGGCATAGGATTTAGTTGTCCTGGAAGAGAATGGGATAATGAACATGTCCCTAATTATCCCATTTTCTTTGAAATGCTGAGTGTTTATAAGTGCTGACAAAAGAATTGAGGGATAGGCAGTGGATGTTGTCTTAATGAATTTTCATAATGCACTTGATAGTCCCTCATTGTCAGAAGATAAAGCACAGGATCCTCAGTGACTTGGTAATTTGGAGACAGAGGTTAGAGGTGGATGGGTTTTATTCTGTCTGGAGATCTGTGACCAGTGGGCGAAGAATTGCAAGGTGGAATTTGAGAGGTTACATGTAAGTTGAAAGTGTACAGTTAATGGCAAGACCCTTAACATTGATGTACAGAGGGATCTTGGGGGACTTTTCTTTCTTGTTATCACACCATGAAACTTTCAGTTAGGCTAAATAATTTCCAGGAGTTGGACATTAAGTGTGAGCTGGATAGGGGGCAGCTCCAATAAGATCCCCTGACAGTAGGACTCAATGGGTGGCACCTGGTGTATAAGGGCTCTTTGAATATACCCAATGAGAAATTGGAATTACACTAATGTGCAATTTAGAAAAGCGTTATCTGAACCTGTTTTGGGCAGTATCTTTTTTAAGGAATAAGATTAGATTAGATTATACCTTTAATAATCCTTTTCAGGAAATTACAGTGCCACGACAGCTTCAAGACAGACATAACACCACACATTTCCTCAAATGGCTTCCATACTTAACAAGTTAAAATACAAGTTAAAATACAATTAATTTAAAAAAAAGTGCAGTTATTTATGCGCATTATATAATCTTATAGCAGCTGGTAAACAGGACTTCCTATGTCTCTCAGTTTTGCACATTGGTGCAATCTGCCTCTGACTGAAGATGCTGCTCTTGATCACCTTCAGGGCATGGAGTGGGCGAGTGGGGTTGGTCATTATAGAACCTAGTTTGTTCAGAGTTCTGGCCTCTGCCACCTGCTGGACCGTTCGTTGCTCAGCCCCGACCACTGAGCCGGCCTTCCTGATTAGTTTGTCCAGTCTGTTTTTATCCGCTTTCTTTGACTAAACACTAAATACATAGGGATAGTTACTTTAATCTGGAAATAAACAGTTGCTGACTGAAACATTGAACAGTAGGCACAGGGACACACCCTTTGTCAAACATGTTGGGAAAGTGATATGTTGAACACACAATGTTTTGTCAAACGTGTCAGGTAATACGAATCTCCTCTGCATGCACGTGATCTGTATCCCTCCTTTTCCTGCATATCTATTTGCCTATTTCAATGTCATTGTCTTATCTGCCTCTCCCACTACCACTGGCAACATGTCCAGGTACCTACTCGCTACCCTGTATATTTTAAAAGAATTGACCTATGCATGTCATTTAAATTTTGCCCCTCACCTTCAAACTATGCCCTCTAGTCTTTGACATTTCCACCCTGTGGAAAATGCTTCAGGCTCTATCTATACATCTCAATTTTATATACTTCTATCAGGTGTTCTGTTAGCCTTCGATGCTCCAGAGAAAATAATCCATGTTTGTCCAACCTCTCCATAAACCAATATCCTCTAATCCAGGTGACATTCTGGCAGCAGTATGAAGAAGGGTTTCAACCTAAAATGTCACCTATCCATGTTCCAGAGATGTTGCCTGGCCAACTGAGTTACTCCAGCATTCTGTGTCCTCTTGAACATTCCATAAACCAATATCCTCTAATCCAGGTGGCATTCTGGCAGCAGTATGAAGAAGGGTTTCAACCTAAAATGTCACCTATCCATGTTTTCCAGAGATGTTGCCTGGCCAACTGAGTTACTCCAGCATTCTGTGTCCTCTTGAACATTCTTGTAAACCTCTTTGCACCGTCGCAAGCCTCCACATCCTCCTGTAATGGGTTGACCAGAGCTGCACACAATACTCCAAATCGGCCTAATCGAAGTCCTATAAAGCTGCAACATGACTTTTATACTCCATGCCCCAAACCTATGATGGCAAGCATCACCTGCGTTCTTTACCTCTCTATCTACTTGCGTTGCGACTGTTGGGATCTATGTGCATGGATCCCAAGATAGAGGTGCCCCTAAATTCTTAGTGAGAATTTTAGTGTTTTGGTATGCCCATCAAACATTTCAGGTTAAATGGGACAATGTTGTATCTGCTCCATTCTGTGTTAGTAACGGAATGCGGCAAGGAGGAATTTTGTCTCCTATTTTATTTAATGTTTATATGGATGAATTGTCAAATCAGTTAAATAGGTTTAAAAACTGACTGTCTTGTGGGCAACACTATTGTTAATCATCTTATGTATGCAGACGACCTGGTCCAGCTCTGTCCATATAGTGCTGGGCTGCAGCAGATGCTGAAGGTGTGCTCTCAGTATGGCCTTGATTATGACATAAAGTATAACGCTAAGAAAAGCCGCATAATGATAGTTAGAAGCGCTGAGGACAGGAAATTAACTTTTCCGACCTTTTATTTGTCACACAGTCCTCTTGCTGTGTGTGAGGAAATTAAATACCTAGGTCATGTCATATCCGATGACTGGACGGATGACAAAGACCTCTACCGACAGCGCTGTAAAATTTATCTTCAAGCTGACATGCTTATAAGGACGTTTTCTATGTGCTCTGACTCTGTGAAGTGTTTCCTGTTCAGAACCTACATCACACCGTTATATACTGCTCAATTGTGGTCTAATTATAAGAAAAAGAGTATGCAGAGGCTCAAGGTAGCATACAATACTGCAATGAGGTTGCTACTTCGTGTCCCTAGATGGCATAGTGCCAGTCAATTGTTTGTGTCCACTAGAGTGCCAACCTGTGAGGCACTCTTAAGACAGCTGATGTTTAGTTTTATGTGTCGCCTGGACAAGTCAGAGAACCACATAATTGAAGCCCTAGTCAGCCCTCTGAAAAGCTGCTATAGATTCACTTCTAGGCTAAGACGGCATTGGTGCAATAGCTTGTATATCTTATAGGCTAATATGCAATTTTTAATGTATTTTTGTATCTCCTTATACTGTTTGATGTGTTATATGGACCTGTGTCTGAAATAAAGCTTTAATAATTCCTCTGTATATCAATGCTATTTACCGGTCTTCCATTAATATACCAATGTTCTGTTTCTCTTTTGTATTTGCCTTCATGAAAGGACAAGCCATGGTGCATTTACGTAAAGATAATAAATTGCTGTTAAATTGGACTTAACATTTGGAAGTTTTTCCTTTCATGGCGGTCATTGTGAGAAACAAACTAATGAACAATGGAATAACCTTTCTTACCAACTCCCAGAAAGCTATCTTAGCAGTCATGTTTGAGGGTTGTTGATAGCATTGAACTGGCAGATTCCCACTTCCCATTCACCTGACACTTGTCTGGTAGAACATCCCTTAAAGCCAAAGGTGACCAATCCTGCAGGAGAACATGCTACTCTTCAAGCAGATATATTCATCAACTTAAGTCTAGCGAGTAATTTGTCCACATGTCTTTCTCCCCAACTAAAATATTGTCTATGGTGGCAAGGTTGTGATGTTGAAATGGCACTAATAACCAGAAAATGTCTATTTTGGGTAAAGTTTTGCCTCGTTTAGTGTGTTGGTTGATGGGGAAACGGCTGTTTCATCCACCTAATGAGTTTGCAACATTTTTGCTTGACTTTTTTTATTTTCCATCATCACAACTAGTTTGTAAGCACATTTGCAGCTGAAGCATTTGAAGAATATTTTAAACTGATAGATTAAATAGAAACATGTTTATTTGAGGTTGCAACATGGATACAATAGATTTTCTTTGTTCAGTTGAACTGAGCTTTTTCTTTTAAACTTGTTTTTCAGTACCGTAATTGCCAGCAATATCCTTCTTGTTGATGAAATAATGCGAGCTGGATTGTCATCACTGAAAGGTTAAATGAAGAAGGACAACCTTTTGATAGCAGGCATTTCTCAGAGTCCAGCATATCAACCATCATGCAGCTGACTGAAGTTGCTCAAAAATAAGTATAACTAATGTTGAGGCTTTCCATTCTGTTGCTGTTTAAAAAAGATGCAGAGGCAAGGTACAAATTTACCAAGTCTTTTAGGTAATTTAGCATTAAGACGTGCATTCATATTTCATGGTTATTTATGATGAATTTTTGTATCCTGCATTCAATTAAACAGTTTGGTTTCCTAATCTTTGTATTGAAGCCTTCAATAAACTTAGTTGTTTTGCCAATGAGAACTGGCAGATTCTGTGTTTATCTGTGCCAGCTCAATGCATGAAACAGGGCCTTTGGCCCACCTTCTCCAGCCTCTGCCTGCACCTCAAGCTGCAAGTCTAGGAAACATCCTAGGAAATCTCTTCTGCACCTTTCCAACTATAACTGGGTGACTGGAACTGCTCTTTGTACTTAAATTGTGGTCTCGTCAAAGATGTACAGCTGCATCATGATGTTCCAACCTTTGTACTCGCTACACATCCAAATGAAGCGTGCCAACACATTAACCAACGCAATAGCTCAACTACCCTTTGATTCCGTCTTCCAGGTCAATTTTAAATCTAATTTGCTATCTCACCTAGGGTTCCATATAATCTATTTGTGTGTGACATTCTCAAAGGCCTTACAGGTTATACATACACTGTTGACTGCCCTGCTTTCATTGATCTTGGTGATCTTTTTATTTTTTTAAACTCCTGTCAAATTTGGAGTTGTTAATAGTAAGCTGGGAAAGTGATATGTGGATATAGGAGAGGGGAGTTTGATTGGCAAATACTAGAGGTGAAAAGAAGACAAAAGGGTGTTGGAAAAAGAGAAATGGAAAGACAGGAAGGGATGTGGGTGGAAGGGGATGGGAAAGGGTAAATTGGGACTAGGAGATGGGAGTTGAGTGTACAGAGAAGGGAAAAGGAGCAGGAATTGGGGAGGGGGGTGAGGGGATGGTGGTGGAAATGGGTGCACACCAAGATTAATACAGATGGATGTTGTAGCCCAAAAGGCTTGTTTACAGGTGCCCTCCATAATTGGGCGAAAGACCCATCATTTATTTATTTGCCTCTACTCCACAATTTGAGATTTGTAATAGAAAAAAAATCACATGGTTAAAGTGCACATTGTCAGATTTTAATACAGGCCATTTTTACACATTGGAGTAGACAAAATGTTTAAGAATTTTTACACATATTGGTTTCACCATGTAGAAATTGCAGCAGTGTTTATACATAGTCCTCCCATTTCAGGGCACCATAATGCTTGGGACACATGCAATGTCATGTAAATAAAAGTAGTCGTATTTAGTATTTTGTTGCATATCCTTTGCATGCAATGACTGCTTGAAGTCTGCGATTCATGGACATCACCAGTTGCTGGGTGTCTTCTCGGGAAGATCTGCCAGTCCTGTATTGCATCCATCTTTAGCTTATGCTTCTTTTGGGGGCTTATCCCCTTCAGTTTTCTCTTCAGCATATAAAAGGCATGCTCAATTGGGTTCAGATCGGGTGCTTGACTTGGCCACTCGAGAATTGAACATTATTTAGCTTTGAAAAACTCCTTTGTTGATTTAGCAGTATGTTTGGGATCATTGTCTTGATGTAGAATGAACTGCCGGCCAATGAGTTTTGAGGCATTTGTTTGAATATGAGCATATAGGATGTGGCTATACACTTCATAATTAATTATGCTACTATCATCAGCAGTTGTCTCTTCAATGAAGATAAGTGAGCCAGTACCTTCAGCAGCCATACATGCCCAGGCCATAACACCCCCACCACTGTGTTTCACAGATGAGGTGGTATGCTTTCGATCTTGGGCAGTTCCTTCTCTCCTCCATACTGTGCTCTTGCCATCACTCTGATATATGTTAACCTTTGTCTCATCTGTTCACCAGACCTTTTTCCAGAACTGGTTGCTCTTTTAAGTACTTCTTGGCAAACTATAACCTGGCCATCTATTTTTGCGGCTAACCAGTGTTTTGCATCTTGCAGTGTAGCCTCTGTATTTATGTTCATGAAGTCTTCTGAGGACAGTGGTCATAAACAAATCCACACCTGACTCCTGAAGAGGTTTTCTGATCTGTCGGACAGGTGTTTGGGGATTTTTCGTTATTATAGAGATAATTCTTCCGTCATCAGCTGTGGAGGTCTTCCTTGGCCTGCCAGTCCCTTTGCGATTAGTAAGCTAACCAGCACTCTCTTCTTAATGATGTTCCAAACAGTTGATTTTGGTAAGCCTAAGGTTTGGTTGATGTCTCGTAACAGTTTTATTCTTGTTTCTCAGTCTCATAATGGCTTCTTTGACTTTCATTGGCACAACTTTGGTCCTCAACCTTGAGAAACAGCATAAACGTTTCCAGCGGTGATGGAAAAACCAGGCGCTGAGGGCTCTCTTATACCTGCATGAAGGAGGCAATTAAACACCTGAGCAATTACAAACACCTGTGAAGCCATGTGTCCCTAACATTATGGTACCCTGAAATGGGGAGGGTGGGAGGACTATGTATAAACACAGCTGTAATTTCTACATGGTGAAACCAAAATGTATAAAAATACCCTTTAATAAAATTTGACAGTGTGCACTTTAACCACATATGATTTATTTTTTTCTATTACAAATCTCAAATTGTGGAGTACAGAGGCAAATAAATTAATGATGGGTCCTGTATGTGCTATAAGACTATTGGTAGGGGACTAGCTGTAGAAGTCCAAAGACCTCTAGGTGGCAGCACAGGTACATAAGGTCATGAAGGAGGGAGATTGGATGCTAATCCTTATTAACTGGGGCACAGAATATGAAAACGTGGTCATGATACAATTTTATTAAATGTTGGTTGGGATGCATGTAGAATATTGCATGTATTCTGCCCACACTACAGGAAAATGTGATTGTGCAGGAGTGTTCCTTTCATCACCCATTAAGCATATCTTCACTTTGCAACACTAAATGTCATCAGAATGTTGCCTGTGATGGAGTAATAAGAGAGACTGGTTAACCTGGCTTTGTAATCAGTGGAATAGAGGTAAATGGGATGAAGACAAATGTTCCCTGATGGTCCGCAAGGATATGATGGGCTGGAGGGCCTGTTGCTATGCTATATGGCTCTTGATTCCAGGTCCATGGTAACAGTAATAATCGAACACTGAATTCTCCCAATTTTGTTAGCCCTTGCTGTCTCCTCCCCTTCCTCAGCCCTCGGGCTGTCTCCTCCCATCCCTCAGCCCATCAGGGTCCTCCTCCTTTTTCCTTTCTTCTCCCCGCCACCCCCCATCAGTCTGAAGAAGGGGTTCGGCCCGAAACGTTGCCTATTTCCTTCGCTCCATAGATGCTGCTGCACCCGCTGAGTTTCTCCAGCATTTTTGTCTACCTTACATGGAAAACAAAGATGGGTTTAGAATTAAAAACAAAATGCTAGAAATATTCAGCAGGTGAAACAACACCCGGTTTGTAATGTAAGCATACGTATAAAGTTTGGTGAGTAAGGCGTTTGAGCTACAAGCACTAACAGTTATATAAGAGTACAATATTGGAAATAATAGAAAGGTGACTTAAATATGGGCGTAATGGACATTTCATGATCAAGGTTACAGATTTTCAGAGTTGATTATGAAGAAAAAATGGCAGGTGGGCTGGAGGTGCAAATTAAGGAAGACATTTAATGTTGCAAAATGAAGATATGCCTTATTCATTATGAAAGGAATCAATTTTATCAGCGTTGGGTAAAAAGGACATGATAATGCTACTGGGAGATTCTGTAGTGAAAAGGAGATAGAGGAACAAATCTAAAAATTACAATGATGAGCTAAAACCCTAAATTAGGACTCTAATGACAAATATGATCGGGATATGGCATGAAGAGGGAAGACATTTCTGAAATGTGTAACAGTCATGAGAATTTTTTCGATCAGTATGTTTCTCCCCAAAGCAGGAGGGCATTGCTAGATCAGATTATGTCCTGGAAAATCATGTGGGGCAAAGTTCGTCGTTCATTCGCTCGTGTGTCAGATGATGTAGTTCGTTGTTGGCTTCTGTTGTCATCCAACATGTTGACAGAATTGTCGCCCGGTGCGTCAGAGTGCATCGCATCGTCACTTCCAGGGATCGTCACGAGGAGGCTTCTGTCATGATCCCAAGTGACCGAGTGTCTGTTGGGGGAACACTTCAATGAGGGTGATCATTGTCTAATAAGGTTTGAATTCGTAATGGAAGGAAAGGAATAGTACAAAGTAGACCTAGTACTACTAATGATTAATTTGTTTAAAACAAAGTGCTGGAGCAACTCAAACGTTCAGGCAGCATCTGTGTAGCGATATTTCTGGTCGAGACCCTTCTTTAGTCTGATTGTTTCGGAGGGAGAAAATAAAAGCAGTAATGATACAGGTGAGATGGTTTTGATTGACAGATAGGTGGACAAGGGCTAGAGATGAAAAGGAGACAAATGTGTATCAGATAAGGAGAGAACAGGAATGAAATGTAAAGCCAGAGGGGGAGGGTGGGAGGTCTAGGTGGAAGGAACAGGGAAGGGTAGGATAGCCTGAGAAATGGATGAGGGGTGCACAGGAAAGGGTGAAGGGAGATGTATTATTTAATACTGGAGAATTCAATTTTCATATCGTTGGGTAGTAAGTTCGATATGCAAAGAGGAGTTATAATGATTAGCAGCTGGGAGAAAAAAACATTTTCCTGCCTTTTATCTCAAGGAATTTTTGTCCTGTGGTGTGATTGCTCATGAAGTATTTTAAATGTCCAAACATGATATTTGGAGTGGGAGTTTGTGTGTTTCTTTTTTTAAATACAAAAAATGAACGAATACTCCTGTCTTCATGTAGTGACCCTGACTAATTTCAGATGATGTGGTGAGGTAGCCCATTACTCTAATTGTCATATATTTTACTTGGTGAGAAGCTAATACCATTTGTTCTCACCTGACAAGCCACCCTCTCATCGTGCTCCCACAATGTGGGCAACAATTTCCTCATCTATGTGGCTTTCACAACTTACTGGATATTCTGCTGATTTCTTTAATCTGTCAAAATGAATACGATCTGCGGTTAGCAATGTGGGGAGAAGAAAGGTTGCGTGTAAATGGTCAGTGTGGACTCGGGCTGAAGGGCCTTTTCCAAGCTATATGTGTCTGTGATTCAAGAAGACTATCACATTGGGCGTCTTCTTCATCCCTCATCCCTCAGTTGAAATTATCTCTATCCTAATCCCCTACCCCAGTCCTGAACATATTGTTTTTTTTAATCATTTCTCTTGCATAACTAAGATCAGATTTTTCATGAGACCTATTGAACGTCCCTTCATATCCCCACTAAAATGTTGGCACCCAGTTTCAAAACTTGGTCTCTCCTTTAAGTGGTAGGAAGGAACTGCAGATGGTGGTTTACACTGAAGATTGACACAAAATGCTGGAGTACCTCAGCTGGACAGACAGCATCTCTGGAGAGAAAGAATAGATAACGTTTCAGGTTGAGACCCTTTTTCAGACTGAGGATCAGGGAAGAGGGAGTCTAGAGATATAAAAGGTTAAAGATTCCTATATATGGGGGAGACCAAGCCCAAGCTCGGCAATCAATTTGCTGAACACCTCCGCCGAGGCCTATGTGATCTCCCAGTTGCGAAACACTTTAACTCCCCCTTCCATTCTCATACTGACCTTTCTGTCCTGGGCTTCCTCCACTGTCTGAGTGAGGCCCAATGTAAATTGGAGGAACAGCACCTCATATTTTGCTTGGGTAGCTTACAATGCAGCAATATGGATATTGAATTCTCTAACTTCAAGTAGCCCTTGCTTACTCTGTCCCTCCCCCAACCCAGTTCTCCGACTAGTTCTACTGTCCTGATTAAATATTACTGATGTTTTCAAGAGGGAATTAGATTTAACTCTTAGGGCTAAAGGAATCAAGAGATATAGGGATAAAGCAGAAACGGGGTACTGATTTTAGATGATCAGCCATGATCATTTGAATGGTGGTGCTGGCTCAAAGGGCCAAATAGCCTACTCCTGCACCTATTTAAAAAATATTTCTATGTTTGGATGCCACGTTGTCACCTTCCGTTCAGCTATTAATGAACCATTCTACATTTCATTATCAGTATCCGTTTTGATCTGTCGTTTTCACACCTTACCCTTCTATATCTCTAGACTCCCTCTCCCCTGACTTTCAGCCAAAAGAAACTTTCATACCTTCTCTCCAGAGATGCTGCCTGTCCCACTGAGTTACTCCAGCATTTTCTGTCTATCTTCTGTAAGTGGTGGTGTTTATGGTTCTTTCTCCTGAGGTCCTGTACCCATCTCCTTTAGATATTTTGTCATCACACTCTTCCTCTCCAGTTCCAACTTCATTCTTCTTCAAAGTCCTTAAGCATTCCCCACATTTGTGTAATTATATTGTGATGCGTGTGCCCATCATTCAGCCATATCCAACAATATATATCCACCGTACATCCACTGTGATTCCCAATGATCTAATTGTAACTCCTGGTGAATCCCGAGGGTCTTTCACGACCCCCCCCCCCTCGCACCTCCCTTAGAAACTTAACTGGAAAACACATTGATATCTACACAAACGACCCGCTGAAACTCAGATCGACTCACCACAATCACTCCCAGCCTCTCCAGCTTCCAATATTTTGAGACCACTTGTCCAACATCTTCCAGCTAAGGATAAACATTCCTTTGACAATTAGTTAGCAGGAAGAAGGGGTGGGAGGTTGCAACCTTCACGTGGTACGCCCTGCTTCAACAAATGCAATCAACCGGGCGCGCACAATCAAATAGAACAAGTTGTTCTACAACTTTAGGCTGTCCACGCCATACGCAAGCAGAATCAGGAAGAACAAAATCTTAAACATGAACAAATAATGGCAGGTCAGTGTAAAGATACACTGATGTCGTATTGTAGTGCAGGCCATTCAGCCCCTCGGCTCCCGGCAGTGTCAGGCACTCGGTATTTGCAGTGGTCGGGAGCTCTCCGCCGGCTTGTGGCCGGTTGATCAGGGCTGGAGCCCGGGGTGGGGGCCGGGGAGGTGCGGGAACACCCTGCAGGCAGGCCCGGCCGGCGAGCGGGCGGAGTCGGGAGCGAGCTTGCTGAGCAGGCGAGTTAAACTGGGCACCCACTGGCGGCGGCGGCTCCCCGCAGTCTTCAGTCGCAGTCAGTCAGCCGCTGGTAAGTGCGGGGCAGGAGCAGGCCCGGGTCGGGACCGGGACTCCTCACGGCCACTGGGGCCCTTGCGGGAGCTGCGGCCCCGCCGGACTCAACCCGCCCCGACGCGGACCGAGGGGAGGAGGCGGCAGGGCCCGGCATGCGATGGGAAGGGAGGCCCAGGCTGGCCTGTGGCTGGATCGGGGAGACGGATCTGCCGGGTCTGCATCGGGGGGGAGAGAGGAAGAGGTGTCGGGGGGGGGAGAGGTGGTGGTGGTGGTGGTGGTGGGGGGGGGGAGGAGGAGGAGAGGTGGGGGAGGGGAAGTCGGGGGGGGAGAGAGGGGGGTCGGGGGCACAGGTCGGTCGACGGGGGCTGGGCTGAGATAGGGCCGCTGGAGTTAGGAGAGGGCCGGGGTTTGGGGCGGTGGGTGTATGATATCCAAAGTCTCTTGCGACCCGAAAGCTTTGTCCACGGTGCTGGTTCTGTGCTCCTGGCGCTTCAATCGGTGTCCGGGGCAGCCGCTCCTCTCTGCAGCTCATTGCCCGGACCAGCCAAGATCTGCAGCTCCTGGGCGGGCATTCGCTGTCTCTCCCATCACCGCGCCACTGAAATCCCTGACAACATTGTATGGAATAGTTTGTGCAGCCTGTCCTGGAAACCTGCAACTTCCTGAAATTAGAGGACACAACCCGCTCCAGCAGCGGCCTGTCCTGTGCTCACTGACCAGTATCTGACCGTGTTTACAACAAGTTCGACATTCCCTCCCTGCTTTGTACCTCATTCCTCTTTCTTTGAATCCCGTATGTGTTGCACCAGTCTCTACGTTATTTTAAAACATTTACCCCCTGCACACTCCTTAGAAACTGTGCTATTTAGCCTGTATTGCCTTTCATCATTTGCAGCAAAACTATCACAAAACTTCGCGATTTTCCTTTTACTATAATCTATCTGTGTTTATTTGTATTTATATGTTGCCTCACTTAGTATGCAGGATGTGTTCTATGTAGAGAGGAAACATGGTGTCAGTGCAGAAAGGGTACAGTATGCCGTAAATAAATGGTGTAAACCTTCTCAACCGAGGGTCGAGGACACCGGTCGTCGTTGGAACATTTCAAGGGCTCTCATATGGCTGGTCAGCTCAGTGTGGAGTGAACCACGGTGGAAACGCAGAGAGGCACAGCCTGTGTTGGGTGGACTGGGTCAAGTGTTGTGGGGTTTGGGGTTGTGCACCGCACAGTACAGGGAGCCTGGGCCATTCCTGTGAACCAGCTGTGGCTGCTCCATGTATCAGCAGTCCTCCCAGATCCTCTGATCTCTGATTACCTCCTGCCTTGGTTTGGCCTTCTGCCCATTCTCATATTGACCTTTCTGTTCACGGCCTCCTCCATTGCTACAGTGAGACTAAATGCACATTGCCATACTGACCTTTCTGGCCTGGCAGAGTAAGGGCAGAAGCAAATTGGAGGAGCAGCATCTCATGTTCCAGGCAGCTTGCAACCCAAATGTATGAACATTGAATTCTCCAATTTTAGGTAACTCAAATATTCCCCCTTCCCCTCCTCATACCCTGTCCCCACCTGAACTCTCACCTATTCTTCCCCTCCACCTCCCCTTCCACTTACATTCTAGCTTCATAATTCGTAACTCTTCAATCCTTTTCGCTGTAGCTTTCATCTCTGGCTTTGTCCAACCATCTACCTGTCAACAAGCCCCCTCACCTGTATCACCTATTACCTGCAGCAGATAGAGGTGGGGGAGTGAGGAGATGGTAAGCAATTGACGTTTGGGGTGAAGGCCCTGCACTAGGATTGAAAGTAGTGAGGGAAGGGAGCCAGTATACAGAGGAGAGGGGAGGGGTGAGGATTGATGAGCAGGTAGAGCATAACTCCCCATCTTCAACCTGGTTCCAGATACCGACCACCCCTCACTCCTCTACCAGCCCATTGATCACCTGCCTTCCCTCTGCACCCTCAGTCAGGTTTTCTAAACTGTTGTTGTGATTTACATTTGCCCAAACAGTTTGGTGTTGTTTAATGTCCATCTATTTTAATTATACTTTATAGTCAATCGATGCTACAATAAGGATATCACCGCTGCTAATCACAAGAGCCTAAGGCTCCCAAGCACAGTACACCATGACCCGCGAAGAGGAGATGCCAGACTGGGAAGGAGCTCAGGAATTTTACAGCAAATATGACCCAAAGGATATTCTTGGCCGGTAATACTTTATTTTAATTTAGGTGTTTAATAAACTTTTGGCTTGCAATGATGGAGAAACATTTTAAACACATTGCACTCAGAGTAAACCAGCCATGTGGTTCTTTGTGTTCTTCATGGCGTATCCCTTTCCACACCCCACCGGACTGTGATAAAGTACACTGTTTCACAGACACTGCACAAAGCGGGAGATGTGAAGCCAAAAATCAATATTTTTGTCAATAACTGCAGGAATAATTTAAGATTCACTTGATGTAGAATAATCGTCATGTTTTGAGGGGCTCACACTGGTGCAGCAGTAGAGTTGCTGCCTTGCAGCGCCAGAGACCCGAATTCGATCTTGATTATGGGTGATGTTTGTACATTCTCTCTGTGACTGCGTGGGTTTTCTCCGGGTCCTCCGGTTTCCTCCCACACTCCAAAGATGTGCAGGTTTGTAGGCTAATTGGCTTTGGTAAAAATTGTAAAATTGTCCCTAGTCTGCAGGATAGTGTTAGTGTAGGATCGCTGGTCGGCATGGAGTCGGTGGGCCGAAGGGCCTGTTTCTGCGCTGTATCTCTAGTCTAAAGTTTTATTTACTCTGTTAAGTCTTCCTCTGGGTGAAGCCATTCCATGTAGGGTGGCTTCATTCTCCAACACTGGCATTTGATATCAGTGACAATGAATGTCATGACAAGTCAGACTCCAAGATGTTATCCTACATTTTATTCCAAGATATTTGCAAAATTGAAGCCTGTAGGATTATAGGTGATAGAATGAAACTAAGGGGCAGAAATTAACAGGTATGGGCGCATGATTTGTATTCTTCCCTCCTGTTTGAAACTGTCACCTTCCCCAGGGTAATATTGGGACTTCTGTCCTTCCATGTTTGTTGCTGACTTGGTTCTGAATATAAATCACAAATTTTGCAGTTGACCACATTTGGAGTACTGAACTTAGTTCTGGTCACCCTGCTATAGGATGGATGTCATTAAACTCTGAAGGACTTACAAGGATGTTACTGGGACAGGAGGGTTTGAGTTATAAGATGAGGGTGGATAGGCTGAGTATTTTCTCCATGGAGCATAGGAGGCTGAGAGGTGACGTTATGGCGTTTTATGAAATCATGAGAGGGTACGGGTAAGATGAGTAGGCAATTTGTTTTTGGTGGGGGGGAGGAGTGGTGTCCAAAATTAGAATGCACAGGCTTAAGGTGAGAGGGAAAATATTTTAAAGGGACCTGAGGCGCACCTTTTTCACACAGGAGCTACCAAAGGAAATGGTAGAAGTGATACAATTACGACATTTAGAACATAGAACAGTGCAGCACAGGAACGGGCTGTTGGCCCAAAATATCTGTGCCGAACATGATATCAAGATACACTAATCATATCTGCCTGCACATGGTCCGTAACCCTGAATTTTCTTAATATCCATGTGCCTATCTAAAATCCTCTTGACCACGTTTATTGCATCTGCCTCCATGGCCACCCTTGGGAGTGCATTGCAAGCAACAACCATCCTCTGTTTAAAAAAAATAACTTGCCCTGCACGTCCTTCAAGCTTTGCATCTCTCACCATAAAACAATGCCCTCCAATCTTTGACATTTCCACCCTGGGAGAAAAGTTCTGACTGTCTACCGTATCTATGCCTGTTATAATTCACGGGAGATACTGAGCCCTATTATCGGCTGTTAGACTGGCTCCACTTAAAGATTTAGGCAGTTACTTATTCCACGACCAATCTGTGGAGTTTGTTAAAACTTGTTGGAGTGGACTCTCTGATTGTTTTTCTCCCGTTCTCCAGGGGAGTTAGTAGCGTGGTCAGGCGCTGCGTAGAGAGGAAGACAGATATACAGTATGCCGTGAAGATTATTGACATCACATCGGAGCATCTGACCCCAGAGGAGCTGGAAGAGATTTGTACATCAACCACGCAGGAAATTAGCATCCTCAAAGAAGTCTCGGGCCACCCACATATAAGTGAGTAAAGCTTGCCTGGCTGGAAATAAGAAAGGTCAAGAAATCGGACAAATTCATAGGACGTGGATTAACATTTGCCTTCTCAGTAACAACAGGAAAATGGCTGACACTCAGCCATCTATGAGATCACCTGTCAAAACTGATAAATTATTCTGGGGGTGTGTCAGAGTTGGAACTGTAAAACTGTTTGTTGAATTGATAGTCTGAAGTCATTGTACTTATCGGGTCATATGCATCATAATACTTCTAATCCCTGACTAACTCCCGTCAAGAAAATCTCACACGAGTGGCAACACAGTGGCATGTGATCAGGTAACGTTAGCCATGGAGGTCCTCAACTTTGATTCTGGACCACTTGAAGTCTTGTATCGTCCAATCATTCTTGAGGAAGAGTAATGTGCTCATTACATCTTGCTGCATTCTGTGATGAAACAGTTGTTGAACTTTGGGTTGGCTGGGGCCAGTGGCGGACTGGGGTGGGTGTCTGCTGTGTCGGGCATTACCATAATAACTGCAGTAATTCATAAAGTTCTTCACCCTGTTTTCTGCAGTACGTCTAAAGTTGGCACTAATTCCCAGTCTTGCTGGAACACTTGCATCTTGTGAATAGACAAAAATAAAGTGTCAGCTGGGAGAGAATCCTTCAGCACTTTAACAAACAATCTGCTGGATGAACTCGGCGCATCTGGCAGTATCTGCTGATGTTTCACGTCGAGACCCTTCATCTGGACTCCACCAACCATTTCTATCCACAGATATTGCCTGACCCAGTGGGTTCCTCCAGCAGATTGTCTGTTGCTCCAGATTCCAGCATTTTGTAATCTCCTGGATTTCTATTTAATTGAATCAGAGGATTGGCAGGTCACCGGTGTGTACTTGCATTTAATAATAATGGAAAATAGATTAAACACAGGCCAGATTGTTGGAACATGTTGAGTCAGGGCATAGATCATCTTGCAGAGGGGGGCAATTTAATCAAGTTGTGATTTAATGGAATCTGGCTTGTGTTGAATGTTTTGAGGAGGTAATGTGGAGCGCTCTTCAGGGTCAAGTATTCAGTGTTACATTGTTGACCCTATTATCTCTATAGGGTGTCGACTGATGTGTTAAACAAAAGACTTTAAACCAAGGTTTAGAACAACTTCATCTTTATTAATACTCAAGTTACTTAAGCATGCAAGCAAACCAATTACCTCTAATAACTTATCATTTGTTTTACCAATCCAGCATATCCCTTCTTAAACTAAATCACAAGACTCATGACTTGGACTCGGATACTCTCCATATGAATGAATTGGCCAGATTCACTCTGTTGGTAGAGGTTAATCTTCTCTGAGCTTTGAACTCTGGTTCCTCCTCCTTGCGATGATTGCTCCTAGGTTGTCGCTGCCGCTGTCTCAGACAGAATTATTTTATGCTATTTTCAAAAGTCATAGGAGCAGAATTAGGCCATTCGGCCCCTCGAGCCTACTCGGCCATTCAATCATGGTTGATCTATCTTTTCCTCTTAACCTCATTCTCCTGCCGTCTCCCCATAACCATTGTCACCCTTACTAATCAAGAATCTGACTATCTCCACTTTAAAAATACACAATGACTTGGCCTCCATAGCCATCAGTGGCAATGTATTCCACAGATTCACCACTCTCTGGCTAAAAAAATGCCTCCTCATCTCCGTTATGAAGGTATGTCAATAAATAGGAGCCTAACATAGGTGTCCTTGTATCTCGATTTTTCAGAGATGAGTATAAGGCCAAGGGAGATAGATCTGCTGTGGAACTGTTGTGACATCAGGCAAACTGCAAAGGATCAAGGCTTTGGAGGCTGGAGTTAATGTGCACCATGACCAACCTCTCAAAGCACTTCCATCAGTGTGGAAGGTAGACAAAACTCATAGGAGCAGAATCCATCATTGTGGATGTCAGAGCCTCTGGGCAGTCGGCATGGACATGATAGGCTGAAGAGCCATTTCCATGCTGTACAACTCCCCACTCTGGCACCATATTGATACCTGGCACCTGATATTTAACACCGCGTAGCTCCCGACTCACTGAGCCATGAGTTATTTAAATTAAGGGCAATTTTTAAAACTGCTACAAATTAAAAACAAATATGCAGTGGGGGAAAAAAAACAGGAAAAAAACAAACAAATGAAGGTGAATTTATGTGAGTTCATAGTGTAGATCCACAACCGCGATCAAATGAATAAGGTTGCTGTAGCTGTGGCTGGCGTTGAGTGGAGGAGCAGATAGGGAAGGTGTCCAGCCCCTTGGATCAGCCACTGATGGGACAACCCCCCCCCCCCCCCCCCCCCCCCCCGATTTAACGAAGGGGCAAAGGGCAGAGCAAGAATTCAGATGCTCTGATGTGCTGTGCAGGCCTGTGTCAGCTTGATAATGCCCATGGCTTTTTCCTCTCAATCCTCTCTGCTCCCTTAACCCTTTGGGTCAGTAGAAGACAACTGGTTACTAGCCCCGATAATTTTTCCCAGCAGTTGCCTGAGCAAAGAAAGATGCTGGTCTAGAGAAAGGGAAATCTAGCAATATTAACAAGAAAAGGTAAGTATGTGTTTTGAATTGAAAGACACAAAATGCTGGAGTAAATCAGTGGGTCAGGCAGCTTCCCTGCAGAACATGGATGGGTGACATTTCGGGTTGGGGTCCCTTCTTCAGAAGAAGTGGCCCGAACCAAAACATTACCTACCCATGTTCTTCATGAATTCTGCCTGACTTGCTGAGTTACTCCTTCATTCTGTCTCTTTCCTTGGTAAACAAGCATCTGCAGTTCCATGTTTCTACATGTGTTTTGATTTTGCTTGTTTTTGTCATGCACACTTTTTACTTTTTCAGTGTTTAATTTTACACATGGCATTCAGAGGTACTGAGCAATCCGTATGTTTTTTTTAAATCTATGTGGTGACTGTCTGCGTGTTCCTTTGTTTCCATGAAACCTGACGTGGAAGACAGATCCTTTTCCTTATTGGGTAAATATTCGCTCTGAATCCCACCATCCTCCTCTTCTAATGGCTCCCTGTTCTGACACACATTTACCTTCAAGAAGTGGGTTTCAGTCCATTTACCTCGTATTATATTAGCTCAGAAAGAGTAATGAGGAGGCAAAAACCGCACCTGGTTTTGTTGTGGACTGTCAGCTTTGGTTGATCATCGTCCAGGCAGGTATCAAAAGGAAAATTAATGATAATAACTAAGTTAACAATGAAGGTAAAATGTGGAAAACTGGAAACTCAGCAGAACAGAAGTTGTGGGGGAAATTTGCTAACAAACAGCAATGTGAAATTCCGGGCTAGATACAAAATGCAGGAGTAACTCAGTGGGACAGGCAGCATCTCTAGAGAGAAGGAATGGGTGAAATTTTGGCTCAAAGTGTCTATCTTCGGTTTAAACCAGCATCTGCACATGAAATTCCAGGCTGCCAGCTTCCATAGTGATTTGTTTCCCGATGAGTTGTTCTGTTAGTTACTGTTGTTTTCTTTATTACAGTTTCGTTAAAAGACTGCTATGAATCCTCAAGCTTCTACTTCTTGGTGTTTGATCTGTAAGTATGGGGATTTTCAAAGAGGCAATGGTGAGGAGACAGTAGGTAGATATAATGAGGGAAATTAATGGAAATACAATGGCTCATTTAAGATTGGTCGGTTAAAATGAGTCAGGAAATGGCTTCTGATGATTGTACAGTTTGACAACAGAAAGCCAAGCTAAATATAAGAAATACCAATAACATCAAAATAAAGAAGAAGAGATTCAGGGAATACAGAATTAGATTGACAGCTAATATAAAAGTGAACCCAAAAGCCTTTTACAAAGATATATAGTAAAATAATAGGCCCCGTGAGTGAGGGTGAGGTGCAAAGTCAGGCTTTCCATCCATCTTCAGAAGAAATTGGAAAGCTTGCAGAGATGATTTATGAGGATGTTGTCGGGACTCAAGTGCCTGAGCTATAGGGAAAAGTCTAGGAACTTACTCCTTGGAGTGCAGGAAGCTGAGGGGTCATCTTATATGTGCGAATGCACAGAGTCTTTTACGCATGATAGAGGAATCAAAAACCAGAGAGAAAGGAAAGATTTAGTAGCAACCTGAGGGGTAACATTTTCACTCAGAGGATGGATGTAAGGATGAGCTGACAGAGGAGATAGTTGAGGCGGGTACTATAATAGCATTTAAAAGACATTTGGACAGAAACATGGATAGGAAAGGTTTAGAGGAATGTGGGCAAAACACATGCGAATGGGACTGATTTAGAGTGGGCATCTTGGTTGGCAAGGACGGGTTCCATGCTGTGTGACTCTAATTCAAAGAAGCTGCTGCAATGAATACAGTGAAGGGGAAGAGATACTGAAAAGAACGTTGTTGTGCAACATAAAGTTGACTCCAGTACAGTTTGGGTTACTGAGCAAACTAGTAATGGAAATGTCCCAGTCCTGTTCAGATTTTGGCCAATGTCCCAGACCTGTTCAGATGTGGGAGCGGTGCTGGGAAACGAACGTTTGTAAATGTTACACTCAATCAAAAACAAAGCGAAGGAAATTCCTGGCTGCTACAGGCTAGTCAGTGGATGGCCAATAGACGGAAAATGTTAAGATTCTCTAGCTTGCCAAAATTAAAATATAGGTCCACAAATACAGCAAGATGAGATTGGTTAAAGACAAAATGAGGGTGACTAAAGTGATTGGATTATTTGATGAAGTAATGGAGAGGGCTGATTAAGGGCCACAAATAGACATCAGCAACACTGAAGCCTTGGTGGTTGAGGCTTTTGCTCCTTCAATGCAAAAGGGACAGAAAGCAAAGTGAGGGCAGAGTGGGTGTGTCTCCCGCAGACAATATGCAGCGATTCCAGTGTGGGAATATTGTTCTCCTGATGCAATCTGACAGACATTCACCAGCTTCCTCCCAGAGAGGAATGGCCATCATGCCAGCATATTGGCAAACCCTTGGTGACATTGCTGACCTCACTGACCATGGCCATCCCTGGTCTTGTGTCCGATGATGCCAACATTAAAAATATGCCCCCCCCCCCCCCCCCCTCTCTCAACACATCCCAATATAGCTCGCTGTTCAACTTTTGATGCTTGAAAGCTGACAGGATTTTCTTTATGCATAAGGGAGATGAGAAGGAGAGTGAAATATCTTGGATGGAGCACAATAGGAAGCTGCTGCCACTCCTAGGAAAACTAGCTCAGCGTAGATCAAGTTTGATCACTGCACTCAGGACAAAAGGTACAGGTAATATTGAGGAAGGTGTAAGAAGTTATAGACCTTTTAGCATAGGCTGTATATAGTTACAATAATAGAATAAGTTGCAGCAATAAATAATGATAGCCTAATATATGACTATCTATTAATTATCCACAAGTAAGATGGACAGTGGATGCAAAAATGCTTTGTTAATGTGTTAATTAAGTAGCAAAGGGGCCATAGTACAATTCACTACTTTATTCCAGTGCGTTTTTTACAATCTGGTGCGCAGAGATGCCCGTCTATCATATTCCCCAATAACTTGCAATAAAAAGGAACGAATACCCGAACCATAAATATTTGTAAGTTTTCAGAGTAAATGGGGAAGATTGACCTGGTCTTTGATGTTCCGATGGCCTCCTGAGAGGAACTCTTCACTGGTCCGAACACGAGCATAATTTTGTGGCAGTGAATGAGACTGATGACTTTTGATTACGACACCAATCAAACATGTCTCAACCTGTGCTATCAACAACCCCCTCAGCTGGTCTGTTTCAAAAGTTAGCCTCTGGATTCCCGCTACACAATCTAGCTTGTGTAAGAAGGAACTATAGATGCTGGTTTAAACTAAAGATAGACACAAAAAGCTGGAATAACTCAGCGGGACAGGCAGCATCTCTGGAGAGAAGGAATGGGTGATGTTTTTGGTCAAGACCCTTCTTCAGACTGGTTAGGGATAAGGGAAACGAGAGATATAGATGGCGATGTGGAGGGATAAAGAACAATGAATGAAAGATATGCAAAAAAGTAACGATGATAAAAGAAACAGGCCATTGTTAGCTGTTTGTAGGATGATAATGAGAAGCTGGTGCAACTTGGGTGGGGGAGGGATAGAGAGAGACGGAATGCTGGGACTACCTGAAGTGAGTGAAATCAATATTCATACTACTGGGCTATAAACTGCTCAAGCAAAATATGAGATGCTGTTCCTCCAATTTGTGTTTAGCCTTACACTGACAATGGAGGAGACCAAAGACAGAAAGGTCTCTGTAGGAATGGGAAGAGAATTAAAGTATCCAGCAACCGGGAGATCAGGTTGGCTCAGGCAGGCTGAGCGAAGGTGTTCCGCGAAACGATCACCCAGTCTGTGTTTGGTCTCGCCGATGTATAAGAGTCTACATCTTGAACAATGGATACAGTAGATGAGGTTGGAGGAGGTGCAAGTGAACCTCTGCCTAACTTGAAAGGACTGTCAGGGTCCCTGGACAGAGTCGAGGGAGGAGGTATAGCGACAGGCGTTATATCAACTGCGGTTACAGGGGAAGGTACCTGGGGGGGGGGGGGGGGTGGTTTGGGCGGGAAGGGATGAGTTAACCAGATAGTTGCGGAGGAAACAGTCTCTGCGGAAGGCTGAAGGGGGTGGAGATGGGAAAATGTGGCTAGTGGCGGGATCCAGTTGGAGGTGGAGGAAATTTCGGAGGATTATGTGTTTTATGCGACTGCTGATGGGGTGGAAGGTAAGAACTAGGGGGACTGCCTCTGTTGCGACTAGGGGGAGGGGTGGCAAGGGCAGAGCTGTGGGGTACCGAGGAGACACAAGTGAGGGCCTCATCTATGATGGGAGAGGAGAACCCCTGTTCCCTAAAGAATGAAGACATCTCGGATGTTCTCACCTCATCTTGGCCGCAGATGCAGCGTAGACGGAGGAATTGGGAGGAGGGGATAGTGTCTTTGCAGGAAGCAGGGTGGGAAGTAATGTAGTCGAGATAGTTGTGGAAGTCAGTGGGTTTGTAATAGACGTCAGTCAATAGTCTATTTCCTGTGACAGAGACTGAGATCAAGAAAGGGGATGGAGGTGTCGGAGATGGTCCAAATAAATTTAAGTGCAGGATGAAAATTGGTGGTGAAGTTGATGAAGTCCATGAGTTCTGCATGGGTGCAGGAGGTAGCACCGATGCAGTCATCAATGTAATGGAGATAAAGTTTGGGGATAGGGCCACTGTACGCCTGGGACAGGGATTGTTCAACGTACCCTACAACGATGCAGCCTTAGCTTGGGACCATGTGGATGCCCATAGCTATGTTTTGGAGGAAGTTGGAGGAGTGAGAGGAGAAGTTGTTGAGGGTGAGGACCAGCTCCGCTAGGCAGAGTAGAGTGTTAGTAGAGGGGAATTAGATGATTCTGATGTCGAGGAAGAAACAGTGGGGGATGGAGGTGTAGAGTCACTGAACTTCCACAGTAAAGGTGAGGGAGTGGGGGTTCGGTAAGCAGAAATCAATAAAGACATGAAGGGCATGTGAGGTATCTTGGACATGGGTCGGGAGAGATTGGATCAGGGGGGATAGCATGGAGTTGAGGTACTTGGAAATCATTTCATTACACAATGTAGCTTTCTCCCTGACCTATCAGTCCTTTTGTTGTTTTGAGACAGGGGGCACGTGATTCAGAATTCTACAGCAAATCCGTGTACTTCCCAAGCACTATACTGGAGTCCAGAGTTTTTGGAAAGTTTCCCTCACCCAATCATCCCACACAATCACAAAGTGCTGCCTGATCCATCTGCAACTGTGCGTCTGTCCCGATGAAATTACAGCCTCACTTTGCTTCAGGTTATAAATAGTGCTGAACTTAGGCTTGGCATTCAGTGAACCACACCACTTGTACGTAACCTTACCCTGCACCCTGCACCCAGCACTCTGTTTCGTTAACATAACTGCAGACCAGTGCTGCTGCTTAGGGCAGTCGAAAGGCTGAGCACACAACGTGTAGTTCCTGTGATAATGACAACAGGTAGCAATGTTACAAAATTTTGAGATTTTAAAAATCAAGTCTGTAATTTATCCCATCAGATAAAGCATAAAAAGAAGTTTAATTTGACACCTAATTCACTTTCATATCTTCAGTGTTAAAAAAGTTATGGCCATTTTCATACTCGGAAATTAGCATCTTGTTCCCTATTGCTTTTCCAAAGCTGTGATCGAGAACAGTCAAAAGCCCATAACTTTCTTAAAAATTAAGAGAACTGAAAGAAATGTTCAGTTATTATAGATTGAAGCATTCTGAAACAAATATGAAACAATCTTACTTAGATGACTTGAAATTAAAGCATATAATTAGTTAGTTGCCTAATTGTAGCTAATTACAAAATTCAATTACTAGATCTAAACATCTATCCATTTCTTAAGAATAGATTAACATTTTTAAATAGTCTAAGTGTCCAAATAACATTCACACAAGAATTCACAATATAACATAATTTTTAAATCTCATTGTCATGGGTTTATAGGCCAAATGGAAGGAATTTAATGTTTAATACCTGTAAATTAATGGCCATTTAAATCAACTTGCAAGTGGGTTTTTCTGGAATGCGATCAATTGGAATGTTGCGGTTGCAGTGGATTTAAA
Source organism: Amblyraja radiata (assembly GCF_010909765.2). Lineage (NCBI taxonomy): Eukaryota > Metazoa > Chordata > Chondrichthyes > Rajiformes > Rajidae > Amblyraja > Amblyraja radiata. Next base: position 15,826,068 of record NC_045983.1, read on the forward strand.
CCCGTATCGGCAGCAAAAATACTGCCGGTTCGTATGGGGGAAAAAATCACCGTTTCGCAATTTAAAATGTGAATTAAAGGCATCTTAAGAAACACTTTTATACATAAAAATAAACGACTTTCTTTTAACTGTACCCTACGTAAAATCCGTCCCCGTTGTCGGCGTTGACGGCTTCAGAAACTGATTTTAAAATTACTCCAGCGATGAACTTGTCGGGCGAATTAAAAAAAAAAAAGACACAGAACGGCCATCGGAACAATTCTTCAGCAAAAGCTTGCACTCCAACAAAATATAATCCAGGACAAGGTAGGAGAAAACCGCGTTTTAACCCCCCCCCCTCAAACGCGCCAAAATCGCGCACGCGGCCAGTGGCAGAACTGCAGCGCCGCTGAAGGTAAGTATTGTAACATACCTACAACAGGCTGTTGAATAGGAAGCTGGGGCTCATTATCTTTCTCAAACATTTAGAGTTGTAGCCGTGTCAAACATTTATTGCCTACTATTAATTTTGCAAGCATGGTTTGTGAGGTTCTGATCACTTTCTAAAAACAAGTTTAGAATTTACTTTTATAGATATAGCCCACTGAATCCACACCAATGATCAATCACCCGGTTACACTAGTTCTACTTTATCCCACTTTCTCATCCACTCCCTGCACACTAGGGACAATTTACAGAGCCCAAATAAGCTACAAACCAACCATCTTTGGGATTTAGGAAGAAACCAGAGCACCCGGAGTTAAACCCACGTAATCATGGGGAGAACATGCAAACTCCACACAGACAGCACCCAAGGTCGGGATTGAACCCGGGTCACTGGTGCTGTGAGACAGCAGCTCGACCAGTTTTTGAGGTGTGCTGTGTTACTCAGAAAGTAATCTACCTGCCGAGGCAGACATCAGTTTAGATGCTCCTCAAGCATGAGTTTCTGCACCAAGAGGTAGTGAGGATCAGCACCAGCCTGAGTCAGTATTTGGGCAGAGGTTGCTGATACACAGAGTGGCTGTACTTCAACACAGTGCAAGGCTAGACAGTGGCAGATCATAGTGAGGAGGGGAGGAGGTGCTGTTTGATTTAAAAAAGAACAAATAGAGCTCTGACTCTGTCTAACTAAACGAAATAGAAACTAGCAGCGATTTAATTAATTGAATTTCTTGCATCTGGGACAAACATATGCAAGATGTGACAATAACTGAAAGAGCTCCAGATCTGGAATTAGGATCTGGAGGTTAGGTGTTTGCACTGGGCAGACCTAAAGCAATAGGTGGGTGAAGCACCCTCAGGGGAGTGCAGACAGAGCCAACCTTGGAAAAGTGGGCGACTCTGTAGTTGTGAGGGGAGAGGAGGAAAGGGGGATGGACAGAGGAGAGAATGTGATCTGCAGTTAAGGGGAATCCAATAATCAGGCAGGTGGGAAGAGAAATGTTTCCATGGCCTCCAACAGAATTGTGGGTGATTGCCAGCAGGTGCCTAGACCAAGGATGTCACTGGACACTTGCGGAGGGGGTGGGAACAAATAGTAGTGTGGTCCATATCAACACTAGTGATAGGACATCTCCAACTCCTCAACATCACATTGGCCATCTCCAACAATAGAGAGTCTATCCATACACCCCTGATTTCTATGCCATTGTCGTTGCTGAGACTCGACCCCCAATATCTGGGGTCACCATACTGTCTCTCCCCATACTGTCTTACATCTAATGTCCCATTTCCATGTTGAGTTTCATCTCCCACTTGTCTAGCTGATGGCCACTGTGTCCTCTTGCAGTCTATTTGTTTCCCTTCCATTTCTCAAACCTGTCATTTCTGAGGCAGTAAACAACACTACGAATCATAAAAAGCCAGGCCCACGTCTAGCACTATTTATAACCTGAAGCAAATTAGGGCTGTAATTTCATCAGGGCGGATTTATATTTGCAGATGGATCAGGCATTGCTTTGTGATTGTGCGTGATGAGACGACAGAAACTCTCCCACACTCTAGGCTCCAGTATTGGACACGGGGCAGGAAGATGCCTGGATTCAGGATAGAATTTACACTGGGTCATCTGGTTGTTTGTCAGTGTTAAGTTAGACAGAGAAAAAAAAATTTCAGGAAATTCAGGACAAGGGGACTAACCTCATCATTAGATGGTGAGCGGTGCTGGGTTGCATGAATTGGACGGCTTTCTGGCACGTTCATCTTGGAGGGGTGTAGCAGCCAAGTGGAATGTTGTTTTCATTCGTTACCATGAGCTAACTTTTGTACTTCATGGATCATGTTTTTGCTGCTATTGAGAGAACTGTTTGTTATCCCTACTTCCCAGAAACCTTCCAAGTTTTTTTTTTATCCTTCACATTTCTTTCTGCCTGTCCAATTGAAAATGATTTCACGATGCATTCCAGTTCCTGGCTTAGTATGCTTCATTGCTTTTATTTAACAGTAATATTTACATACTTCTTATAAGCTTTTTGAAAGTATATAGTAACAACCTTGTGAAAACATAACTTTTAGAAATCATACCAGTGATTAAATACATCGGGGTTCAAAACACTCAGAGGTGCCACACACACCATCCTTTATAATAATAATAATAATAATAATAATAATAATAAATTTTATTTATGGGCGCCTTTCAAGAGTCTCAAGGACACCTTACAAAAATTTAGCAGGAGAGGAAAAACATGTAAGGGGAATGAAATAAATAGTAGAGACATGACTAGTACACAAAGTAAAGACAGAATTCAATACAAAACACAATATGAGGCAATTAATGCACAGATGAAAAGGGAGGGGGACGTGGGGCTAAGGATAGGCAGAGGTGAAGAGATGGGTCTTGAGGCGGGACTGGAAGATGGTGAGGGACATGGAATTACGGATCAGTTGGGGGAGGGAGTTCCAGAGCCTGGGAGCTGCCCTGGAGAAGGCTCTGTCCCCAAAACTGCGGAGGTTGGACTTGTGGATGGAGAGGAGACCGGCTGATGTGGATCTGAGGGACCGTGATGGTTGGTAGGGGGAGAGGAGTTCAGTGAGATATGGGGGGGCCAGATGGTGGAGGGCTTTGTAGGTGAGGATCAGGATTTTGTAGTTGATCCGGTGGGAGATGGGAAGCCAGTGAAGTTGTTTGAGGACTGGAGTGATGTGATGCCAGGATTTGGTGTGGGTGATGAGTCGGGCGGCTGCGTTCTGGACCAGTTGGAGTCAGTTGATGTAGGTGGAGCTGATGCCAAGGAGAAGTGAGTTGCAGTAGTCCAGTCGGGAGGAGATGAAGGCATGGATGAGTCTTTCAGCAGCGGGAGGTGTGAGAGAGGGTCTGAGTTTGGCGATGTTGCAGAGATGAAAGAAGGAGGTTTTAATGACATGGCGGATGTGAGGCTCAAGGGAGAGGGTGGAATCAAAGATCACGCCAAGGTTGCGGGCCTGGGGAGATGGGGAGACAGTGGTGCCGTCGATGGTGAGAGTGGGGTTATTGATTTTGCTGAGTGTGGCTTTGGAGCCTATGAGGAGGAATTCTGTCTTATCGCTGTTGAGTTTGAGGAAATTATGTTGCATCCAGGTTTTTATAGCTGACAAGCAGGAGTTGATATGGGAGAGGGGGGGGTTGTGGGGGGATTTGGTGCCGAGGTAGATCTGGGTGTCATCAGCGTAACAGTGGAAGTCCAGGTTGAAGTGGCGGAGTATCTGACCAAGGGGGAGGATGTAGATGATGAAGAGGAGGGGGCCGAGTACGGAGCCTTGGGGAACGCCTTGAGTGACTGTGGCTGTAGCAGAGGTGTGGTTGTGGAGAGAGATGAAGTGGGATCTGTTGGAAAGGTAGGAACGGAGCCAGCTGAGTGCAGAGCCTTCAATGCCGAGGTCTTTGAGTCTGGTGAGCAGGATGTTATGGTTCACTGTATCGAAGGCTGCGCTCAGGTCGAGGAGGATGAGGATGTTGAGGGAACCAGTGTCAGCAGAGTTGAGGAGGTCGTTGAGGACTTTGAGGAGAGCAGTTTCTGTGCTATGGAGGGGGCGAAAGCCAGATTGGAGGGGTTCAAGTAGGTTATACGCAAGGAGGTGGGAATGAAGTTGCGATGCAACGATACGCTCCAGGGTTTTTGAAAGAATGGGGAGGTTTGAGATTGGGCGGTAGTTAATGAGAGGAGGGATCATGACCAGGTTTCTTTAAGATTGGTGTAACAGCAGCAGTTTTGAAAGCGGAGGGGACAATTCCTTGAGACAATGAGGAGTTGAAGAGATTAGTGAGGTAGGGGCAGAGAACGGGGAGGCAGGACTTCAGCAGGGGAGTGGGCAGAGGGTCGAGGGAGCAGGTAGTGGGTTTGGAAGAGCTGATGAGTTTGGAGATTTCAATAGGGGTGACCAGGTCAAACTGGGAGAGGAAACAGTGTGGAGGAGGGGTAAGGAGGTCAGTGGAGATGTTGAAAGGAGGGGCCTTGGTAGGTGGTGGAGTAGATCTGGGGAGTCGGGTACAGGGGATAAAGATTGATAGATGGTGCTGATTTTATCAGCGAAAAAGTGGAGGAATGAGTTGCAGAGATCCGGAGTAGAGGTAGGGAGAGTGTTGGTTCGAGGCTTGAGGAGGTTGCCCACTGTGGAGAAGAGGGTTCTGTGGTTTAGGCAGGGATCGGTGAATATGGAGGAGAGGTAGGCAGATTTTGCAGCAATGAGGGCATCTTTATAGTCAGTGAGGTGGAGTTTGTAAGCTTCAAGGTGGACTGTAAGAGATGATTTCTTTGTGAGTCGTTCAAGTCGGCGACCAGTCTGTTTCAGTTTACGAAGTGCAGGTGTGTACCAGGGTGAATATGTGTTGAAAGTTAAGGTTCTTGTTTTGAGTGGGGCCATAGTGTTAAGGGAGGTAGACAAGGTGGAGTTGAGATGGTTTGTGAGATCATCAGGTGAGATGGGGGTTGAGTTCAGGGGGAGAGTGGTGGAGAGCAGGTCAGAGAGATGGTGGGGATCAATGGATTTTAGATTACGGAAGGTGATTTCTCGGAGGAAGCGGGGGCGAGGTGTCGGAGAAGGGATGGTGAACCGTATAAGCTTATGATCAGAGAGGGGGAAGAGGCAAGGATGGAGGTCGAGTACCGGTTGATTTGTGGAGCAGACCAGGTCAAGGATGTGACCTTTGTCATGGGTGGGAAAGGTGACGTGCTGAGTGAGAGAGAAGTTGTCAAGTAAAAAGGCGAATTCAGATGCGAGCTTGCAGGTGGGGGAGTTCATGTGAATATTTAAGTCACCAAGTAGCAGCAGACGTGGGGAGAGGGATGAGGCAAGTGTGAGGAGTTCAGTGAAGTCAGATAGGAAGGAGGGGTTTGGTTTAGGTGGCCGGTAAATGAGGATGACTGTCATGGAGGAAAGGGCTTTGAAGGCGAGGAATTCAAATGATGCTACTGGGGGGAAGGTGAGTTCAGTGATACGAAAATTCTGGTTGAATTTATGGGGTAGCTTTGACGTTACCCATTCAGGGGTACACATGACAATCTTCCTCACAGCTAATTTTTAACTGCCCTCTGGAACAAACTGCTGAACTATAATATGGAAGCATAACTATAAAACGGGAAGACCAAATATCAGTAAAATAGAAGATAGACACAAAATGATGGAGTAACTGAGTGGGTCAGGCAGCATCGCTGGAGAAAAGGAATAGGTGGTTTTTGGGGTCGAGTAACATGGCGTGGTTCAGGCAAGAGAGAATTCCATTCACAATAATCACATCCAAGGACTTGGCCAGAGTGTGAGAGATCGGCTGTTGAAATAGTCCATCCCACAGAATGATGGCTTTCAGCCCATCTCAGACCCTCCATCACTGTTGCTGACTACGTTCTGTCTGCCAGCAGGCCACTGACCAGAAGAGGCAGCTCGGGTGTACCGTCTGCTAAGAATGGCCAACGAGTTCTCAGGAAGGGGAAACAGAGTTCTTGTTTCAGGTTGAGGATCCTTTATCAGAACTGCCTCAGTGCAAAGCGTCTCCAACCTAAAGCGTTGCCTATTTCTCCTCCCACAGATGCAGCCTGCCTGCCCTGCTGAGTGTTTCCATTGCTTTCTGTCTTTGTGTTAGATTTTCAACGTCTCCAGTTTTTTCTTTTGATTTCCACGAGTTCTCAGCCATTGCTTTAGAACAGCATTCCTATGTTTTCTAAAATGTAACCATTTCTGCACAAGCTTTCTAATCAACTTCTCATTGCCTCAAGAATGGTGCCTGCAACAGCAGCCAGTGGCTCTCTTTCTCAGGGAGAGGAAACAAGGTGGAGCTGATTCCTCATCAGCCACAGTTTTGTCTCACCTGTGGCTGTTGGAGAGGCCAGGCTGTTTGAGCTGGTATATGGTGGTACCAGCCTGGTCCACCACCACCTGCAGATCATATAAATTACCTCCTTCCATTAACCAACCCTCCACGGCAACATTCCTAGCTCTGCCACGATGGACATCAGCTATCCGTGACCCACATTTTTTCAATCATCGTCCTTAACTCCTTGCCTGTTCTTTATGATTTCAGGCTTTTTTTAAAAATCATTCAAGGATGTGGGCTTTGCAGGCTGAGTCAGAATTCACTTGCCCATCCCAATTTAACCTTGAGCAAGTGTTGGTGAGATGCATCCCTGAACCACGACAGTCCTTGAGGTGCGGATATGCCCACAGTGTGTTGACGGAAGAGGTTCCAGGACTTTGACCCAGTGATGTTGTCGGAACAACGACAATGTGTGACAAGAAGGGCAACCTCCAGGGGGCGGTGCAAACTAAACGCAGTGTCTGTATTGGGGCAAATTTGGGGGAACCATATTAGGGCAAAGTCCAAGATCTAAACTTACAATTTGAAAATGTTCTTGTGCAAACAGGATGAAGAAAGGAGAACTCTTTGACTACCTGACTGAAAAAGTCACAATGAGTGAGAAGGAGACCAGGTAGGTTACCTATGGACAGCGTGGTAAAGAAAGCATTTGGCATGCTTGCCCCATTGGGAAACGTATTGAATACAAAAGTTGGGACATTATGATACAGTTTAAAGGAATTATGTGAATAAGTTGGAAAGCATTCAGAAGAGATTCACTAGGATGTCACCAGTGCATGTGGGTTTGAGAAATAGTGAAGGGAGAAGAGGTGATTAGGTAGCCTGGAGGGGGTAGGCTGGGACTTTTTTATTTGGAGCATTAGAGGCTGAGGGGTGACGTTATAGAAATATGGAAAATCATGAGGGGCATGGATAAAATTAACGCTCTGTCTTTTTCCCAGGGTAGAGAATTCTAAAACTAGAGGGCATAGGTTTAAGGTGAGGGATGAGCGATTTAAGGAGGATCACAGGGACATAATTGGTGGTAGAGTGGACAGTGAAGAGGCATCTCAGAGGATAGTCTGCATCTGGAACTCTATAGCTTACCAGATAAAGCCATAGAAGTGGATACAATTACAACTTTCAAAAAACATTTGGACAGATACAGTGGCTTGCAAAAGTTTTCATACCCCTTGAACTTTTCCACATTTTGTCACGTTACAACCACAAACGTAAATGTATTTTATTGGGATTTTATGTGATAGACCAACACAAAGTGGTGCATAATTGTGAAGTGGAAGGAAAATGAGGCCTTCACAGAACAGCTGTATTTATACTGAGATTAGATTACACACAAGTGGCCTCTATTTACTAATTAGGTGACTTCTGAAAGCAATTGGTTGCACTGGATTTTATTTAGGGGTATCAGAGTAAAGGGGGTTGAATACTTTTGCACGCCACACTTTTCAGTTTTTTATTTGTAAAAAATTTGAAAACCATGTATCATTTTCCTTCCACTTCACAATTATGCGCCACTTTGTGTTGGTCTATCACATAAAATCCCAATAAAATACATTTACGTTTGTGGTTGTAACGTGACAAAATGTGGAAAAGTTCAAGGGGTATGAAAACTTTTGCAAGCCACTGTATATGGAACGGAAGGGTAGAGAGATAGGTAATCCTCCCTAAATCTGTCGAGTGGCCTGCTGAGATTCCCTGGCAAGTGAGTTCTGGGGGCATTGGGAGAGGGGATGGTGGGGTGGGGAGCACGGATGTAACTAAACAGTGCTTCTTCCTCCTTCCAGAAGCATCATGCGAGCACTGTTGGAGGTCGTTCAGTTCCTCCATTCCAAGAACATCGTGCACCGTGATCTTAAACCAGAGAACATACTTCTCGATGATGACATGAAGGTTAAGCTGTCTGACTTTGGGTTTGCCCTACAACTGGCCCCTGGGGAAAAGTTACAAGGTGAGATGGCTTCCTGACACAGGTGCGAGTGCTGACTGTGTGGGTCGGAGGTGAGAGGGCTTCCTGTCTGGGTCAGAGGTGAGGGGGCTTCTTGTCTGGGTCAGAGGTGAGAGGGCTTTCTGTCTGGGTCAGAGGTGAGGGGGCTTCCTGTCTGGGTCAGAGGTGAGAGGGCTTCCTGTCTGGGTCAGAGGTGAGGGGGCTTCCTGTCTGGGTCATAAGTGAGGGGGCTTCCTGTCTGCGTCAGAGGTGAGAGGGCTTCCTGTCTGGGTCAGAGGTGAGGGGGCTTCCTGTCCGGGTCAGAGGTGAGAGGGCTTACTGTCTGGGTCAGAGGTGAGGGGGCTTCCTGTCTGGGTCAGAGGTGAGGGGGCTTCCTGTCTGGGTCAGAGGTGAGAGGGCTTCCTGTCTGGGTCAGAGGTGAGGGGGCTTCCTGTCTGGGTCAGAGGTGAGAGGGCTTCCTGTCTGGGTCAGAGGTGAGAGGGCTTCCTGTCTGGGTCAGAGGTGAGAGGGATTTCTGTCTCGGACTGAGGAGACGCAGCACAGTGAGAGATTTGGCCTGATATTTAGGCCTTATCAGACCTCGCTTGTGTGGTGAAAAGAGATGAACTACTTCAGTCACCTTCAAGAAACAGTCCATTACCATCTGTCAGGGAAGAAACACAGAGAGTCGGGCTTGGGAAGCCAGAGAAAAAGAGAGTCACGGACTGTTGGGATATGAGCTTGTTGGAGCATTTGGAGTGTTGCGTGCAGTTCTGATCACCTCATTGCAAGAAGGATATGCAGGCTTTGGAAAAGGCGCAGAGAAGTTTACTATAATGCTGCTTGGATTGGAGGCTATTAGCTACAAAGAGAGGTTGGACAAACTTGGATTGTTTTAAGGGGAGGCCTGATGGAAGTATATAAAATTATGAGAGGCATAGATAGTCAGAATCTTTTTCCAGGGTTATCGGGAGAATAGCTTGAAGGTGAAAGGGGCGATGTGTGGGACAATTTTTTTTACACAGAGTGATGGATGCCTGGAAAATGCTGCCAGAGATAGTGGTGGAGGCATATACGATAGTAGCACTTACAGTGGCTTGCAAAAGTATTCATAACCCTTGAAATTTTCCACATTTTGTCACGTTACAACCACAAACGTAAATGTATTTTATTGGGATTTTATGTGATAGACCAACACAAAGTGGTGCATAATTGTGAAGTGGAAGGAAAATGATACATGCTTTTCAAATTTTTTTACAAATAAAAAACTGAAAAGTGTGGCGTGCAAAAGTATTCAGCCCCCCTGAGTCAATACTTTGTAGAACCACCTTTCGCTGCAATTACAGCTGCAAGTCTTTTGGGGTATGTCTCTACCAGCTTTGCACATCTAGAGACTGACATTTTTGCCCATTCTTCTTTGCAAAATAGCTCAAGCTCAGTCAGATTGGATGGAGAGCGTCTGTGAACAGCAATTTTCAAGTCTTGCCAGAGATTCTCAATTGGATTTAGGTCTGGACTTTGACTGGGCCATTCTAACACATGAATATGCTTTGATCTAAACCATTCCATTGTAGCTCTGGCTGTATGTTTAGGGTCGTTGTCCTGCTGGAAGGTGAACCTCTGCCCCAGTCTCAAGTCTTTTGCAGACTCTAACAGGTTTTCTTCCAAGATTGCCCTGTATTTGGCTCCATCCATCTTCCCATCAACTCTGACCAGCTTCCCTGTCCCTGCTGAAGAAAAGCATCCCCACAGCATGATGCTGCCACCACCATGTTTCACAGTGGGGATGGTGTGTTCAGGGTGATGTGCAGTGTTAGTTTTCCGCCACACATAGCGTTGTGCATTTAGTCCAAAAACGTCAATTTTGGTCTCATCTGACCAGAGCACCTTCCTCCATATGTTTGCTGTGTCCCCCACATGGCTTGTGGCAAACTGCAAACGGGACTTCTTATGGCTTTTTTTCAACAATGGCTTTCTTCTTGCCACTCTTCCATAAAGGCCCGATTTGTGGAGTGCACGACTAATAGTTGTCCTGTGAACAGATTCTCCCACCTGAGCTGTGGATCTCTGCAGCTCCTCCAGAGTTACCATGGGCCTCTTGGTTGGTTCTCTGATCAATGCTCTCCCTGCCCGGCCTGTCAGTTTAGGTGGACGGCCATGTCTTGGTAGGTTTGCAGTTGTGCCATACTCTTTCCATTTTCGGATGATGGATTGAACAGTGCTCCGTGAGATGTTCAAAGCTTGGGATATTTTTTTACAACCTATCCCTGCTTTAAACTTCTCCACAACTTTATCCCTGACCTGTGTGGTGTGTTCCTTGGGCTTCATGATGCTGTTTGTTCACTAATGTTCTCTAACAAACCTCTGAGGCCTTCACAGAACAGCTGTATTTATACTGAGATTAGATTACACACAAGTGGACTCTATTTACTAATTAGGTGACTTCTGAAGTCAATTGGTTGCACTGGATTTTATTTAGGGGTATCAGAGTAAAGGGGGCTGAATACTTTTGCACGCCACACTTTTCAGTCTTTTATTTGTAAAAAAATTTGAAAACCATGTATCATTTTCCTTCCACTTCACAATTATGCACCACTTTGTGTTGGTCTATCACATAAAATCCCAATAAAATACATTTACGTTTGTGGTTGTAACGTGACAAAATGTGGAAAAGTTCAAGGGGATGAATACTTTTGCAAGCCACTGTAAATGGCTTTTAGATAGGCACATGGACATTCAAAGAACGGAAAGATATGAATCGCATGCTGGCAGAAGGGATTAGTTTAACTTGCCATCATGTGTGGCACACATTGTGGGCTATAAGGACTGTTCCTGTGCTGTGCTGTTCTATATTAAGAGACAAGTGGAGTGAGTGAGGGTGAGAGAAGAGCAAGGGTTGGGAGAGTGTGAAGGAACATATGAGTGAGAGGCCAGGAGATGACGAGGCAGCCCAGTGTGAAAGCTGAAGGGGGTGTGAAGAGCGAAGTGATCAGTTTGCCTAGCCAACCAAGCCCAAGCCAGATCTGCTCATGATCAATTGCACAGCTCTGCTGGAGACTTCTTCCTCCAGGATCCATTGAAATGCAGTGATCGGTTGAAATGGCTTCCTCCGAGCAACTGGAGACCCTGTAAAGCACGGGGAGGGGCTAAAGGGCCTGTCCCACTTTCACAACCTAATTCACGACCTCTGCCGAGTTTGCCCTTGACTCATACTCGCAGCATGGTCGTCACGAGGTCGTAGGTAGGTCGTGATGCTAGTCGTAGGTACTCGTGGCATCAAGTAGGTCGCGCCGTTTATTCTAGCCTGATGAAAAATGTTCACGAGTAAAAAAGGGCGTGAAAGTGGGATTGGCCCTTAAGAGTGCATTGTAGAAGATGGCCACTGGTGCAGGAGTAGGCAAGTGTGTATCTGGAATAGAGGTGCAGCAACAGTACACATCCTACTCAAGCTGAGGGTAGACGGCAGGAAAGCTTTCATCTTATTGGAAGCAGGTAAAAGTAGAGGACATCGATTTAGGGTAAAGGGGAAGAGATTGTATCGTATGGGTTAATAATAAGCAGTGGCATGAACACCTCATGTTGCATAAGATGAATATGTGCTCAGGAATAATGTACCATATCACACAGTCTCGAGTGATGGTGCAACTAGTTGGGTGGTACAATAACCTATAACATTGGCATAGTCCTTGCTGTTATGTTTTATGTTGGTGGTGATCAACAATAGTCCAGGTGCACACATTCAGCACATGAGAAGCTTTGCACTGTGGCATCCTTTGCCTCTAACTGCAGAAACTTTAATCCAGCAACTTTCTGTTCTTGTTTCATGCAGAACTGTGTGGGACCCCAGGCTACCTGGCTCCAGAAATCCTCCTGTGCTCCATGGATGAAATGCATAATGGCTATAGCAAAGAAGTGGATTTGTAAGTCACTATTCAAAGTACAATGAGCTGTTAAAACTAGGGTAACCTTCATTAACAATCAGGCTTACTTTGCCAAGTGCTCCAGTTACATATTCAAGAGTCAAGGTCGTTTAATTTCTTACTTCATTAAATGAAACCCTGTGGGAATGCCACCCTTTCCCTCAGGAGGTTATTCCAGTGGGGGATGTCAGAGGGATAGATTTATGGCCAGGGGTGTTGCTGTCATTATTTGTATTCTTGGCACTCATTAGCACTGCACAGTAAGTCATTCTGAAAAAAATCACACTTGCTATTTTTGGTGCTCAGGAAATTTCAAATATAATGTTGGATAATATATATAATAAATTGATCCAATAAAGATCCTAGTGCATTTAGAAATCTTCATCTAAGTATTTATGTGAAATACTTGGCCCTTCCAAAGAGGTCTAGGGTGAAACTTTTGCTGAGGTCAATACTTCAGTATATGCACACTTTATTCAAGTGATGAAGGTAGGGCAGTAGATACAAAGAACTGCAGATGCTGGTTTATACCAATGATAGACACAAAGTGCTGGAGTAATTCAGCGGGTCAGCAGTATCTCTGGAAAAAAACGATGGGTGATGTATCGCATCGGGTCCCTTTTACAGTGTGAAGAAGGGTCCCGACCCAAAACATCACCCATCCTTTTTCTCCAGCGATGCTGCCTGACCCGCTGAGTTGCTCCTGCATTTTGTGCCTACCATAGGGCAGTAGATAGACAAATAGGCTGTGGGCCGAGCATCAAAAATGTGTCTAGAAATCAGTTTTCGTGACCCAAGTCACCAAACTACATGACATTTTCCACAGATTTAGATGAAATATAATGGAGAAGGAAGTCATAACTCGTCATTGCCGAAAGTTGCACATTAATTAATTAAACTAATTAGAAAATGAGATCGGGAAAGTAAGCGCCATCTAGTGGCCAATGCCCATATTACACGATGGGCAGCCTATTTCCGTGTTGCAGTCCATTTAAACTATATATCATTATACCTATATATATTCCAGATAGTAATATAGGTATAATAATATTATATATATATAATAATAATATATTATTATACCTATATATATTCCAGATAGTAATATAGGGATAATAATATTATATATATATATATATATATATAATATAATAAATTATTATAACTATATCTATTCCAGATAGTAATATATATATTCCAGATAGTAATATAGGTATAATAATATAATATATTATTAATATAACATATTATTATACCCATATTATATATTATTTTATAATATTATACCTATATATATTCCAGATAGATATATTCCTCAGTTTTCCTGGAAACGGCCGCTACGGACGGCACTATGTACACCCCCCCCCCCCCCCCCCCCCCCGCGGAAAAGATCCGCGGCTCCGCGTTCGCGAATCGGCCGCTTTTTAATTGAGACCGCGGCTTCGCTATGTTAAATACATAGGCCCCACGATCGGAGCACCTTTTCCCGGTAAGTTATCGCAGGCAGCTCCGAGATTAGATGATTAAGACTTATTACTCTACAACAAGCTGGCATTAGTGAAAATGTTTAATTTACCTTGTTATTGATACATATAGTTTAGGCCCTCAACTTCATGAATGAATGAATGAGTAAGTGAATGAGTGAATGAATGAAGGAATGAATGAGTTTGTGAATGAATGAAGGAAGGAATGAATGAGAGTGAATGAATGAGTGAATGTACAGCCTCCAAATCTCATTTTTCACATTATAAAGGGTGCAATTAAATTAATTAAAGTCCATACAGATTAATTTTCATAAATTCAGACTTTAGATCTTACCTTTCAGTTTGAGGTGATGTGGTTTGCAGCATCTCAGCAGGGACTTTGCTTTCAAGACTTTCTTCTACTTCTATCCACTTAGCTGCGCATTCAGACTTCTTAATGCTTTTCTCACTAAATTCAATTACCCTGCTGCAAGTTTCCACAACAAATTTTCTCTAATTTAATAAAAAATGTGCAAGTCTTGTTCATGACGAGTGAGTGAATGAATGAGTGAATGAAGGAATGAGTGAGTGAGTGAGTGAGTGAGTGAATGAACGAATGAATGAGTGAGTGAATGAGTGAATGTGCAGCCTCCAAATCTCATTTTTTCACATTATAAAGGGTGCAATTAAATTAATTAAAGTCCATACAGATTAATTTTCATAAATTCAGACTTTAGATCTTACCTTTCAGTTTGATTTGATTCACAAAGTTTCACAACTTTGTGTTGCAGCATCTCAGCAGGGAATTTGCTTTCAAGACTTTCTTCCACCTATCCACTTAGCTGCACATTTTTTAGACTTCTTAATGCTTTTCTCACTAAATTCAATTACCCAGCTGCAAGTTTCCACAACAAAGAACCTTCATCGGAATCTCCAGTAAAACAGGCATCGGTGAATCCCTCACAGCTATGATGTGTGCTAGCCTGAAACAAAGCGTGTGATTGGCCAACTGGCAGACAACTCAATGTTAAACGTGCTTTGATTGGACTAAAAATACCCGAAATTTTTCTGGTTTTTCTCTAATTTAATAAAAAAATGTGCAAGTCTTGTTCATGATGAATTTCAGGGGTGATTTATATAATTTTTTTACACAATATGGAAAATTTCATGTAGTTCTGTGACTTGGGTCACGAAACACTGGAATAAAGCTCCTTGGCCCACAGCCTCAAAAATGCTGGAGAAACTCAGCGGGTGCGGCAGCATCTATGGAGCGAAGGAAATGGGCAACGTTTCGGGCCAAAACCCTTCTTCAGTCTGCTTCAGCCTATTTGCTTCACTCCATAGATGCTGCCGCACCCTCTGAGTTTCTCCAGCACTTTTGTCTACCTTCGATTTTCCAGCATCTGCAGTTCCTTCTTAAACATAGGGCAGTAGATGTTGTCGTCATGGACTTTAGCAAATAATTTAACAAGGTCCCACATGGTTGATTAGTCTTGAAGATTAAGTCACATGGGATCCAGCCATCGGGAAGAAGGTACAGAAGCCTGAAAACTGTAACGTCCAGGTTCAGGAACAGCTTTTTCCCTACAGCCATCAGGCTATCAAACACTACAATCTCAAATAAGCTCTGAACTACAATAGACTATTATTGTTATTATTGTACTACTATTGTTTGTTTTTTTTGTGTAAGTATGTGCGAGTGTATATGTGTATATGTATATGTTTATGTGTGTGTGTATATATATACACACAGACTTTGTTTTCTCATTTATTATATTGTTTACAGTGTACTATGTTTACATGTTCTGTTGTGCGGCAGCAAGTAAGAATTTCATTGTTCTACCTGGGACATATGACAATAAAACACGCTTGACTCCATGGTGAGTTGGTAAATTGGATAAAAGATTGGCTTGGTCATGAGAGACGGAGGATAGTGGGGGACGTGTGTTTTTATAACTGAGGAGTCTGTGATCAGTGGTGTCCTACAAACTTGAGTGCTGAGGCTTCTGTGTTTTGTGAGATATGTAATGATCTGGATGAAAATGTGAGTGGTCTGACTATATAAAATTATGAGAGGTAGATAGTCTGAGTGTTTTTTTTCAGGGTAGAAATGTAGAAGACTAGAAGGCATTGGTTTAAGGTGAGAGGGGGAATGTTTAAAGAAGACCTGCAAGGCGGATTATGTTTACACAGGAAGTAATCGGTGCCTGGAACATGCTGCCTGTGATGGTGACAGAAAGATATATGATACTGGCATTTCAGAGTGGTGGAGAGATTTGAGGTAAATGGGGAGAGCCCATGTGGATTTGTTAAAGACAAAGCAGGTTTGAACATTCTGCTGGACCTCTTTGATGAGGCGATGGAGAGATGTATGTTGATGCAGCATGCTCCTTTAAAGGTGGTGCTTTGGTATTGCCCATTCTGCACTGACAATAAGCAATGCAATACGTCATGACCTGTAGTTGGGAATTTACCACAGCATTGCATGGCATAAATTCACCAATCCACACATAGGGGCCGAGTGCCATTATTGTAATGTGCGTTCCCGAGAGTGTGTGTGTGGCAGACTCGTCCATGGTGTAATTTTTCTGTGTGCAGGTGGAGCTGTGGGGTGATCATGTA